>NC_088226.1:43975224-44294510 GCF_036934945.1 Oncorhynchus masou masou | reverse complement strand
GTGCTAAAATTCTAAATCAAAGAGCTCAATTATCCATGGTATGACCATCTTAAAACAATTCCATATATTAGCTTATATTTTTATAGGTTTTAATTAATTAACCTCTTTAGGAATAGGCTATTATCTGGTAGTCAAGCAAAGGCCTTCCAATGTCTGACTGTGCTGTAGGTCAGTGTTCATTTCTCACTCTCATTCGATTTTCCTTACAGAATGCAGAAATACACTACACAGAGAGAGCTAATGTACACATAAAGATTATAATTTAATATTGAAAAACATAGATTTAGTTCAGCATCAAGGTCTCTTTACTCATTGCCAGGTCGCAGTTGTAATAATAAAAAAAATTGTGTTTGGCGAAACCGGTTACAGAAGTGTTTTCCTTTGTATCCTTCTGTCTGAGGATAATATTTGTCAATTCCAGGAACAAGCAGACTGAGAGCCTAGACTTTCATGCAGCTAGGGTCATAAGAGGTTACGTGTGGATGTGACGTCAAACCATGATTGAAGTTTACACCAATCTGTCTATGTTATACAACAGCACCACCTGTTAAAGAGTTAGTAGAAGGGTTTACAGTACTGCTTGATTAACTCAATAGAGACAAATGCTAATTTGAAACATTCACACATTACATTACAAATGACCATTAAGATAACATTACCATATGACTTGAGTTGTGAGTATATCTCTAGTTTGGACAAAATATTATTGTAATATTAAAAAACAGGAAGTTGTTGTTCATTGACGCACTGAAAAAATGAAAAATTAAAGTAAATAGAACTAAAGTCAAGGTCGGTCGTCTGTCTTCCTACTGTGCAGTCTAGTTTTCCGCTCCCTGTGGAGAGCCTACAGCTATCACTCCCTTTTCTGTCCTTTTTGTCGGGTTCTCTAGTTAGAGTGTATGTGCGAGTGAGAGAGAGAACACTGAAAGTCTCTTCAGATGGCCTGTTATTATGAACACACTTAACCTGTCACGTGTGTGTGTGTGCCTGCACGTGAACGCTATGTGTGTGCTTGTGAGTCTGTGTGTGTGTTTGCATGTGTGTTATTGTGTAATCCACAGAGAAGGTCACAACGAAGCGTGTGACTCATTGTGTGTTGAGGAGTAACACAATGAGTCACACATCAATAGCCAGACAGACAGCGGATCTTACATAAGAAGGGTTTAGGGGGAAAGAAATGGACTGATGTGGGGAGCCATCCTCAGATAGGAAACAGAAAGACAATCATTATTCAAAGGGAACAGAGGGGGTATAGAATGGGACTGAGGAAAAAATGTAATTGGTACAGTTGCGTGGTTTGCTTCGTTAACAATGGCACGGACAGTTTTTGGAGGGGTTGGTTGATAAAAAAGAAAATGCTGTTTCCTCCTTATTTTGGTTCAATTTCTCATATCTAACTCTAAGGAGAAGGATTGACTGATACTTGTCAATGAAAAGGGACTTACACTTGTTCGACAGAAGAACATCGAAGGAATCTGCCCACAGAATGACTTCATCTTTTGACAGCCTTAAAGAAAAGACAGAAAGATACAGTGACATGTTTTCAAATGTGTATGCAACCATGCAGATAAAGGCAATTCAACACACACACATTTATAGTTTAAGAGGCGGCTCAAAAAGAGTCTACACCTCAATCGCGCAGTCTTATTACATACAGCTGAAGTCAGAAGTGTATATACACCTTAGCCAAATACATATAAACTGAGTTTTTCACAATTCCTGACATTTAATCTGAGTAAACGTTCCCTGTTTTAGGTCAGTTAGAATCACCATTTTTTTAAAGAATGTGAGATGTCAGAGTTATAGTAGGGAGAATGATTTATTTCAGCTATTATTTCTTTAATCATATTCCCAGTGTGTCAGAATTCTACATACACTCAATTAGTATTTGGAAGCATTGCTTTAAATAGCCTTCCACAAGCTTCCCACAATAAGTTGGGTGAATTTTTTCCCATTCCTCCTGACAGAGCTGGTGTAACTGAGTCAGGTTTGTAGGCCTCCTTGCTCGTGCACACTATTTCAGTTCTGACCACACATTTTCTATGGGATTGAGGTCAGGGCTTTGAGATGGCCACTCCAATACCTTGACTTTGTTGTCCCGATTTTGCCACAATTTTGGAAATATGCTTCGGGTCATTGTCCATTTGGAAGACCCATTTGCGACCAAGCTTTAACTTCCTGACTAATGTCTTGAGATGGTGCTTCAATATATCCACATCATTTTCCCTCCCTCATGATGACATCTATTTTGTGAAGTGCACCAGGCCACCCTTCAGCAAAGCACCCCCACAACATGATGCTGCCACCCCCGTGCTTCATGGTTGGGATGGTGTTCTTTGGCTTGCAAGCCTCCCCCTTTTTCCTCCAAACATAACGATGGTCATTATGGCCAAACAGTTCTATTTTTGTTTCATCAGACCAGAGAACAATCCTCCAAAAAGTACTATCTTTGTCCCCATGTGCAGTTGCAAACCGTAGTCTGGCTTTTTTATGGCGGTTTTGGAGCAGTTGCTTCTTCCTTGCTGAGCGGCCTTTCAGGTATGTCGATTATAGGACTGATTTTACTGTGGATATAGATACTTTTGTACCTGTTTCCTCCAGCATCTTCACAAGGTCCTGTGCTGTGTTTCTGGGATTGAGTTGCACTTTTTGCACCAAAGTATGTTAATCTCTAGGAGACAGAACGTGTATCCTTCCTGAACGTTATGACGGCTGCATGGTCCCATGGTGATTAGACTGCATACTAATGTTTGTACAGATGAGCGTGGTACCTTCAGGCGTTTGGAAATTGCTCCCAAGGATGAACCAGACTTGTGGTAGGTCTACCATTTTTTTCTGAGGTCTTGGCTGATTTCTTTTGATTTTCCTATGATGTCAAGCAAATATGCACTGAGTTTGAAGGTAGGCATTGAAAGACATCCACAGGTACACCTTCAATTGACTCAAATGATGTCAATTAGCCTACCGGAAGCTTCTAAAGCCATGACAAAGTTTTCTGGAATTTTCCAAGCTGTTTAAAGACACAGTCAACTTAGTGTATGTACACTTCTGACCCACTGTAATTGTGGTACAGTGAATTATAAGTGAAATAATCTGTCTGTAAACAATTGTTGGAAAAATGACTTGTGCCATCCACAAAGTAGATGTCCTAACCGACTTGCTTAACAAGACATTGGTGGAGTGGTTGAAAAACACAAGTTTATATAAACATCCGACTTCAACTGTATGACATATTTCGGGCATTGCGAGTAATAATACCTACATTCTATATCAATGGGAGGGACTGGAACAATGCCATCTGATGAAAATTTCTACTTACTTTCGGCATCTGGTGGCCCTGTCCTGGGCAGGGGGCAGGAACTCAGTGAAGTCGGGATATGAGTCAGAACTATTGGACAGGCAGCCTAGTCTGGTCTTCATGGTTCTACTCATATGAATGGGAGAATGGAATAGAAGCACACAAGAAAGTACCTCTCCTGATTACTGATCACATGACATGAAAACCTATTATATCAAATTTAGACTGTCCTCTAATTTTTTTCACCTTTATTTAACCAGGTAGGCAAGTTGAGAACAAGTTCTCATTTACAATTGTGACCTGGCCAAGATAAAGCAAAGCAGTTTGACACATACAACGACACATGGAGTAAAACAAACATACAGTCAATAATACAGTATTAACAAGTCTATATACGATGACTGCAAATGAGGTGAGATAAGGGAGGTAAAGGCAAAAAAAGGCCATGGTGGCAAAGTAAATACAATATAGCAAGTAAAACACTGGAATGGTAGATTTGCAGTGGAAGAATGTGCAAAGTAGAAATTAAAAATAATGGGGTGCAAAGGAACAAAATAAATAAATAAATAAAATAAATAAATAAATACAGTAGGGAAAGAGGTAATTGCTTGGGCTAAATTATAGGTGGGCTATGTACAGGTGCAGTAATCTGTGAGCTGCTCTGACAGTTGGTGCTTAAAGCTAGTGAGGGAGATAAGTGTTTCCAGTTTCAGAGATTTTTGTAGTTCGTTCCAGTCATTGGCAGCAGAGAACTGGAAGGAGAGGCTGCCAAAGAAAGAATTGGTTTTGGGGGTGACCAGAGAGATATACCTGCTGGAGCGCGTGCTACAGGTGGGTGATGCTATGGTGACCAGCGAGCTAAGATAAGGGGGGACTTTACCTAGCATGGTCTGTAGATGACATGGAGCCAGTGGGTTTGGCGACGAGTATGAAGTGAGGGCCAGCCAACGAGAGAGCACAGGTCGCAATGGTGGGTAGTATATGGGGCTTTGGTGACAAAACGGATTGCACTGTGATAGACTGCATCCAATTTGTTGAGTAGGGTATTGGAGGCTATTTTGTAAATGACATCGCCGAAGTTGAGGATTGGTAGGATGGTCAGTTTTACAAGGGTATGTTTGGCAGCATGAGTGAAGGATGCTTTGTTGCGAAATAGGAAGCCAATTCTAGATTTAACTTTGGATTGGAGATGTTTGATGTGGGCCTGGAAGGAGAGTTTACAGTCTAACCAGACACCTAGGTATTTGTAGTTGTCCACGTATTTTAAGTCAGAGCAGTCCAGAGTAGTGATGTTGGACAGGCGGGCAGGTGCAGGCAGTGATCGGTTGAAGAGCATGCATTTAGTTTTACTTGTATTTAAGAGCAATTGAAGGCCACGGAAGGAGAGTTGTATGGCATTGAAGCTTGCCTGGAGGGTTGTTAACACAGTGTCCAAAGAAGGGCCAGAAGTATACAGAATGGTGTCGTCTGCGTAGAGGTGGATCAGAGACTCACCAGCAGCAAGAGCGACATCATTGATGTATACAGAGAAGAGAGTCGTTCCAAGAATTGAACCCTGTGGCACCCCCATAGAGACTGCCAGAGGTCCGGACAGCAGACCCTCCGATTTGACACACTGAACTCTATCAGAGAAGTAGTTGGTGAACCAGGCAAGGCAATCATTTGAGAAACCAAGGCTGTCTAGTCTGCCGATGAGGAAGTGGTGATTGACAGAGTCGAAAGCCTTGGCCAGATCAATGAATACGGCTGCACAGTAATGTTTCTTATCGATGGCGGTTAAGATATCGTTTAGGACCTTGAGCTTGGCTGAGGTGCACCCATGACCAGCTCTGAAACCAGATTGCATTGCAGAGAAGGTATGGTGAGATTCGAAATGGTCGGTAATCTGTTTGTTGACTTGGCTTTCGAAGACTTTAGAAAGGCAGGGCAGGATAGATACAGGTCTGTAGCAGTTTGGGTCAAGAGTGTCCCCCCCTTTGAAGAGGGCAAGTACAGGGAACATGTACACCTACAGCTCTAAACGTAGTCGTCGAGGAAAGTGCTCAGATCTAAACCTCCTGCCTGTAGTCACTATGCTGATGGGTCAGTCATGAGCAAGGCCAAGGTCTGTGGATCAGTGTATTGATCCATCCAATGACTACATAATTAAATGTTTGCATCCAGGTATTCAGATGTTGGAAGTGGGAGAGCACAGTTTCAGGATGTGCCTCATGAAGTTTACTAAAACATCACTTCACATTTGTTTAATATACACCGACCTGATGACACATAGTAATTTGCCTTCGACATATTTCTACTTACTCACTCACACTACATATCACACAATCAATCTGTTCAATGTTTTTTCTATGGTGTATCATGGACACCGGTTGTTGATGTAATCATCAAATGAAAGAAATGGCCAGTAAAGTTCTACCTGACTTATCAAACAGTAACGTTTCATATCATGACCTATTGGCCAGCTGCTGTAGGATCAGACAGACAGACATATTGATGGATCTGATTAGAGTCATTGCTCTAAAGAGACACACCAGATAGACATAGAAAGCAGGTGTAGCTCCATTTGGAGAAGCCAACATGAATACCCATCAGCTAGCTACCAGAGAACATCCAATCTGGATAGTGAGCCTCAAGCCTCTCTACCATGCACCTATTTCCCCTGATAACACGCACACCAAACACTGCTGAGTGCTCAATATGCCAAAATGGAATGAGAGGAATGAGTTCCCCCATCTGTAGTTAGTTACATTGGTGACATGATCTCCATCCCATTGGTGGGTAAATTGTTAGAGTACTCAGTGTTGCTTTGCCTCTTGGTGTTCTTGGAATGGTCAGTCAAGCTTCTGTAATCCAAGGACTCCTCTTTTAAATAACTGGTGTTTGCAGTATTTCTCTGCTGGCGAATAAAGAGAGAGGGGTAGTTGGAAAGAAATAGAGTCTGGTCTTTTTATACTTATGAACAACAGGGTAGTTAGTGTAATATTACTTCCTTTGGTGATCATTACCCTAAAGCCAGATGCCACCGGCAGTCCCACTACAATATCAACAAACTGCTTGTATCACAAAAGCTTTTCCTTTTTCAATAAGCTTGATTCCTACAGGCCACTATATTGCAAAACAATATATATTGTTGGTTAAGATGGTTTAATTGGATGGAACATGGTGCTGCTAGAAACACTGAGGTTGTTGGTTTGATTCATGAATGTGCTACCATACATACAGAATATATTAGTTAATTCTAGGGCACTTTGGATAAAATTGTCTGCTAAAATGTATTATATTACTATTGTATTTCAGCATCTATCTAAACTAGCACTTCCTCTACAGAGAAACATTGGTGGGTGTTGGAGGAGGCGTCATGGAGGATTGTTTTGGCGTCTGCTGTAATTGGAAAAATTGCATGCAAAAATCACTTTAATAGGCCTTCTCATCATGCACTCTTAAGATTCCACTCATAGATTCCATCTAGGCAGAGCAGGTTTATTAGAACGCTTTGTGTGTGTTGTGTGTGTGTTAAATTCAGGCTGTAACACAACAAGATGTGGAAAAAGTCAAGGGGTGTGAATACTTTCTGAAGGCACTGTAGGTAGAGAACATTGAACAGAACAAGACTGTGTAAATAACTCAATTTGGACAAAATTGCAGATATAACCTTATAGTCCCAAGCTCTCGAAATGTCCCTTGACTATCTACAGATCAGTATCAGCTGTGATAATTCTCTAAGATCCCTAAACTGAAATTCCTCAACGATTATAGACCTGTTGCCCTCATGTCAATAGAGATGATAACAGAACAGCTGTTGGACCCCCTACAATTCACATACAAAGCAGTGCGGATTACAGAGGACACTCTGTGATTCTTCATGCTCACCCTGCACCAGCACTTAGATACACCAAAATCATATGCCTGGATTCTGATCCTGGTCTTCTCTTCAGCATTCAACACCATTCAACCACATCTCCTTTTGCAGAAATGTATGGACAACAGCAACATCATCAGATGGGTTGACAGCGTCCTGAATAACCTCCCTCAAACAGTGAGGGTGAACTCTGCCCTTTCCCATTCCATACCCAGCAACGCAGTTATCCCCAAGGAAGTGTCATTTCACCAGTTCTCTTCATATTGTTTACAAATTACGCAAAGCCATGCTCTGCCACACCATCAAATTTGCAGATGGCACAGCCATGGTCAGAATCATGTTAGGCATTCAAGAACACAACTACAGACAAGAAATACACACATTCACAGAATGGAGCAACAATCACTCACTACAGCTAGACGTCCCCCCCAAAAAATATATATATCTCCAACTTCCAAACAAAAGCTGAGGATCTGGAACCGGTCAAAATCAACACAGAAAATATTGACACTGTAAAAGCATACCACTCCCTGGGAACAATCCTCGACTCTACACTAACCTGGAATTCTAACACAAAAGCAATATTCAAAAAAGGACAACAAAGACTGCACTTCCTCATTTAGAACACAATACTCCATCTCTTCTATAAGGCATTCAACTAAAGCATTCTCACCTTCTGCTTCCTTGGCTGGTATAGTTCACTCAAAAACCCACACAATTTGCAAAACTGTCAACATTTCAAGCAAAGTCTGCTATGTCAAGTGCCAAAGCATATCATCCTTCTATAAAACCAGAACCATCTAAAAAGCCAGACACATCAATAAAGACATCACACACCTGCTGTACAACCAGTACATTACAAACATTACAGTCCGGCCAAAGACTCAAAATCCCACTCTATTCCAAACAAAAACAAATTCATGAACACATACATTTTCAAAAAAAAAAAACATTTTATTTGTCACATGGTTTGTAAAGAATAGGTGTAGACTAACAGTGAAATGCTCACTTACGGGCCCTTCCCAACAATGCAGAGAGAAAAATAAAAAACAAATTATAACACAAGGAATAAATACACAATGAATAACGATAACTTAGCTATATACACAGGTTACCAGTTCAGAGTAGATGTGCAGAGGTACGAGGTCATTGAGATACAGTAGATCAAGTTGAAGTTGGAAGTTAACTAGGTTGGAGTCATTAAAACACGTTTTTTCAACCACTCCACAAATGTCTTGTTAAAAAAAAAACTATAGTTTTGGTAAGTCGGTTAGGACATCTACTTCGTGCATGACACAAGTCATTTGTTTACAGACTGATTATTTCACTTATAAGTCACTGTATCACAATTCCAGTGGTTTAGAAGTGTATATACTGTACACTAAGTGCCTTTATTAAACAGCTTGGAAAATTCCAGAAAATTATGTCATGGCTTTAGAAGCTTCTGATAGGCTAATTGACATAATTTAAGTTAATTGGGGGTGTACCTGTGGATGTATTTCAAGACCTCTTCTAGACTTAGAACAAGTCTGGTTCATCCTTGGAAGCAATTTCCAAATGCCTGAATGTACCACGTTCATTTGTACAAACAATAGTACGCAAGTATAAACACCATGGGACCATGCAGCCGTCATACCGCTCAGGAAGGACACACGTTCTGTCTCCTAGAGGTGAATGTACTTATGTGTGAAAAGTGCAAATCAATCCCAAAGGACCTTGTTAAGATGCTGGAGGAAACAGGTAAAAAGTACCTATATCCACAGTAAAACAAGTCCTATTCTCGACATAACCCGAAAGGCCACTCCACAAGGAAGAAGCCACTGTTCCAAAACCACCATAAAACAAGCCAGACTACAGACAACTGCAAATGGGGACAAAGCTCGTACTTTTTGGACAAATGTCCTCTGGTCTGATGAAACAAAAATAGAACTGTTGCGGCGGTATGCGAATTGGAGTGGGTCCAGGGTGTTTAGGATAATAATGTTGATGTGAGCCACGACCAGCCTTTCAAAGCATTTCATGGCTACAGATGTGAGTGCTTCGGGGCTATAGGAATTTAGATAGGTAACCTTGGCATGTTTTGGCACAGGTACTGTGGTAGTCTGCTTGAAACATTTAGGTATTACAGACTGGGTCAGTGAGAGGTTGAAAATGTCATTGAAGATACCTGCCAGCTGCATGCTCTGCATCCTGGTAATCTGACTTGCGCTGCAGCCTTGTGAACAATAACCTGTTTAAAGGTCCTATTAACATTGGCTACGGAGAGCGAGATCACACAGTCATCCAGAACTGCTTGTGCTCTCATGCATGGTTCAGTGTTGCTCACCTCAAAGCGAGGCATTTAGATCGTCTGGTAAGCTCATGACACTGGGCTGCTAACGGCTGGGTTTCCCTTTGTAATCTGTGATAGTTTGCAAGCCCTGTTACATCCAACAAGCGTCAGAGCTGGTTTAGTAGGATTCGATCTTTGTCCTGTATTGAAGCTTTGCCTGTTTGATGGCTTGTCGGAGGTCATAGCAGAACCCGGATGGATGTCCCACTCCTTGAAAGTGTCAGTTTTAGCCTTTAGCTCAGTGAGGATGTTGCCTGTAATCCATTTGGGATATGTACATATGGTCACTGTGGGGACAATGTTGTCGGTGCACTTGCTGGTGATTGTGGTGGTAAATAGACAGCTATGAAAAATATAGCTAAACTCTTGGTAAATAATATATAGCTTATCATGAGGTATTCTGACTCAGGTGAGCAAAAACTCAAGACTTCCTTAATATTAGAGATCGTGCTCCAGCTGTTGATAACAAAGCCACACCGCTCCCCCTCTCAGCTAACCTGTTTCTAGTTGTTGTGTGTATGTACTGACATTTATGTGTAACTAATAGATGCACACACACACACATGTAAATGTTTTAAATATGTAAATTGTAAAGTATTTTGTCTGTAATGTCTTTTCCGTTATGCGTCGGACGCCAGTAAGACATTTGGCTCTGCTAATGGGGACCCTAATAAATCAAACTCAAGACTGCCGTCCGATCTTGACGATGCATGGAAACATTATCACAAGAACTGTTCGTCGGGAGCTTCATGAAATAGGTTTCCATGACAGCACAGCCACACTCAAGCCTAAAATCATCATGTTCAATTACCAAGCATCGGCTGGAGTGATGTAAAGCTCGTCACCATTGGACTCTGGAGCAGTTTTCCACATTTTATTACGTTACAGCCATATTCTAAAATAGATTTAAAAAACTGCAGCAATCTAACCACAATACCCCATAATGAATTTTCTTTTTTAATTAAAAAATAAATAAATAAAACGGAAATACCTTATTTACATAAGTATTCAGACCCTTTGTTATGAGACTCGAAATTGACATCAGGTGCATCTTGTTTCCATCGATCATCCTTGAGATGTTTCTAAAACTTCATTAGAGTCCACCTGTGGTAAATTCAATTGATTGGGCATGATTTGGAAAGCCACACACCTTTCCATATACGGTCCCACAATTGACAGTGCATGTCAGAGCAAATTGTGGTAGAAGGGCCTTGGTCATGGAGGTGAACAAGAACCAACCCAATGGTCACTCTGACAGAACTCTAAGGTTCCTCTATGGAAATGGGAGAACCTTCCTGAAGGACATCCAGCAGCACTCTAATCAGGCCTTTATGGCAGAATAGCCAGACGGAACCCACTCTTCAGTAAAAGGCACATGACAGCCTGCTTGGAGTTTGCCAAAAGGCATTTAAAGACTCTCAGACCATGAGAAACAAGACTCTTTGGTCTGATGTAACCAAAGATTGAACTCTTTGGCCTGAATGCCAAGCATCACGTCTGGAGGAAACCTGGCACCATGCATACGGTGAAGCACAGTGCTGGCAGCATCATGCTGTGGAGATGTTTTTCAGTGGCAGGGACTGGGAGACTAGACAGAATCGAAGCAAAGATGAAGTACAGAGAGATCCTTGATGAAAACCTGCTCCAGAGTGCTCAGGACCTCAGACTGGGGCGAAGGTTCACCTTCCAACAGGACAACGACCCTAAGCACACAGCCATGACAACGCAGAAGTGGTATGTCTCTGAACATCTCTGGAGAGACCTGAAAATAGCTGTACCGCAATATGACAGAGCGTGAGAGGATCGGCAGGTGAGAATGGGAGGAACTCCCCAATTATAGGTGTGCCAAGCTTGCAGCGTCATACCCAAGAAGACTCTAAAAACGTGTTTTTGCTTCGTCATTATGGGGTGTTGTGTGGAAATTGATGAGGAAAAACAATTGAATCAATTTCAGAATATGTGGAAAATGTCAAGGGGTATGAATACTTTCCGAATGCGGTGGTAAATAGACAGCTTCGAGAAATATAGATGAAGAGTATAGATGAAAACTCTCTTGGTAATTAATGTGTGTATGTATTACTGATTCCTGCTAGTAGCTCACTAGTCCCTATGAGGTGTCTAGTTATACAGGTTATGAGCTCTGTATGCAATTAGTTGTTGGTAGAGAAGTCGAGAGAACAAGCAAGGTTCAACACGACCACGCTATTATTACACACTCAGTCTCTGTGGTTCATATGAGCCCCCAAATGAGCTGTCTGTGTCTAGCTCAACGCTTTTCATTCCCTATGGAGGAGTATGGGAATGATACAGTATTGCTGTGCGATAGGAGCGCGACATAATTGCCTATTTCATCTCAGAGTTTACACAAAGACAGAACATATAAACCCAGTTGTTGAAAAACAAAATACTGAACAACAATAAGTATTTTTGCATGCCGTGGCCTAATACCAATAGTTCCAAATTATACAGCAAATACAGCATTATCGTCACAATAAAATGTGAATGGAGGCATTTTCCAGGTGGAATTTCTATGCTCATTTACGACTGTTTTACGACACCTTTACGACAAATCTGATTTATAATGGGAAACATGCTTATGTACTGTATAGGTTGCGCCTAGTTTATAAATCTCAATATTTTTGTACCTGCGCAGACTTTTCAGAAATCTTCATCCAAATTAAGGTTAGTGATCGCTGTTCTGATGTCCAGAAGCTGTTTTCAGTCATAGGATGGCAGAAACATTATGCAAAGAAAAGTTACGATCAGCGAAAAAAAGCACAAAAAATAGCAGAATTGGTCAGGAGCCCGTAAGATGGCAGTTATGCACTGACATAACTCCAAACTTTCAGTATTCATCCATAAGTTTGAAGTACGTCTTGTGATATGTGTTGTCTGTAAATGGAGTGTTGTATATCCTGTGCTTTGATTTTGTGTATGTTTGCCAGGAACTGCTGTATGTTGCCAAACGACTTTCCCCTAGAGGGACAGTAAAGTATTCAATCAATCAATCTCTGCAGTGGAGAGCAGAGCTGTGTTTTCACGTTTTCTCTGCTCTGTCGTGAGCTGAATCTCTTCACCTACATTGGTGGGAACACTGCCTGTCTGTCTGCCTGCAAAGCTATTTATAAAGTTCTGTGACAAATCTGTGTAGTCAGGGGTAAGCCACTTAATGTTCTATTCAGCCATGCAGCAGGCACAGACTCCTGGAGGGGCTGCTATAAAAAGGATTCCAAATTTGAACATGTCAGTTTCCTCATGAATTTTTTATAGAACAACATTCGCAATTCCTTTAAAAAGATGCCTGGTTGCTGAAAAGGGATCCTGAAAGTACTG
Organism: Oncorhynchus masou masou; assembly: GCF_036934945.1. Taxonomy (NCBI): domain Eukaryota; kingdom Metazoa; phylum Chordata; class Actinopteri; order Salmoniformes; family Salmonidae; genus Oncorhynchus; species Oncorhynchus masou. The sequence goes on along the minus strand of NC_088226.1, from coordinate 44,281,688 downwards.
GGTCTAAAAATTCCCTTTGATGTTGTTTTGGAGCCTTACGGTATTTTGACTTTTTCCTGTGCCATGGTTTTCTTGTTCTTAGTGTGGAGAATGTAGTTGGAGAGCAGATCCTGGTATGTCCATCTGTCAAGAAAACATCATTGGCCTTGACATTTGGCCATGAACATGTATCGGTTCAAATCAGTGTATTGTTTTTTGGAATAGCACTGCAGCGTATAAAACACTGCATGAATAACCAATCTGGTCTCAGAGCATTTCATAGTATTCTGTACTTATATGATATGTTACGTTTCCCATGGTATGTGTTAATTTGTAAATGTCCATCACCAATTTCATTTGATATCTTACGAATTAATTTGTAATATGTTATGAATATTTAAAATGTACAAAATGCTACAAATTTGTTAAAAGTGATTTGTTACAAATGAGAAAAAACGTACAATATGTTAGGAATTTGCAAAACATACAACAGGTTAAGAATTTGCAAAACGTGTTATATGTTACGAACTTCCAAAAAGTACAATAGGCTAGGGTTAAGTTTAAGAGTTAGGTTGCAGGGTCAAGGGAAGGGTAAATGTTAAGGGAATGTTTAGCTTACATGCTGAGTAGTTACAAAGTAGCAAGCAGTTGATGAGTTTTGAACTCGCAATTTTTGGGCTACTACACCGAACCATCCACCATGACCAAGCACCCAACTTCAATTTTTTCCTTAATAATCTTAGTTCGGAAATCCTGCAACCGGGATCAAATTCGACAACATCCGGGTGAAATCGGAGCGCGCCAAATTCTAAATAAAAAATGGTAGTATTAAACATTAATGAAAATACAAGTGTCTTACATCGTTTAAAAGCTTAACTTCTTTTTAATCCAGCCGCTTTGTCAGATTTCAAAAAGGCTTTACGGTGAAAGCATGCCATATGATTATCTGAGGACAGCACCCTGCGTATAAAAGCATTACAAACATTTTTTCAGACAAGCATAGGCGTCACATAAGTCAGAAATAGTGACAAAATAAATTCCTTACCTTTGAAGATCTTCCTCTGTTTGCAATCCCAAGGGTCCCAGCTACATAACAAATGGTTGTTTTGTTCGATAAAGTCCTTCTTTATATCCCCAAAAAGTCAGTTTAGTTGACATGCAAAATGCATACAAATGAATGCCAAAGTTACCAATAAACTTTATCCAAACAAGTCAAACAACGTTTCTAATCAATCCTCAGGTACCCTAATATGTAAATAAACAGTCAAATTTAAGACAAAGAATAGTAGGATCATTACCGGAAATAAATAACGAAGTGCGCGCCCTCATCCACGCCCGCCACAATACTTCTGTCACGGCTTTCGTTGTGGGAAGGAGGAGCGGACCAAAATGCAGCGTAGTTGTGATTAATTTTATTTAATAAGGAAACTATACACGATAAACTAACAAAATAACAAACGTATGAAAACCGAAACAGCACTATCTGGTGCAAAACACAGAGACAGGAACAATCACCCACAAACACACAGTGAAACCCAGGCTACCTAAATATGGTTCCCAATCAGAGACAATGACAAACACCTCCCCCTGATTGAAAACCATATCAGGCCAAACACGGAAATAGACAAACAAGACATCCAACATAGAATGCCCACTCAGATCACACCCTGACCAATCAAAACATAGAAACATACAAGGCAAACTATGGCCAGGGCGTGACAACTTCTGCCAAAATGGGAGCCACCTAGAAAATATACAAATTCTAGCTAATTTTTCAAAAAACAAACCTGAAACTCTTTCTAAAGACTGTTGACATCTACTGGAAGACATAGGAACGGAAATCTGGGAGGTATTCCTTTGATTTTCCCATAGAGAGCCATTTCAATGAGTGGTGAGCTCCAAAAACATTTTTCCCGGATGGATTCTCCTCGGGTTTTCTCCTGCCATATTAGTTCTGTTACCCTCACAGACATTATTTTAACAGTTTTAGAAGCGGTAGCGTGTTTTCTATCCAATTCTACCAATGATATGCATATCCTATCTTTTGTGCCTGAGTAACCAGAAGTTTACTTTGGGGACGTCAGTCATCCAAATTTCCGAATACTGCCCCTCAAGCAGTTTTAAGGAACCATCTGTAACCATACCAAATGTAATGTATGTGACCAACTGGCTCGATTCGTTCTTATATAGCAACATTTGAAATTGTACAAAAGTAGACTCAGAGCTAGAAAATTGTATATTATACACTACAGTTGAGGAACAATGAGAAAGTAATTCTGCTTAGAAAGTTGACAAACTTGTAACCTCACTTTTGAGTAAATGGCCCTTGAATATTTTGGTACACCCACTGGATAGCTCTTTCTTGTCTTCACCCATTCAGCATAATTCACACCCTCTAAAGCCTTAGCACCACCCATCTATTTCAGGATTGACATGTGAGGCCATCTACTAAACAACCAAAGATTAAGCCTAAAGGCTGGTTTATACTACGGGTGGTGTGTTCGTAAATTAAATCTGGAGTGCCAGCGTGCGCTTAGAGTGCACTCTGGGTGTTCATAAATTCAGAGTGCTGTCAAGAGCGTTTAACTCTCGGAACATTCAGAGCTTACACTGGATGCTCTGGCTGAGGAGTAGAGTTGATCCAAGGGTTCTGACCTCACAACGGCAGTCAACCAATGAAGCTAACTAGCTAACGTTGGCTAGCTTGCTAGCTACTTCCAGACACAAATATTAGAACACCTCACTTTGACCATTTTACTCGCACTGGCAGAGCTGATAAGGCTGTTTTCATGTTATTCAGAGCGTTGGTGACTGTAACTGTGCTTTGCAACAATTGAATTAGACTTGTTTGCTGATGTTTACTGACACCAACCATATTCAACGTGTGTTGAGCGTTCGTAAATTCGTCAGTTATTCTGCGCTCTGGAACACTCAGACGAGAGTGCTCTGAAATTAGAGTAGATGGCCAGATCGAATTTACCAGCTACGTCTATCGACAGTTTTTGCAGTGATATCATGAGCATTCTATTGAAATGGTTACTTGCATAGTGGAGTCTTGTGTTTAGACATGTAGCTAGCAAGCTAAACAATTAACCATAATCCCAACCGATAACGTTACAACCCTGCATGAATCTGCAGGTAGCTTACCACCAGATTCAATGTTATCTGGCTAACATTAGGCTATAACTAGCATTACAAATGGCTCTGAGATAAGAATAATATAAATACACAGATCATACACATAACGTTAGCTAGCGAGCCAGCCAGCTAACTTAAGCTAGCTAGCTAACAGTACACTTTCACTTGAAATGAAAAAGACTTTCTGACAAAATTGTGCAATATCTGAAAATGTCGGTAGATAGACTATCTTTACCCATACACATGGATGGACACTTCTCCCTCTCTATCACAGATGCCATGGTTGCCCTTAGTTTGAATCCTGAGAGAGGTGTTTTATACCACAGCATTCTGTGTGATCTCTTTTCGACTCCGTCTGCATTTTTTTCCCAGCTCCTTAGATATCAAATTCTAATTCCACTGATTTCAAAACTCGGTCCTCCAGAAAGTGGAGCGCAACACTTATGCACTTGTACTATATGATATCTTTCAAAAAAGCTGAGTTAGAAAGGATTACCTACACATACTGACCAGCTCATATTACATTAAATGGCAGACCAATCCCAACTCATCTCTCGGCATGCCCAGCCCACTCATTATTGCCGCTAATCATGGCTAGCAGGAAGGTTGTTTCCTTTTTCTGTGGCTAAACCAATTTGCCCTGTAATTTAACAATTGTATTCGTATTTACAGATGGCATACACATTTGATATTAAGGCACATGAAAGTTCACATGTTCCCGAAGGCATTTTTGCCCAAAAACTCATATGATAAAAAAAGTTTACTTTCAAATGACTTTCCTGTGAAGTATTGACGCGCGACATATGCCTAGTTTCCTGAAACGAGTCACATATCATACTAAATCAAGTGTTTCTGATTTATGTACAGAATAATACAAAATGCTCTGAGACCAGGTTGGAATAACCACCCTGTTGACTTGGTGCAAGCAGTTTCCCACCATGCAGAGTTTCTCTTTGTTGCTAAAGTACAGTATTATCTAAACGTTGCATTAGGTATGGAGAGAAGAATTGCTGCAATCACTTACTTCCCGTGTGAGTTAAACATCATGGGAACACTGAATAATTCAGTGTCCTTTTTATTTATTGTATGTATCTGTATGTGTGTCCACTTTTGTATAAGGGTATGCGCATGCACACATTTGGATACCATCTGTGTCCCTGTCCAAAAGATGAGTGCCAGTGCTGAAACCTTCCCAGGCTGTTTATGGGCTATTTCTGGCATTACAGACCTATGCTGCTCTGCTGTCTTTGTTTAAGGCTAAGGTTGTCTGCCTGTCCCTGCCCTGCTCTGTCTATCCATCTATCTGTCTGATGTCCAGTTTGTCTCCGAGGGGCAAACTTGAATCTGTTTGAACTGATTCCATTCTTCTCTCTACCCTCTTTCCATCCCTACCTCATCACTCTCTCTATATCTCTCACATCCCTATTTGTGTACGTGTTGCCACTGCCAACGGTTACCCTTCATGAACATTGTTATGTGGACCCCCAGCTATCATGCTTTTATACACAGAGGCATTGACCTTACCCTCTCAGGTAATCTAACTCTAAAATAAGCCCTGTTGTCTGTTCTGCAGGGTGCAGCTTGCTGTCTCACTGATGTCCTTGCCTTGTTATGCCAGCTTTGCAGTATACACAACTGAGTGTAGGCTATCTCTATACACTCTCATAGAGTAGACCTGATCCTGATAAACACATCAGCCCTGATGCATGGCACACCTCGACAGGCATGGGGTAAAGCCAGTCTCAGTTCATCAAACTAACACTGTCTATCTATTTTTACCCTAGCTCTCTTCAGGCACAGTGATGTATGATCATATTAATGTCACTTTTGTTCTACAGAGAGGTTGATATTCATGTGTGCTGCTGCCCAGTAGGCTGCAATTGAATCTAATGCACTCATTACCATTTCAAATAAGAAAAAATAAGACACACCCACGCAAACACACACACACATTCACTGCCCCCTGGAGGTGGAAGTTGGGGACTGAGGCATATGTCACAAGGGCAGTAAGCACCCTGACCATGGCCATATACACATCCAGCCCTGAGTGTTGAGAACAGTTCTATTTCAACTAAATATATGCACAGAGTGACAATGTAAATGGGGACATTTGGATGTAATATTGGCTAAAAATAACATTGTGCGCAGCATGCAATTTCTAATTACATTTTAAGCCTTCGTTTTCATCTCTGTTTCAGAATCATTGTACGGTTTACAACAAGCACAGACATGTGCTTCGTTACTCAACCTTAGCACAACAAAACTACATTTATTTGTTAATTTGCTCTGGAATCATGGATAGGTGATAATACAGCCAGGTTGAAATTAAACATCTATCCATGTCCTAAGGATGATGGAAAATGGCTTCAAAGCTTGGGTTGTACTACAGCATTGTGGGCTGAGGGGGTGGAGGTGGTGGACTCTGGATCAGAAGGTTGTGTATTTGATTCCAGCCTCGGACACTGTTTTTATTTATTTTTATTTTTGGTTTTAACCTCTGAAAGTCTAAGACGTTGGTGGGGGGGGGTACTAAGCTAACATATGGAATATTTTTAAGATGGTCATATCATGGATCATTGGGCTATTTGATTAAGAATTCGAGGACCCCTTTTGGTATAAAAATTAGGTTGAAAAATGATTTGATAAAATATTTAATTTGGCCTTTACTACCATAGCCCCTACAAACGCATTGAATAACACAGTTCTAAATGGCAAAAAAAGACTATCAAAAATAAATCATAAGGAATAAGGTTTTTAAGTGTCTAGGAGATGTGACAAACACATCTGTAGCTTGGTTACCTTCGACTGCAGATGCGGAAGGGCGACATGGGCGGATGAGGTGGATTGAGACGCAGCCCATGCAGATATGTCTATCTTAAACTGATGGATTTTGATGAGGATTTTTTTTACTGTGTTACTGAGATTGATGCACATGTGCATCGATGGACTCTTAAGGATGAACCATATCCCAAACCTTAACCATTCAGAATGACTGCCAAAACCTAATCCTTAACTTCGAAATTTGACGTTTAGTGAAATGGAACAATAGTCCAACAGGAGCAACAAAAACACATAGAAATGTAATGTTTGGAGCAACTATGAAATTTGACATTTAAAGAACGTAGATCAACGTCTAATTATGCAGTGAAAATGTGAGATCTTGTTGGATAATAACCACTGGGCAGATGATTATGAAGTATTTGATTACAAGTTTGAACATTGCCCTTCTTTTGTTATTTTTTTAAATGTTATTTTCTGCTGAGTCAGAAATGATGCTCTTAATCCTGACTTTAGGTTTTTATGTAATCAATGTATTTGGGGGATTAGGTTTGCAAACCACTCTATCCAGACTGAATAAGCTTGACAGCTCATTCCGTTGAAAGCTTTCACAGTTACTAACCCTTTGTAGGGTCATTTGGCTTAAAATACTGTAGCTGTATCTAGATTCAGGTAGCTATAGCTGTTTTCTCTTTCAAATGCACACTTTTTGGATGTAGATGTTCATATAATGTTTCTGAGTTGAGAGTGGCCAGGCAGAATCTCTGTTTGATTAGGGGCAGGTTTTTGGGTAATATATGCTGAAAAGGGTGGGAGGAGTACTGAGATGTAAGGGACAAGGGAGGAGTGGAGAGATGAGAGGGAGGGAGGAACGATATTGATTATTTCTATACCCAAGGATGATAAATATTTGTTGGATTACCCTTGTGTGATAAATGATAAAGAGGTGAGATAATGATTGAGATAGAAGAGAGTGAGAGAGCGGTGTTATACCTGTAGGTGGGATTTGTGGGTGCTTCAAATCCCCTCTGTCTGTAGCTCCTCCACTGTCGGACATTTACTGACATACACGCACACATACTACAATTTCTAAATGTGTAAACAATGCACTGCTGATGTAAATAAGCAATAACCAAAACCAAACTATATTTGGAGTAGTAAATAAACTATCTTCTCATGTTTCTAACTGTGTGTTTCCAGATGATGACAGTTATCTGTCCTGTAAACAAACCGTCTCCATCTTTTCTATTCTGGTGATCAGACACATTGACAGCAGATGTACATAACGACAGTCTGCTTCCCATCCTTTATCCATAGTGGACTTATATGTAATGTATAGTAATGTAGTATTATAGTAATGTAGCAATCTACTAGTAAGATGAATATGGATGATGTTTTACCTTAGCCCTCTTGTGTATTTGATCAGCGCAGGTGGACACTTTCTCTCTTTTCCTCCCCAGCGTACGTTTGAGAGGAACAAGCCGCTATTTATCCACGTCGGTGTGTGCGTGAGTGTGTGTTTGTCTGTGATGGCACTCCTCTTGTGTGGCGATTATATCTGCTGTTACTATTACAATTGCCGTAAGTAGGAGGCTAGGAGCCACGCAGCATGCTCATCAGTGTGAAAACGTGGTAGGGGGGAAAGGAAACGGGGCGAAGGGGTTAGGAAGAGGGAGAAACAGAGAAGGAGGGAAAGGCAGAGAACATTGTTAACGCACAGGGAACCCATACAGAAAATCCACATGATTTCACGTGAACATTCACGTGAAATCATGTGAAAACTTATTTTTGGAACCCTTCACTTGAAATCACATGTTTTCATATGTTTAGTTTCATGTAATCATATATTGATTTACATGTTGTCACATTAACTTCACATGAAAACGTGTGAAAACATGTTTTTGGAACAATTCATATCTGATCAAGTGAAATGCATGTGTTTTTGCGGTAAGGGAATTTTGTGAAGACAAGCCAAGCTCTAGCAGAGTGGTTGTTTAGATGATGTATGGCTAGACATATACAGTGGCTAAATAGAAATATACTTTTCTGGACAGAGGCTCTATAAAAACAGTTCTAGACTGGATCTTTATAAAAAATAATATACTGTTCTAGGCACTGTAGGGATAAAAGGTGGGACAGAAACATTGTTCAGCTGATAGAAGATAATAATGATGCTGGAAGATGGAATTAAGCTGTAAGGTTGTGCCCTGAGAGTCGGGAAGCAAGTTCAGGGAGTGAACGTTTGTAATGAAAAAATGCAACATATTCCAAAACAAGAAACTCGAAAAACGCACAGACATGATACTGAAACAGAAACAATGACGCCTGGGAAAGGAACCAAGGGGAGTGACATACTGTATGCAGTTGAAGTCGGATGTTCACATACACCTTAGCCAAATACATTTAACCTCAGTTTTTCATAATTTCTGACATTTAATCCTAATAAAAATTCCCTGTTTTAGGTCAGTTAGGATCACCACTTTATTTTAAGAATGTTAAATATCAGAATAATAGTAGAGAGAATTATTTACTTCAGCTTTTATTTCTGTCATCACTTTCCCAATGGGTCAGAAGTTTACATACACTCAATTAGCATTTGGTAGCATTGCCTTTAAATTGTTCAATTTGGGTCAGACGTTTCAGGTAGCCTTCCAAAGGCTTCCCACAATAAGTTGGGTTAATGTTGGCACATTCCTCCTGACAGAGCTGGTGTAACTGAGTCAGGTTTGTAGGCCTCCTTGCTCGCACATGCTTTTTCAGTTCTGACCACAAATTTTGTATGGGATTGAGGTCAGGACTTTGAAATGGCCACTCCAATACCTTGACTTTGTTGTCCTTAAGCCATTTTGCCACAATTTTGGAAGTATGCTTGGGGTCATTGTCCATTTGGAAGACCCATTTGCGACCAAGCTTTAACTGACTGATGTCTTGAGATGTTGTTTCAATACATCCACATAATTTAATCTATTTTGTGAAGTGCACCAGTCCCTCCTGCAGCAAAGCACCCCCACAACATGATGCTGCCACCCTATTGCTTCACGGTTGGGATGTTCCTTGGCTTGCAAGCCTCCCACTTTTTCCTCCAAACATAACAATATTCATTATGGCTGAACAGTTCTATTTTTGTTTTATCAGACCAGAGGACATTTCTCCAAAAAGTACGATCTTTTGTCCCCATGTGCAGTTGCAAACCGTAGTCTGGCTTTTTTATGGTGGTTTTGGAGCAGTGGCTTATTCCTTGCTGAGCGGTCTTTAAGGTTATGTCAATATAGGACTCGTGTTTTACTGTGGATATAGATACTTGTGCACCTGTTTCCTTCAGCATCTTCACAAGGTCCTTTGCTGTTGTTCTGGGATTGATTTGCACTTTTCACACAAAAGTACGTTCATCTCTAGGAGACAGAACACGTCTCCTTCCTGAGTGGTATGATGGCTGCATGGTCCCATGGTGTTTATACTTGCGTACTATTATTTGTCGAGATGAACGTGGTACCTTCAGGTGTTTGGAAATTGCTCCCAAGGATGAACCAGACTTGAAGAGGTCTACAATTATTTTCTGAGGTCTTGGCTGATTTCTTTTGATTTTCCCATGATGTCAAACAAAGAGGCACTGAGTTTGAAGATAGGCCTTGAAATTCATTCACATGTACACCTCCAATTGATCTATCAGAAGCTTCTAAAGTCAGGACATCATTTTCTGGAATTTTCCAAGCTGTTTAAAGGCACAGTCAACTTAGTGTATGTAAACTTCTAACCCACTGGAATTGTGATACAGTGAATTAATCTGGAAGTGAAATAATCTGTCTGTAAACAATTGTTGGAAAAATGACTTGTGTCATGCACAAAGTAGATGTCCTAACTGACTTACCAAAACTATAGTTTGTTAACAAGAAATTTGTGTTTGACAAATGAGTTTTAATAACTCCAACCTAAGTGTATGTTAACTTCCGAATTCAACTGTATATGTTGCCCCTGTGAGGAAACGATAAAGATAAAACTAGGCCACACTTTTGGGTTAGTTCCATACCAATTGTGTAGCAAGATACATATATTCAAATGATAGCTAAAGGCAGGATTATTGTTGAGAGGGGAGTGTGTGTGGTTTCCCTTTTCACCCAGATACAGGTAGGGAGAAAACCACCCCTGTGTTGTATATCTGACAAAGGTCAGAGTGTGTGTCGGATTTACTAAATTCTACGAGCTAGGCCATATGTATCAGCTGATGCAGGCATTCTGAGAATAATACTATTTGGGCCCAACGTAGTGTTATTTCTCTCTATCTCTTTCAGGAGCGAATAGGTCATAAGCAATTCCTAGAGCAGAGGACATATGATCTGGCAATTACGTGAATTTGAGTAGATATAATTGCTTGACCAAAGCGAAGTCATTATCTGTCTATCTCTCGCATTTTGGTAATGTGAAGAGCTCACGGGTTGAACGTAAGACGTAATTTAGTAAGCCTGTTCCCTTGTTGGAGGGAACTTTCCTCGTGCTGGTTAGTGCAAATCCCGCACAATTGAAGCTAAGCAATGGACCAGATGCTAAGCTAACAAAGGGGAGGGAACGAGTGAATGTAGATGACAGGAGATTTCAGCCTTTTCCTCTTGGCCACTCGGCAGCTAGTGACATGGAACTTCATCGCCAACACAACCACAGCTTGACTTTTCCTCTTGGTGAAGTTGCTCCCCGTTCACTTGGCGGGGATCGCCTTGACAAAATCATCAAAAACGTCCGCCTCTTTGACCCAGTTCCAGGAAAGCCAAACAACACTGAGACATTCTTAGCAGACATAGAGGACGCCTTGGATGGCCACCCAAATGCTACGAATTATGACAGGCTCTACCTGTTGAAGCTAACATCCAACAGACACGTGACAAGGTTAATCCGTCTACAAGAGCAACACGTGCAAAATGAATACGCTAAATTTGCCACAGTTTTTAAAACAGAATTCAGTGGTTCTGCGAGTCACAAAATAATGTTGGCTATCAATATCAAACACCCACAAGCCTACTGTCATAGGCTTCATTCAGCTTACTTTGGCATGCTCACTGAAACAGGAATGGAAGATCTATTGCCATTCAAACAACTGTTTCTGTCAAAACTGTCTCCCAACTTCAGCAACTACATGGGCCATACTGCCCACGTTGGTTTGCCGATCTCGACACTCTGAGAGCCTGCAAATGCCGCTTTTGAAGCATCAAAAGCAAGATGGGCTAAGAGCCTTGACAGCTCGGTTTTCGAGCTTGGGCAGCAGCAATCACTCCAATTGGAAGGTGCAGCATCAGGGACAGGTGCAGTAAAATATGATGCACAAAGGGGGTGGCTACCAAGTAACCACCACACCTACAACCACCGCAGTAACAATAGCTATGATGAATGTCCCCAACCTAACAGGTCCCGTAAAGATTGACCTGGCCACTACGTCCCTGCACCTAACCCTCACAAAGATTCAGGACACAAGGGTAACAAGTGCAACAAGGGCAAGAAAGTGTTCAGCAACAATCTAAACGCTAACCAAAACAATATAGAAGCTCTGGTTAAGAGATGTACTGCAGCAGAGGAAATTTGAGAAAGATTACAAGAATAAGTCATCATGACTAGACGTAAAATAGTTTGAGACCAAGTCCACCGAAATTCGCGAGAACGTCAACATTCTTATTACCCCCACCCTCACTCAAATCCCTGTCCACAAACCCGCAGGTTTTGTCTACTGACTTTGATACGGATGTGGAGACGCACATGGAAAGATGAATGGTAAGATGATTCCTCTCCCATTCCGATAGAGGATCCACTGGGTCACGAAGACGGGTTATCTGTCTTGAAAATCGACACAGATAACAAACCGCTCTGTTCTTCCAACCCACTCACATTTGTTGGGGATTTGATGAGAAAAACCAACTCGAACAGGCCATACCTTAGAGCAGTCTTGGAGGACTGTTTGACCTGAGATGCTCTGGTAGATTTGAATTCGACAACTTTGCTGGATGAACTAAAAATGGCAGTGGACCCAGCAAAAAGTTGGTTGAAAACGGAAGGTTGCGACAAGAATCTTCGAGGTTTCACTCAAGCTACCGCACCCCTAACCAAGCGTCTCCTACTTAAACTCAACTTCGAAAGAGCGTCATTGATCCACCCTGTGTACGTGATTAGCATCAACACCGAACGGATGCTGATTGGATAGATTTAATTGACCATTTGGTACCATTAATGTGTTGGAAAACCAACCAAATCTGGTCACAAATAACTATGCCAACTCTGTTGACTTCACCTCATTCTTCCGAGGCTACGTGACATACATTGAGCAACCCCGCTGAACTTGGTCATGAGTCCGCCATTGGTGGCAAATGACAATGGGACAAGTTCAACTCGGAACTTAACCGAACATTAGGTTTTCCTGTGTGGCTTGGGTGATTCACCAGCCGACACTTACCGCCCTCCTCTGATAGGGGGCGTGTGCCTAAACAGCACTATGGTTGAGGACTGGTCGGAAAAATCTGCAATCAGTTTGTAAATGTTCAACGCAATTTCAAAAAATGGCTAACTGCCATCCCCTTGTTCCGAAAACATTCAAATTTCCACTGCGAACGACTCCCCAGACAACACTCACTGCCATAGGGGAGTGTGCGCTATCAATCCGCATTGGAACCAAGGAAGTATCTCACTAACTACTGGTTGCCTCGGACCTCCCACATACAGTCTATGTGGGAACGGACATTTTGGTAAGATTGGGTGTTAAACTCAATACCATACACCAAATTCTTTGGTCTTTGGCGCAGCCAGACCAACATGCCTTGTCTTTCGACCTGGTGTGAATGACATCCAGGCAGATTATTCCTGAAGCTTGCAAGGTTATAAATGAATCTGCCATGGTGATTCCGGCAAGAACCACAGAGGTTTCTGTAAGACTGAACCTGGCGCCTGGATACCGGATGGAAAGCACCCCTGCGCTCTTCCAACCCTCTCTGCAACTATTCGACTTGGGGCTAACTATCAATGGCAACCCGCTATAGGAACTAAACCCCAGATCCACTTACCTCCTGGTACATAATCTGACTCAAGAGGATATTTCCATTCCTCTGCACACTCAGCTCGGAACCTTGATTGACTACTCCTTCCATGATTTTGAACTTGTTGTTCCTGTTATTGGGCCTCTTCCGTCCTCCCTAGACCGAGGTGGCGAGGGAGGTACGCTGTTTACTTGTCCGTCAAAAGCAATCGCAATAACTCCTGTATTGCCACTTGACGACACATCGACTTTCAGGCAGGATGTCGATTCTTACAACAACCTGTTAATTTACTTCATCGTCATGGAGGACAATATCACATCTCCTCCTGCATGTGAGGTAGACTCTTGCTTGTCTACCTCACATGCATTAACAAACAGTGATTCTCCCACCGTTGACATGCCGTCACCACCCGATGAAGACCTGTACAATCTCGCCAAACCATATCCTGGTTACCATGCACAGGTAGTACAAGTACTGTCGGAGGCTGATGTACTTGTCAATGAAACTGGACGGCATCAGTTGAGATAATTGTTTAACTTCTTGGTAACAGGGGGGCAGTATTGAGTAGCGTGGATGAATAAGGTGCCCAGAGTAAACTCCCTGATACTCTGTCCCAAATGCTAATATATGCATATTATCAGTAGAATTGGATAGAAAACACTCTGAAGTTTCTAAAACTGTTTGAATAATGTCTATGAGTACAACAGAACTCATATGGCAGGCAAAAACCTGAGACAAATCCAACCAGGAAGTGGGAATTCTGAGGCTTATAGTTTTTTAAAACTCAGCCCCTATTGTAGATAGAGTGGAATATTGGTTATGTTGCACTTCCCAAGGCTTCCACTAGATGTCAACAGTCTTTAGAACTGTGTTTGAGGATTCTACTGGGAAGTGGGACCAAATGAGAGAGGAATGAGTCAGGTGTCTGGCAGATTGCCACAGGCTCTGAGGAGTGGTCACGAGAGAGTTCGCTCTTGTTCCATTGCTTTTCTACAGACATAGGAATTCTCCAGTTGGAACATTATTGAAGATTTATGATAAAAACATCCTAAAGATTGATTCTATACTTAGTTTGACAAGTTCCTACGGGCTGTAACGGAACTTTTTGAACTTTCCATTCGGGGGACCTGAACGCGCTTTTGGATTTGTTTACCAAACGCCCTAACTTTGTCATTGTGGTATGGCACAATGACATTCCGTGCAAACCACTTCAATTTCAGCTAGGCAACAAGACCAGCCAGTTCGCAGAAGTGGCGGGCATGCTAATCACATTGCAAACGGCTGTGAAACACAACTTGTCAGATCTCGCAATCTGCAACGAAACATTCTGCGCCCTGGTCAAAACCAACCCAGCAGATGTAATCACGAGTGAACCCTCTATGGGAATCGTTCTCCGCGATGATCTAGGACTCATTATAACTAACTGCAGAGTACACACGCAGAGGGTGTAAGTCTGCCAAGAAGCAGAGAATGTGTACCGCCCAGCTAGACACTGCCCTTATGTTGGCCCTACTCCAAAAGTGCAAAGCCACCCAGTCAGAACTAGCAGAGCCCAGGTGAGAAAAAGACGCTACTCTTGATAGGTGCAGCCGTAGGGTCACTATTTGCCCTAGGTACCACTGCCGTCAGTGCAGTCAGTTGAGCCACAGTCAAGAGAAATGTTAGTGAGATTAATGAAGAGATCCAGCAACAGAAAGCACAGGCACTCAGATTGCAACATGTGGGAAAGTCTCTCCAGGACACTATTCTGGTGGTAAACACACACACTACACTCTCCTGAACAAACCCCTCCTGTCTGTAGGAAAGCTAGAAGAGGTTATGAACCTGACTATGCCCATATCCAATTGGTTCGATTGTTAATGGAGGATTTTCTCCGTGAATTTAGTTCTTCTATGGACCACTTGGCCGTCCCCTCTCAATGGTGCATGACATATTGACCTCAGCTACTACAACCACGATAAGGCTGTTACAGTCACATTTGGCCTATAGTCTGGGGTTGGCAATCCTAATACACGTTGATGTTGATCGCAATGAAGTGGGATTTTACTGACGCTGCCGGTTGTTGAACTGGAGAATATCTATAGATTGAAAACGGTTCTAAATGTAGGATTTTGGCGTGAAAGTACCCACGTGAAAATTGCCACACCCCCAGTCGTAGCTTATCAGGAAAACAATCCAGATTTATGTCTCACCCCTAACCTGTTATTGTGTACTCTAACCAAAGATGTCCACTACCTCTGTCCTAGCAAACCGTTCGTTGGGAATAACACTGAGCATCTTTGTGGTCTTAAGCCTATAACCAGCGAAGAATGTTGTAGAGCCAAACTAACAGCAAGGGATGGGGCCATCACCAAACAAGTGGAGGTGGTAGGGAAAATATGGTTGGTTAACACATCGTTCGCGTACGCCACTATGACTTACGAATCAATGATTCTGTATCTCTCTTTGAAAGTGAGGTGGTGCCTCAGGAGAGCAGTTAAAAGGGCCCGGATCCAGCTGTTTAGGGACCTCCAAAATTAAGCGAGACCTAGCAATTTTGATTGTGTTTACCCTACGATTTTTTTGCCACACACACCCCATCACCCACACACAACCCACATGTTAATACTCTGTTGGATTTAGAGGTGTGGGGTCTTTGTATTTGGTATTAGTGGGTTTTTAACAGGTTAGAAAAGATGCTGAAAACAAATGACAGTTTATATTTGAGAGTTTTGTTTGCACACATGTCAATTCTCTACATCTGCATTGCTTGCTGTTTGGGGTTTTAGGCTGGGTTGCTCTATAGCACTTTGTGACATCGACTGATGTAAAAAAGGTCTTTATAAATACATTTTATTGATTAGAAGAAATGTACTAAAAAAAACAATATCTTTAAATAATGTCTGAGGTACAGGAAAACAAACACTCACTTAATAGGGCTGACTGACCTCTGACCTCTGTTCTGACTTCCTGTTGAGGCCTGATCACCCTCATTAGAAAGATAGGGGCTATGTAAAAACAAATAACTAGGAAGAAGATTATAATTTATCAATAGTCCTATGTGTGATTCGGACCACGAGAAGGACATACAGCGCTGGCCCTGAATTATCAAATCATTTTTTTTATATAGCCCTTCTTGATTAGCTGATATCTCAAAGTGCTGTACAGAAACCCAGCCTAAAACCCCAAACAGCAAGCAATGCAGGTGTAGAAGCACGGTGGCTAGGAAAAACTCCCTAGAAAGGCCAAAACCTAGGAAGAAACCTAGAGAGGAACCAGGCTATGAGGGGTGGGCCAGTCCTCTTCTGACTGTGCCGAGGGGAGATTATAACAGAACATGGCCAAGATGTTCAAATGTTCATAAATTACCAGCATGGTCCAATAATAATAATCACAGTAGCTGTCGAGGGTGCAACAGGTCAGCACCTCAGGAGTAAATGTCAGTTGGCATTTCATAGCCGATCATTAAGAGTATTGCTATTGCTCCTGCTGTCTCTAGAGAATTGAAAACAGCAGGTCTGGGACAGGTAGCACGTCCGGTGAACAGGTCAGGGTTCCATAGCCACAGGCAGAACAGTTGAAACTGGAGCAGCAGCATGGCCAGGTGGACTGGGGACAGCAAGGAGTCATCATGCCAGGTAGTCCTGAGGCATGGTCCTAGGGCTTAAGTCCTCCGAGAGAGAGAGAAAGAAAGAGAGCATACTTAAATTCACACAGGACATAGGATAAGGCAGGAGAAATAATCCAGATATAACAGACTGACCCTAGCCCCCCGACACATAAACTACTACAGCATAAATACTGGAGGCTGAGATAGGAGGGGTCAGGAGACAGGTCAGGGAGTATTATGAGGGACACCTGTCTTTAGTCTATTTTACCATTACCTTATATGGGATACAATTATTTACTTATGGAGTTATCAAGAGTTGTAATCCTAATTTGATTTGTTATTCTATTTTATTTTACTTTTACTTAATAACAGGCAGTGGGTTTTTTTTTGGGGGGGGGGACTCATGAATCACAATGTGAGTCATGTGTCCAAAGGGAAAATTACCAGTCTCCTGGGGCCCTTAGGTAAATAAGCAAATTGATTGATTGAAGTTTCCCCCACATCTAGTGTTATACTGTATGTGTATTGCTGTTATTGTTTTATTTTCTTTGTTTCTTTTCTTCTTGCTTCAATAACAAATCTCACCAGATTGGGTCTGCTGGATGGTCAGATTTCTCCCTAAGGATTAGCCCTCTGACTCCCTGACATGTCACTCTGCAGTAAAATCGCCAAGATGATAGGGGAGTAGGGGGGGGGGTGGTGTTCAACTGCTTGTTGTTATTCTCTTTGAAATTTATCTTAGAAATCTGGACTTTCTGAATTAGAAATACCCTAAACTAAACTGTTTTTCTGGTCTGTCCTCTCTCTGTCCTCTCTCTCAAAGGTGACAACATGTGGTATCTAGATGCATGGAAGGTAGTTCAGCTGAAAACAGTGTGAACCTCAACACTCCCTCTAACCGGCTGAAATAATGGTGAAAATGGCATTCAGCACATGGTCCTTCACTACTTCTACCATGAGTGCTGAGTCTCAGCCAGAAACCTGTACACAGCATCCAGTCAAAGCTATCAACTGTCTTTTCTCTCATGCTTTTTCTCTCAGGAGTGCGACATGGGTCCATGTGGAGTGAGCATGGAGTGAGATCCAGTCCAAACCTCTCTCATGCTGCTGGTGTACTGGTAAGAAAATGGATAAATACTTAATGGACGGTAAAGGACAGTGATGGCTCAGGTGAGAGACATTATCAAGGGCCATCCACTTTGAACATGTGTAATTAAAAGGATGCACTGAAACACTATATGAAAAAGAATATGAGTGCTGGGGACAGAGGGGGAGGTCAATCATGCCCGTAATTATTCTAGGCTTTTCCAAAATGGATTATTTTGGGTATCAGGTTGATTGTGGAGGTCTGCACACTGGAAAATGTATAATTATTTAGACTAAGAATGCATTGAGATACCAATCTGTCATTACCACAAATGGGGGCCATGATGAGAAAAGTTCATTCTAGAAAAATAAATTCCATGTAAATGTACATTCTGCCAGTATCGGTGTGTTGAGGGTCTTAAATTAAAGTGATAGAACCAACGTGTAACACTAAGGAGTGTCATTTTACATTTGGGTTGGATAATTTATCAATAGTTACAATTATGATGTGGAAAGGCAAGGCCTCGAGAGACAGAGCTGTGACCTAAAATGTGGGGAGAGCTAGTGAGATTGTAGCTTGGGCTAACCTTGTTCCAATCTCATTCTTAGCAATGTTGGTGTGAATCTGTTATAACATCTCTTCCCTGTGAAATGTTATTAACAATGTTAACAACATGCTGTAAGACGATCTGTATCTCTGGCTGATAATATTTTTTCTGCTCCTCCAGTGCATGGTAAAACTAATGAGCTGCCAACTCTGGATGAGCTTCCATTTTCCCCTTTAGATATGGACAAAGGTTGTTTTCTTTTAACAAGTTGAGGGGAAGTTCATCCAAACCCATAACCTGTTTACATTATGTGGAACACTGAGCTGATGAGAAAGCACCAACCTTTTGATGGTCTTAGCAGAATTATGAGTAATTTGATGTCACAGCGACAGTTTGTGTAAAACATAGGTCAATCCAAACCGATTGTGATAAAAAATATGGAAACAATGGTTAACATTGAGAGATTTATTCACCTCTGGATCCCTTGTGTGTGTATTTTTGATTCTAACACCCATTAATATAAGTATAATCTTTATTATGATTATAGTTTTACCATAATAATGTCACGAATCCCGTTTCCTGAGTCTGTTTTTTGCCTGTGTTCTGTCCTGGAGTGTTTTTTCCGGCGTCCTGGAACGCACCCTGTCTGGATGCCTGGCAATGTAGCCAGTTGGGAGTTCTGATTACCCGCACCTGTATCCCATCAGCTATCTGCACACCTGGTCCTGATCATCATCTCTCCTCTTCATAAGCCCGGACCTGACATCCATTCCCTGCCGGATCGTTAGCCATGAACATTACTCACCCGGATCATTTACCCCATTCCCGCCTGGTCGTCGGAGGATTCCGCAACCCCATTGGATCCACCTATTTACTCCCATCAACTCACCACCGCTGCCCGCTACGCCACCTGGATATATCTACCCATTCACATTCACTTGTAAATAAATACTCACCTTCTTCCTACTCTCCTTGTCCTGGTCTGCTTCTGGGTTCGATTTTGAAAAAACGTGACAGAACGATCCGGCCAAGGATGAACCCAGCGGACCTGGACTCCGTTTGCCATGCCATTACCCAGCAGGGGAAGATATTGGGACAACACAAGACGGCGCTACAGGAGATAGCGGGTTCAATCCAGAACTTATCTGCTAGCTTTACACAAATCCAGGATCAGCTCAGTTTGCCGGCGATTCATTCACCACCTGTTTCACCCATCTCACCTGCCGTGTCTGGTGCGGTTTCCTTCCATGAACCCAAGGTACCGACGCCTGATAAATATGAAGGGGATTTGGGAAGATGCCGTTCGTTTCTTATGCAGTGTGGGTTAGTGTTTGATCTGCAGCCCCATTCTTACGCCACTGACAAGGCTAGGATAGCCTTTGTTATTGAACTGCTGCGTGGAAGAGCTTTGGAATGGGCTGCAGCCATTTGGGAACGACAGGAGACCTGCATGACTTAATACCAGGAGTTCACGGGAGAGATGAGAAAGCTTTTTGACCATCCAGTCCGAGGTAAGGACGCAGCTAAACGTTTGTTCCCTCTTCGCCAAGGAGCTCGCAGTGTGGCAGACTTTATGATCGAGTTCAGGACATTGTCTGTGGAGAGTGGTTGGAATGAGGAGTCACTACAAGCGGTTTTTTACCAGGGGTTGTCGGAGCAACTCAAGGACGAGCTGATCTCCTATCCAGAGCCTAGTGACCAAGATAGTTTGGTCACCTTAGCAATTCGGGTAGATAATAGAGTCCGAGAGAGAAGGAGGGAAAAGCAGTGGGGTCCATCTAATCAATCTGAGACTCGGTTACCATTCGGGTCAGGAAGTGGACCAGAACGGGTTGATAATTTTCCCTCACACGGGATTAGTGGAGGAGTCCTGCCGCCAGATCCTGAACCTAAGCAAATGGGGCGGCACGGGTTAACTAAGGACGAGCGCCAAAGTAGACGTGAGACCAACAGCTGCCTCTACTGTGGTAGCTCGGGACATTACATCTCCGTTTGTCCTCAGCGCCCGTTAAACTGCTTGGCTCGTTAAGTTTGGGAGGTTTGTTAGCGAGCCAGTTTCAACCTCTCAAGAGCCCTGTCAGACCTCGTTTTCCTGCTACCCTCATAAATAAGAATCAGAGTTTAGCGATTAACGCTTTCATCGATTCAGGTGCCGATGACAGCTTCATTGATGCCGACTTAGTGGAACAGCTGGGGCTTTCCAAGGAGCAATTACCGGAAGCCATTGAAGCAACCACTCTGAACGGCAGTAGTCTGGCACGGATCACTATGAGGACTGAACCGGTTAAGATGTTGTTGTCGGGGAATCATTCAGAGGTTATTTCTTTTTTCATTTTGCCTTCCCCCCATGTTCCTCTGGTTCTTGGATACCCCTGGCTAAGAGAACACAATCCTTCGTTCGATTGGGTGACTGGTAAGGTAACTAGTTGGAGCATTGAGTGCCATGCTAACTGCCTCAGGACTGCCTGTTCTCATGCTGTCCCCAGTCGGGTCAGTGAGTCTGCTCCTCCTGATTTGTCCCTGGTTCCTGAAACATATCATGAGTTGGGTGAGGTGTTCAGTAAGCAGAAAGCTCAGTCACTTCCTCCCCACCCACCTTATGATTGTACAATTAAGCTGTTCCCTGGAGCTGCCTTTCCCAAGGGACGGTTGTACAGTATTTCTCGACCTGAGCGGGAAGCCCTGGAGACCTACATAAAGGAGTCTCTTGCTGCAGGTCTCATTCGTCCCTCTTCATCACCCCTGGGAGCTGGATTTTTTTTGTGAGTAAGAAGGATGGCTCTCTTCGACCGTGTATTGATTATCGGGGGTTAAATGATATTACGGTCAAGAACAAGTACCCCTTGCCCTTGATGAGCTCCGCTTTCGATTCTTTACAGGGTGCTACTGTGTTTACGAAGCTTGATCTACGCAATGCGTACCATCTGGTTTGGATCAAAGAGGGGACGAGTGGTTGACTGGATTCAATATACCTATGGGACATTTCGAGTACCAGATGATGCCGTTTGGACTTTCCAACGCTCCAGCAGTGTTCCAAAGTTTGGTGAATGACGTGCTGAGGGATATGATCGGTCTATTTGTGTTCGTTTACCTGGATGACATCCTGATTTTCTCCAAGGAGCTTTCCAGCCACATCCAGCATGTTAAGCAGGTCCTGCAGCGGTCATTGGAGAACCGTCTGTTTGTGAAGGCAGAGAAGTGTGATTTTCACTCCCACACTACATCCTTCCTTGGGTACATCATCTCCAGGGGTGAGATCAAGATGGATCAAGAGAAGGTTCGGGCGGTTCGGGATTGGGCCCGGCCCGGTACGAGATTGCAGCTCCAGAGATTCCTGGGATTTGCGAACTTCTATCGGAGGTTTATCCGTGATTACAGCCGGGTGGCCGCCCCTTTAACTGCTCTGACGTCTTGCACCAGAATTTTCTGTTGGACTCCTGAGGCAGACCGAGCATTTCTGAACTTGAAGAGCCGATTCACCAACGCGCCGATTCTCTCTCAACCTGACACTTCCCGTCAGTTTGTTGTTGCGGTGGACGCGTCTGATGTGGGGGTGGGTGCCATCCTGTCCCAGCGTAGCTCCACTGATGGTAAACTCCATCCCTGCGCCTTCTACTCTTGTCGTCTTTCACCAGCTGAGAGAAACTACGATGTGGGTAACCGGGAGCTTCTCGCTGTGAAGCTTGCCTTGGAGGAGTGGCGTCACTGGTTGGAGGGAGCGGAGCAACCGTTTGTGGTCTGGACTGACCACAAGAATCTGGCTTACGTGCAATCGGCTAAACGTCTCAACTCCCGTCAGGCCAGGTGGGCTTTGTTTTTTGGACGCTTCAATTTTTCCCTGACGTTCCGACCTGGGTCGAAGAACGGCAAAGCGGATGCCTTGTCCCGGATGTTCTCCAAGACGGATGAGAGTGGGGCCAAGACTGAGACGATTCTTCCCCAGAACCTTGTCGTGGGAGCCGTTACATGGAAGATTGAGGAGGATGTGATGGCGGCCCTTTGGACGCAGCCTGGCCCCGGTAACGGTCCACCCGGTCGGTTGTTCGTGCCTGAGTCTGTCCATTCTGCTGTTCTTCAGTGGTCCCACGCCAGCAAGATAGCTTGTCACCCTGGCGTTGCTCGGACTATGGCGCTAGTGCGCAGACGATTTTGGTGGCCTGCCATGGGAGAGGATACCCGGAGGTTTGTAGCCGCATGTCCTGTTTGTGCTCGGAACAAAAGTACCAATCGGCCCAGCTCTGGGCTTCTTCACCCCCTACCTATTCCTCGGCGACCTTGGTCGCATCTGGCCCTGGATTTTGTCATGGGATTGCCCCCTTCTGTTGGGAACACGGTCATTCTGACCATTGTGGACAGATTCAGCAAGTTTGCTCATTTTGTCCCTCTCTCCAAGCTTCCATCTGCCACGGAGACGTCGTTTCTGACCGTGGTCCTCAGTTTACCTCTGCTGTCTGGAGATCCTTCTGTTTGGCCATTGGAGCTACAGTCAGTCTCACTTCTGGATTTCACCCACAATCTAATGGTCAGGCGGAGAGAGCCAACCAGAAGATGGAGTCCACGCTGCGTTGTCTTGTCTCCTCTGATCCCACCTCTTGGTCATCTCAATTACCCTGGGTTGAGTATGCCCATAATACCCTTCCTTCATCTGCCACTGGGATGTCCCCCTTCCAATGCCTGTACGGATACCAACCTCCCTTGTTTCCTTCTCAGGAGAGGGATCTTTCGGTTCCTTCTGTCCAGGCCCACATTCGTCGTTGCCACCGGACTTGGCATCGGGCCAGGAAGGTCCTCCTTAGAGTTTCTGACCGGTATCAGATCCAGGCGAATCGTCGCCGTATTCCAGCTCCCGCTTATACCATCGGAGATAGGGTTTGGTTGGCTACATGGGATCTTCCTCTACGGACTGAGTCGAGGAAACTGTCACCGAAGTTCATTGGTCCGTTTGTAGTGGAGAAGATCATTAATCCTGTTGTGGTCCGACTCAAGTTGCCTGCTACATTAAGAGTACATCCCACCTTTCATGTCTCCTGCCTCAAGCCGGTTCTCCTCAGTCCTCTGTTGCCCCCTCCTCCTCGTCCTCCTCCTCCTCGGATGATCGGAGGTGGTCCTGTCTACACGGTGCGCCGCATCATGGACTCCAGACGGCGGGGTCGAGGGTTCCAGTATTTAGTGGATTGGGAAGGATATGGTCCCGAGTAGAGGAGTTGGATTCCTCGGCGTCAGATCCTTGACGATGACCTGCTTCATGACTTTTACCGCCTCCACCCTGGCGCTCCGGGTAGTCCGCCCGGTGGCGTTTGTCGGAGGGGGGGTACTGTCACAAATCCCGTTTCCTGAGTCTGTTTTTTGCCTGTGTTCTGTCCTGGAGTGTTTTTTCTGGCGTCCTGGAACGCACCCTGTCTGGTTGCCTGGCAATGTAGCCAGTTGGGATACAGGTGCGGGTAATCAGAACTCCCATCAGCTATCTGCACACCTGGTCCTGATCATCATCTCTCCTCTTCATAAGCCCGGACCTGACATCCATTCCCTACCGGATCGTTAGCCATGAACATTACTCACCCGGATCATTTACCCCATTCCCGCCTGGTCGTCGGAGGATTCCGCCACCCCATTGGATCCAACTATTTACTCCCATCAACTCACCACCGTTGCCCGCTACGCCACCTGGATATATCTACCCATTCACATTCACTTGTAAATAAATACTCACCTTCTTCCTACTCTCCTTGTCCTGGTCTGCTTCTGGGTTCGATTTTGAAAAAACGTGACAGAACGATCCGGCCAAGGATGAACCCAGCGGACCTGGACTCCGTTTGCCATGCCATTACCCAGCAGGGGAAGATATTGGGACAACACAAGACGGCGCTACAGGAGATAGCGGGTTCAATCCAGAACTTATCTGCTACACTTTACACAAATCCAGGATCAGCTCAGTTTGCCGGCGATTCATTCACCACCTGTTTCACCCATCTCACCTGCCGTGTCTGGTGCGGTTTCCTTCCATGAACCCAAGGTACCGACGCCTGATAAATATGAAGGGGATTTGGGAAGATGCCGTTCGTTTCTTATGCAGTGTGGGTTAGTGTTTGATCTGCAGCCCCATTCTTACGCCACTGACAAGGCTAGGATAGCCTTTGTTATTGAACTGCTGCGTGGAAGAGCTTTGGAATGGGCTGCAGCCATTTGGGAACGACAGGAGACCTGCATGGCTTCATACCAGGAGTTCACGGGAGAGATGAGAAAGCTTTTTGACCATCCAGTCCGAGGTAAGGACGCAGCTAAACGTTTGTTCACTCTTCGCCAAGCAGCTCGCAGTGTGGCAGACTTTATGATCGAGTTCAGGACATTGTCTGTGGAGAGTGGTTGGAATGAGGAGTCACTACAAGCGGTTTTTTACCAGGGGTTGTCGGAGCAACTCAAGGACGAGCTGATCTCTTATCCAGAGCCTAGTGACTGGTCTGCTTCTGGGTTCGATTTTGAAAAAACGTGACAAATAATTTGATAGTACAACTTATAAAGTGTCTGGGTTTTTTCTGTGTTGCTTTCCCTTACTTTAAAAACCTGTTGGGGCTAGGGGGCACAAGGAGTTTGCTAAAGGGAACACCCCCTCCCATTCAGCTGAAAAAAATATATTCTTTAGAAATATTTAACTTTCACACATTAACAAGTCCAATACAGCAAATGAAAGGTAAACATCTTGTTAATCTACCCATCGTGTCCTATTTTTAAAATGTTTTACAGTGAAAACACAACATTTATTTATGTTAGATGACCACCAAATTCAAAAACACACACAGCGATTTTTCACAGTCACAAAAGCATAAATATATATAAAATGAATCACTAACCTTTGATTATCTCCATCAGATGACACTCATAGGACATCATGTTATACATGTATTGTGTGTTTTGTTCGATAATTGCATATATATATATATATATATAAATCTCAGTTTACATTGGCGCGTTATGTGCAGTAATGTTTTGATTCCAAAACATCTGCTGATTTTGCATAAATACTCACAATAAACATTGATAAAAGATGTTATGTTATTGACAGAATTAAAGATACAAGTATCCTCTATGCAACCGCTGTGTCAGATTTCAAAAAAACTTTACGGAAAAAGAATAATCTGAGAACGGCGCTCAGAACCCAAAGAAATAGCCGCCTTTTTGGCGTCAACAGAAGCTATAAAAAACACTATAAATATTCACTTACCTTTGAATATATTCATCAGAAGGCAGTGCAAGGAGTCCTAGTTCCCCAATAAATTGTTGTTTTGTTCCATAATGTCCATTACTAGTGTCCAATTAGCTGCATTTGCTACCACTTTCAGCTCACATGCCCAAAAGCTGACGCTGGTCCAGGCGAACTCGGACGAAAACTTCAAAAAGATATATTCCAGGTCGAATAAACTTGTCAAACTAAGTAGAGAATCGATCTTCAGGATGTTATTTTCATATATATCCAATAAAGTTCCAACCGGGGCATACGTTTCCATCTGCATTCAAATGGAACGATGGTGATATCAACAGACAAATGCGCAACAGGGAAATTGCATTCTGCCAGGACAGTGACTCATTCCCCTCCCATTCGATCAAAGTTCACACCAGAGGCTCCATTCCACGTTCTACTGAATGAGGACATTCATGAATAAGGACTTACACGTTTTGAGAATGCAAGATTTCTCAGTTCCAAGGTCTCAGCTTAGAGAGAAGAAGCATTGTGAAGTCTTGGTCTGTCACATGTTATGAACCAGTATTGGTTGGTCACATGAATGAAACAAAACTGTAATGATTAATGAATTATGATAAATCATGCAAATATAACTTCTCTGTGTATAACCATATATAAGACAACTGCTGGGACTGCCCCGGCAAAGCTCCTGATTGAAATGTGTACTATGGTGCATTGAGTTGGTTGGAACCTCTCCAAAGCGCTGACCATAAAAAATGATTGATTTAAGATTGACTTAATGGCCCTGTGTAAGAATTTCCACAACAGCATCTCCTAAGAAGGATTAGATGTGTTACATGATGGCTCATTTCAGTGACACTGCAATGGGGAAAGTATTGGGCCTTTACAATAAGGTGTGGCAGGAAGGGAACTATCTGGAAGTTGGATGCAGACTATAGTGATGCCGATATGGAAACCAGGAAAAGACCATACTAGTCCTTCAAGCTCTTGGTTGATAGCGTTGAGATCTCATGTACAGTACCAGTAAAAAGTTTGGACACACCTACTCATTCAAGGGTTTTTCTTTATTTTTACAATTTTCTACATTGTAGAATAATAGCGAAGACATTAAAACTGTTAAATAACACATATGGAATCATGTAGTAACAAAAAAAGTGTTAACCAAATCCAAATATAGTCTTCAAGAAGCCACTCATTTCCTTGATGACAGCTTTGCACAATCTTTGCATTTTCTTAACTTCTTGACGCTACCCATCCCTTAACTAGCTTCCTACATATGATGAGCACTTGTTGGCTGCTTTCATGAACTCTGTGGTCCAACTAATCTCAAACCACCTCAATTGGGTTGAGGTCGTGTGATTGTGGAGGCCAGGTCATCTTATGCAGAACTTCATCACTCTACTTTTTGGTCAAATAGCCCTTACATTGCCTGGAGATGTGTTGGGTCATTTCCACCGGTATAATGTCCATTGCTCATGTTTCTTGGCCCAAGCAAATCTCTTCTTCTTATTGGTGTCCTTAAGTAGTGGTCGCTTTTGAGCAACTTGACCATGAGGCCTAATTCACGCAGTTTAATTTGAACAGTTGATGTTGACATGTCTGTTACTTGAACTCTGTGAAGCATTTATTTGGGCTGTAATCTGAGGTGCAGTTAATTGCTGATTTCTGAGGCTGGTAACTCTAGGTCTTCCTTTCCTGGCAGTCCTCATGAGAGCCAGTTTCATCATAGCGCTTGATGGTTTTTGCATCTGCAATTGATGGTTTTTGCGACAGCACCAGCGCTTCATCGGACTCACCTGGACTCTATCACGTCATTGAATGCCTCCCATATACATGTCACTTCCTTAGTTTCGTTCCCGTGTCTGCATTGATGCTGTTTTGTTTATCTTTTCCAGACGTTGGTCTTGTTAAGTTTCATGTCTATTTATTATTAAATCCTCGTCCTGTACTTGCTTCTCATCTCCCAGCATCTGTAGTTACGGAACCGTTACACCTGGTATTTTACCAAATAGGGCTTTCCTCTGTATACCACCCCTACCTTGTCACAACACAACAAATTAAGAAGGAAAGAAATTCCACAAATTAACTTTTAACAAGGCACACCTGTGAATTGAAATGCATTCCAGGTGACTGCCTCATGAAGCTGGTTGAGAGAATGGCAAGAGTGTGCAAAGTTGTCAAGGCAAATGGTGGCTATTTTTAAGAATCTCAAATAAAAAATGATTCCACTTGTGTTATTTTATTCTACAATGTAGAAAATAGTTAACATAAATAAAAACCCTGGAATGAGTAGGTGTGTCCAAACTGTTGACTGGTACTCTTTGTTCATTTCTGGAAATCATTTGTTGATCTCCATTATGATTGACAGTGTATTCTCCCAGGTGAGACCTGCTATTGGGAGGTCACTGTTTGCGGATGACGGGGCACTGTGGAAGAGAGGAAGAAATAATACCCATACAGCCAGGAGAGTTCAAGAAGCAATCAGTAAAGTTGAGCAGTGGTCCCTCAGGTGGGGATTCAAGTTTTCAGTTGAGAAAACACAGACTGTTTTTTTTCTAGAAGAAAGGGTGGGGAGGAAATATATAGTTCTTGTGGAAGGCATCTAGAGAGTGAGACTGTTTAGGTTCCAATCAGTTGAATTTACCACAGCTGGACTCCAATCAAGTTGTTGAAACATCGCAATGTTGATCAATGGAAACAAGATGCACCTGAGCTCAATTTCGAGTCTCATAGCAAAGGGTCTGAATACTTATGTAAATAAGGTATTTCTGTATTTATTTACTTTTTAACTTCTTGAAACTCCCCATACCGGATCCGGGTTTGTGACTAAAGCCTCAGGCTCATTAGCATAACGCAACGTTAACGATTTCTGAAAATCGCAAATAAAATGAAAATAATGCGTCTGCTCTCAAGCTTAGCCTTTTCTTAACAACACTGTCATCTCAGATTTTCAAAATATGCTTTTGAACCATAGAAATTGACTAATTTGTGTAAGAGTATGCAAAGCTAGCATAGCATTTTGAGTAGCATTTAGCACGCAACATTTTCACAAAAACCAGATAACCAAATAAATAAAATCATTTACCTTTGAAGAGCTTCTGATGTTTTCAATGAGGAGACTCTCAGTTACATACCAAATGCGCTGTTCTTCCTGAAAGCGTCTGTGTGTAGGAGAAATCGTTCCGTTTTCTACATTGCGTCTGGCTACCGAAACGAACCGAAAATTCAGTCACCTACAACGTAAAACTTTTTCCGGATTAACTACATAATATCGAATCAATCCTCAAGGTGTTTTTTCACATATCACTTCATTGATATGCAGTTTGTGGAAGCTTGCTTTCCTCTCTGTATCCCATGGAAAAATACTGGCAGGTGACTTTTGCGCACCAATTTCGGCGCAGGACACCGGGCGGACACCTGGTAAATGTGGTCTCTTATGGTAAATCTTCCAATGATCTGCCTACAAATACGTCACAATGCTGCAGACACCTTGGGGAAACGACAGAAAGGGCAGGCTCATTCCTCTCGCATTCACAGCCATATAAGGAGACAATGGAAAACAGAGCCTCAAAAATCCTGCTCATTTCCTGGATGCCATCTCATCTTGGTTTTGCCTGAAGCTCACATTCTAGGGCACGCACAGAGAATATCTTGGTAGTTCTGGACACGTCAGAGTGTTTTCTTTCGAAAGCTATCAATTATATGCATAGTCGAGCATATTTTTGTGACAAAATATCTTGTTTAAAACGGGAACGTTTTTCATCCAAAAATGAAATAGCGCCCCCATAGATGTAAGAGGTTAATTATTGAATAACATGGGCAGTGCCTACTGTGGATTCGGAAAGTATTCAGACCCGTTGACTTTTTCCACATTTTGTTACGTTACAGCCTTATATTAAATTGATTACATCATTTGTTTCCCCTCATCAATCTACACACAGTACCACAAAATGACAAAGCAAAAATATATTTTTGCAAATTAAAAAGTAAATAAATACAGAAATACCTTATTTACATAATTATTCAGACAGTGGAAAGGCACACAACAGTCTATATAAGGTCCCACAGTTGACAGTGCATGTCAGAGTAAAGAGTAAGCCACGTGGTCGAAGGAATTGTCCGTAGAGCTCTGAGACAGGATAGTGTCGAGGCACAGATCTGGGGAAGGGTACCAAAAAGTTTTTGCAGCATTGAAGGTCCCCAAAAACACAGCGGCCTCCATCATTTTTAAATTGAAGAAGTCTGGAACCACCAAGACTCTTCCTAGAGCTGGCAGCCCCGCCAAACTGAGCAATCGGGGTTGAAGGGCCTTGGTCAGGAAGCTGACTAAGAACCCGATGATCACACTGACAGAGCTCCAGAGTTCCTTTGTGGACATGGAAAAACCTTCCAGAAAGACAACCACATCTGCAGCACTCCTCCAATCAGACCTTTATGGTAGAGTGGCCAGATGGAAGCCACAAATCAGTAAAAGGCACATGACAGCCTGCTTGGAGCTTGCCAAAAGGCACCTAAAGACTCTCAGACCATGAGAAACAAGATTCTCTGGTCTGATTAAACCAAGATTGAACTCTTTGACCTGAATGACAAGTGTCACATCTGGAGTAAACCTGGCACCATCCCTACTGTGATGCACAGTGGTGGCAGCATCATGCTGTGGGTATGTTTTTCAGCAACAGGTACTGGGAGACTAGTCAGGTTTGAGGGAAAGATAAACGGATCAAAGTATAGAGAGATCCTTGATGAAAACCTGCTCCAGAGCAATCAGGACCACAGACTGGTGTCTGACTGTTATTTTATCAAATCAATTAACTATTATTAAGTGATTACATTAATCATGTAACAATCAACTAATTAGTAACTTGGGGCACCACGGAAAAAGTTTGTTTAATGAGTTACCATTTCCCGAATTAACTTAAGAATTTATCAGAATATATCGTTATCATACCAGTCATCCATTAATCATTATTACCTCATATCAGTCTCATTCTGATGTCATTGACCTCATTAATCTGTACGAACCCTTGTCTACATGATGATTCAGCGATACACACATTGGCTTAATTATTTATTTACTAACTAAACAGTAACACAGAAATACATAAACACACACGGTATAGGTTGAATTGATTACTAACATAATACAATGAAAAGACCCTAGTGGACTAACCTGATATGACGGCTTGTTACACAATGGAGAGGGGTGGGGACAGATAAAGAGCGGGAAAGACATTGTACATACAGTTGGAAAACTATGCTCATGGGAATGTGAATACTTTACACATGAATGACCGTTCACTCTAACAAAATAGCAATGACTATTTTTACGCTTCTACAGTGGTTTTTTCAATGAGTTAGAACACTCATTATGCATTTGGGTCCCAAGGTTTTTATATGACCAATCATATCGAGTGGTTCCAATGATGAATTTGATGCGAGCCATCTTTCGCTGGTGACTTTCTTCAGCAAAGATGGCTGACAAAACATTATGGTGGAAGCAAATGTTAGTAATTATAACGGCATAACGAGTCAAACAAAAACATGTCAATTGAGAGGAATACGTTAGTTAATGTAGAGACAAACGATTGTGCATATTTTTTTGTCATAAAGTGATTTTATGAAATCATTTTATGAAATGATTTATCACGTTAGCTGACTAGCTAACATTAGCCAGCTAGCTAGCTAGTGTTATGAAATGAAATTGTAATGAGGCTGTGTCTGCATGTATGTAATACAAGTATACACTTCAACAGTGTTTACCGCTCCTGGGACATCAACAATTACACATTGTAACTATGCAATTGACTAGGAACATGATTTAAGTGAAGGCTGATTTGGAATTCATATATACAGAAAAAAGCATTACACTACACTTCCTATGCATATCTAACTCTCTTCATCTGCATTAATCCGAGGACACAGGATAGGTGTAGTATTTCAATGAGATACTTAATTTCAACCAGTGGAGCATGTGAAACACTTTATTGAAAGTTCATTCCAGGTGGTATAAATCCATAATACATGCATTAGAAATATTATAGTTGTAATATTATATTAGAAATACA
This sequence comes from Oncorhynchus masou masou, assembly GCF_036934945.1. Classification (NCBI taxonomy): domain Eukaryota; kingdom Metazoa; phylum Chordata; class Actinopteri; order Salmoniformes; family Salmonidae; genus Oncorhynchus; species Oncorhynchus masou. The sequence continues at coordinate 44,250,300 of NC_088226.1, read as the reverse complement.
AGTTAAATCTGTACTTTAATGCACAAAAAAAGGAATTAGGGGAGGTGGGGAGAAAGGTGTTGAAGACAGAAAAGGAAAGAGGTAAAACAGAGGAGAAGGGAAAACATAATATGATTAATGAATTACACTGCTACCCTAATATTCTCTCAGTTCATCACAACTACATAGTGTCTCTAGCAGTGTCTCTTAACCAGCCTTGAGCTCCCAGTCGGCCCGAAGGTTATCGTAAGAGTGGGTGAGGTGGCGATGATGGGACTGGCTTCCTCTCTCACATCAAAACATACCTGGCTTCCTCTCTCACATCAAAACATACCTGTAGACGAAAGACAGATGGATAGAGAGAGAGCATGATTAAGCTTTTTTTTATCCTAACAAGGTCAGTTATCATAATCATCAGGAGGTGAAATGCAAAACTTACCTTGGATTATTAACTCTGGGACTACTACAGCTCTATCCGTATTTCAATGTAAAGCATCTCTTTAACAATACTTCCTGTTGACCCGACCAAGTGACCTCACCTATGATCATGCTGTGCCCTCTGTGTTAGCCAGTTCAGATGTGGGAGGGCTTCACCAACACAGCTGATATAACCTAGATGATTAAGGGAGAAGGGGTAGAGGGATGAAGTGAAGGAGAGAGACATTTATTGAGAAAATAAGGTAGTTAAAGAAACTCTGTTAAACAGGAATCTATGTGTGTGTAGTCTCACCTGGTGACCTTCACATAAGTGACTACAGAGTACTACAGAGTACTAAAAAGCATACACATGAGGACAAACAAAAAAGACTGTGCAGCAAGTTGTAGTACTGACATGTCACAGCACTCCAAATATCTCTCCATAAGCGTTGCACTCTAACAGAGCAAGGTAAAATATATTTTGGGGTGGGGGGACCTATTCTCTGTGGTCCTGTGGTCTTCCTCCATGAATAGTGAACACTGAGGTGGGTCCATGTTATAGAAATGCAAGTTGTGTGTGCCTCTGTGAGTGGTTACTGACAATGTGACACAGACACCTATCTGAGTGTACCTGAAACATTTAAATATAGAGGACTATGTGTATCACCACTTGGTTATTGCAAGGCTAACCCCCAGGGAAATCATGACTTGGCAGATACAGGGGTTTGATAGTCCAGTGAAAATTGAGTGTTATGTGGTTTAAATCTGAAAATTAGCTGCTGACAGTTTCAGGGTTTTTAAATTAATGCATGTGAGACAGGTTCCATGTACAACAAGACAGGCGCAGAGGAAGAGAGAAAAATAACACAGAGCAGTTTAATTACCTCTGGTTATGGACACTTTTGCCAGCAATAAAGCTTCCACGGCTTGTTCCTAGGATAGTGAACATCTGGCAATATCTACATTTTCGACCCCTTGATCAGCTCACTCTCTGAAAGTAAAGAAATATTTTTTTCGTTTTCAATTTTTATAGATATGAAAACAATAACTGAGATATGACTGTTCAATCCAAAGCAGCAAATGTCATTTTTAGGATTCGTTAATACTGCTTACCTGAGATGCCATCTTCGTAGGTGTCTGCTTTGACTTCCTTTGTGTCGGAAAAAAGTTGCTTTCAGAACATTTATTTTTCATTGAAAACAAAAAAGGTTTTGCTTCGACAAAAAGACACAAATGTACCTCCATAGCATATAACAATTTGACTGTGAAAAACCACACCTTCATACATACGTGCTACTGTATACAGAATTCTTGAAGCACAACTGAAGATGCTGCCAAATCCTGCCAGCACGCAAACACAAGCGAGCCACTCAGGAGCAGAATGATGACACGTGGAAGAGGGAAAGGAATGAGATGGGAACCACAATTTGTTGCAAGTTTTTTATTTTTTATTTTTATTTCACCTTTATTTAACCAGGTAGGCTAGTTGAGAACAAGTTCTCATTTGCAACTGCGACCTGGCCAAGATAAAGCATAGCAGTGTAAACAGACAACACAGAGTTACACATGGAGTAAACAATTAACAAGTCAATAACACAGTAGAAAAAAAGGAAGTCTATATACATTGTGTGCAAAAGGCATGAGGAGGTAGGCGAAAAATTACAGTTTTGCAGATTAACACTGGAGTGATAAATGATCAGATGGTCATGTACAGGTAGAGATACTGGTGTGCAAAAGAGCAGAAAAGTAAATAAATAAAAACAGTATGGGGATGAGGTAGGTAAAAATGGGTGGGCCATTTACCGATAGACTATGTACAGCTGCAGCGATCGGTTAGCTGCTCAGATAGCAGATGTTTGAAGTTGGTGAGGGAGATGAGTCTCCAACTTCAGCGATTTTTGCAATTCGTTCCAGTCACAGGCAGCAGAGAACTGGAACGAAAGGCGGCCAAATGAGGTCTTGGCTTTAGGGATGATCAGTGAGATACGCGTGCTACGGGTGGGTGTTGCCATCGTGAACTGAGATAAGGCGGAGCTTTACCTAGCATGGACTTGTAGATGACCTGGAGCTAGTGGGTCTGGCGATGAATATGTAGCGAGGGCCAGCCGACTAGAGCATACAGGTCGCAGTGGTGGGTGGTATAAGGTGCTTTATTGACAAAACGGATGGCACTGTGATAAACTGCATCCAGTTTGCTGAGTAGAGTGTTGGAGGCAATTTTGTAGATGGCATCGCCGAAGTCGAGGATTGGTAGAATAGTCAGTTTTACTAGGGTAAGTTTGGCGGCGTGAGTGAAGGAGGCTTTGTTGCGGAATAGAAAGCCGACTCTAGATTTGATTTTCGATTGGAGATGTTTGATATGAGTCTGGAAGGAGAGTTTACAGTCTAGCCAGACACCTAGGTACTTATAGATGTCCACATATTCAAGGTCGGAACCATCCAGGGTGGTGATGCTAGTCAGGCGTGCGGGTGCAGGCAGCGAACGGTTGAAAAGCATGCATTTGGTTTTACTAGTTGGGGAGCGGGGCTAATAGCTGAACAATAGACTATTCAACCTTTACTACAGAATAGTCTAATAGCTGAGCTAGGTGTGAAAAAAAACTATCACAGATCAGATTTGCCCTAACGACCAAGGGGTAGCTTGCTACTCAATGTCATAAAGTAATGACTTTTCAAATAAGTTACCTTACACGTTATGTTGGCTGAAAATTTGTTAGCTACGCTGTCCTCAAGAACTGTCAGGACCCGGTTTCGAACCTGGGTCTCCGGAGTGAGAAACAGTCACTTAACCAACTGAGCCACGAATAGTCAGCAGAACCCAGAAGATGAGGCAGACACAGCAGTACTTAAGACGGTGTATTTAATAAAGAAAAATCCTTAAATACAAAAAATGGCAAATCCAAAAGGTGGTAGGAAAAGCACAAAAAGGCCTCAAAAGAAACTCACAAAAATAAACAAAAAACAGAATACCACAAGAGCGTCACCCGGAATCGACAAGAGTACACAGAACACTAGGGCAGGGTGCTAACATACAAACACAGAGCACAGAACTGAGGGAAACTAAGGGTTTAAATACAATTAGAGAAACGAGGCACAGGTGCAAATAAATAATGGGGATCAAGGGAAAAAACATAAGGACAAAAAGCACAATGGGGGCATCTACTGACCAAAACCCGGAACAACCCTGGCCAAATCCTGACAGAATCCCCCCTAGGAACGGCTCCTGACGTTCCTACCAGCTCTCAGGGTGGAGGACCCTGAACTGACGAATGAGGTCAGGGTCCAGGATGTCTTTGGCAGGAACCCAGGAGCGCTCCTCAGGACCGTAGCCTTCCCAGTCCACCAGATACTGCCAGGACCGCTGCACCCGGCGGGAATCCAGTATCCGGTGGACGGTATAAGCCGGCTGGCCTCCAATGACACGAGGCGGAGGGGAGGTCTGTCTGCCGGGACAAGGGGAGAAAAACAACAGGTTTTAACAATGAAACATGAAATGTGGGATTAATCTTAAGGGATCTGGGTAAGTGTAGGCGATAAGAAACTGGGTTAACTCTCCTGGCAACCTTGAAGGGACCGATGTATTTTTGGGACAGCTTGCGAGACTCCACCCGTAGAGGTAAGTCTCTTGTGGAGAGCCAGACTCTCTGGCCGGGGCGCAGGGTAGGCCCGGGACGGCGACGTCTGTTGGCTTGTTGTTGATACCTCTGTGAGGAACGCATAAGATTAAGACGGGTCTTCCTCCACATAAGCCGACAGCGTCTGACGAACTTCAAGGCTGAAGGCACTCTGACTTCTGCCTCCTGGTCCGGGAACAATGGAGGAGCATAGCCAAACTGACACTCGTGCGGGGACATACCAGTGGAGGAGGAGCGCAAGGTGTTGTGCGCGTATTCGGCCCAAACAATAAAGGATGACCATGTGGACGGGTTGTCACGAGTCATACATCAGAGGGTGGTTTCCAGCTCTTGATTCATCCTCTCTGTTTGGCCGTTGGACTCCGGATGGTACCCTGAAGATAGACTGGCAGAAGCCCCCATGAGTTGGCAGAAGGCCTTCCAAAACCTTGAGGCGAACTGGGGACCTCTGTCAGAAACCACATCTTGAGGAATGCCGAAGACTCGGAACACATGATTAATTACCAACTCAGCCGTTTCCTTGGCAGAAGGTAACTTAGTCAGAGGGACGAACCTGGCCGCCTTTGAAAACCTGTCGATTATGACTAGGATAGTAGTATTGCCATGGGATGGAGGAAGTCCAGTAATAAAGTCCAATGAGATATGGGACCAGGGTCTGTGGGGAACAGGTAAAGGGTGAAGGAGTCCTTGAGGGCGGAGGTGAGAAGATTTGCCCTGGCAGCACACGGGGCAGGCATTGACGAAAGTGGCAACGTCTTCTCTTATGGTAGGCCACCAGAACTTACGCTGGATGAACTCCAAGGTGCGACCTACGCCCGGATGACAGGTGAGGCGAGAGGAGTGCCCCCACAGAAGGACCTGAGTCCTCACTGCCTTGGGGACAAACAACCGATTGGCAGGGCCTCCTTTAGGGTCCGGTTCGCTAGCTTGAGCACGTCTCACGGTATCCTCAACTTGCCACGAGATCGGAGCCACAATCTTAGCAGCAGGAAGGACAGGCATGTCCGTGTCATCTCGAATGGCAGGAGCGTAGACTCGGGACAGGGCATCCGGTTTGAGATTCTTCGACCCGGGCCGATAGGTGAGGATAAACTGGAATCGATTGAAGAAAAGAGACCATCTAGCTTGTCTAGAGTTCAATCGCTTCGCCTGCTGGATATACTCCAGATTTTTGTGGTCCGTAAGCACTTGAAACGGGTGAGAAGCCCCCTCGAGCCAGTGTCTCCATTCCTTCAATGCCATCTTAACCGCTAGGAGTTCATGATCCCCCACATCGTAGTTCCTCTCAGTCGGGGAGGGCCGGTGTGAGAAGAAAGCGCACGGATGAAGCTTCTTGTCTTCACCCCTCTGAGACAGGACAGCTCCAACACCAACCTCTGATGCGTCTACCTCCACCACAAATGGTTCATCCGTAGTCGGTAGTATCAGGATGGGAGCAGAGAGGACACGCTGCTTGAGTCCTTGGAAGGCCGTCTCAGCTTCTCTTCCCCACAAAAACCTTGCATTGCCACCTTTGGTTAAAGCTGAGAGAGGAGCTGCCACCAAACTGAAGTTCTTGATGAACTTGCGGTAAAAGTTTGTGAAGCCCAGGAAACGCTGAACATCCTTAACGGATTTGGGGGTGGGCCAATCCGCTACCGCCCCTACCTTCCTAGGGTCCATTTGGACTCGACCGGGTTCCACTACAAATCCCAGGAATTGTACTCGGGATGAATGGAATTCACATTTTTCCGGCTTAACGTACAGATGGCTGTCTAGGAGGCGTTTGAGTACTTGTCTGACATGCTTAGTGTGTTCTTGAAGGGAGCTCGAAAAGATGAGGATGTCATCCAAGTAAACGAACACAAATATGTTAAGCATATCCCTAAGCACATCGTTTATGAGCGCTTGGAACACCGCTGGGGCGTTGGTCAGGCCGAAGGGCATCACCAAGTATTCATAGTGACCAGTAGGCGTGTTGAAAGCGGTCTTCCACTCGTCACCAGGTCTGATCCGCACAAGATGGTATGCGTTCCGCAGGTCAAGCTTAGTGAAAACAACTGCTTCCTGGAGCAGCTCGAAGGCTGTGGCCATAAGGGGTAGCGGGTAATGGTTACGGACGGTTATGGCATTGAGTCCCCGGTAGTCGATGCAAGGACGTAATCCACCGTCTTTCTTGGCCACAAAGAAAAACCCTGCTCCCGCCGGGGAGGTGGATGGACGCATGAGGCCTGCTTCCAGAGCGTCCTTGATGTAGGTATCCATAGCAGCTCGTTCGGGTGGAGATAGGGAAAAGATCCAACCCCTGGGGGGCAAGTGCCCGGAAACAGGTCGATGGGGCAATCGTAAGGTCTATGGGGTGGTAGCATGGTGGCCCTCTGTTTGCTAAACACCAGTTTGAGGTCATGGTAACACTCGGGAACTCGGGTCAGGTCGATGGATTCTAAAGACTCGGGAGTAGAACTCGGGAATTCTGGAAAATACAAGTAGCTTGGCACGTAGGAACCCACTGCTTGATAGTGCCCACAGACCAGTCGATGTGAGGGTTATGGCTGTGAAGCCAGGGGTATCCAAGGACGAGAGGGAACTCGGAACAGGAGATCAAATTAAAGTTCATCAATTCCTGGTGTTGTGAAACTGAAAGTCGCAAGGAGGTAGTGACATGAGTGACAAGTCCAGATCCCAAAGGGCTTCCATCCAATGTAGTAACCCTCATGGGGTCACTTAGAGGTTCAGAGGGAACGCCATTCTCCTTCGCCCAGACACCATCCATGAAGTTACCTGCGGCTCCAGAGTCTACCAAGGCTTGAAGGTGAAGCTTGTGGTTGTCCCAGGAGAGGGTGACTGGAATGAGCAGACGGGAGTTGGACGGAGGTTATGTTTCCCGTTACTGTTCCCCCCGGTCTGTACGGGACAGAGCGTTTCCCTGGAGCCTGGGACACGTGGAACGGAAATGGCCCGGTTTGCCGCAATATAGACAGCGTCGCTCCCTCATCCGGCGGTCTCTCTCAGCCTGGGAGATGCGTCCAATCTGCATGGGTTCCGGTGGAGCCAGCGATGATAAAGGTGGGGACTCGGAGCTGGGACTGATAGGGGCTAGAGGTCTACGGTTGAGTTCTCTCTCTCTCAGACGCTGGTCAATGCGTGAGGCCAACTTGATCAGGGACTCGAGATTGTCCGGTGGTTCCCGAGTGGCCAGTTCATCTTGGATAGTGTCGGAAAGGCCTTTCAGAAAGCACACCGTGAGCGCCTCGTTGTTCCAGCCACTCGCTGCTGCCACCGTGCGGAACTGGATGGCATAGTCCGTCACGCTGCGCCAACCTTGATGGAGAGTCAGGAGCTGTTTGGCTGAGTCAGAACCACTGCTTGGGCCTTGAAACACTCGTTTGAATTCCTCAGCAAAGGCAGAGTAGCTGGCACAGCAGGAACTATGGGCATCCCACACAGCAGTAGCCCAGGCCAGGGCTTTTTCCGACAGCAGGGTGATGATATATGCGATCTTAGACCGGTCGGTGGGAAACGACGAGGGTTGCAGCTCAAAGGAGAGAGAACATTGAGTGAGAAACCCTTTACAAGCACTTGGATCACCTGAGAACCGTTGGGGAGGTGGAAGACGAGGTTCAGCCAGGGGGTTAACTGCCATGGGTACGTGAACCTGAGGTACTGGGACGGGAACTGTTGCCGGGGTAAGTCGATCAGTTATTTGCTTAATGGAAGTCAGCATCTCCGACAGAAGATGAGAATGTCTAGCCATTAAGGCCTCTTGCTGAACCAGGGCGGCTTCGTGGCGTTGGACAGTCTCCTGGTGGTGGGACAGCGTGGCAAAAAGGTCCTGGGATCTGGCTGCCTCTGGGTTCATTTTTGGCTCTGTGTTTCTGTCAGGACCCGGTTTCAAACCTGGGTCTCCGGAGTGAGAAACAGTCACTTAACCAACTGAGCCACGAATAGTCAGCAGAACCCAGAAGATGAGGCAGACACAGCAGTACTTAAGACGGTGTATTTAATAAAGAAAAATCCTTAAATACAAAAAATGGCAAATCCAAAAGGTGGTAGGAAAAGCACAAAAAGGCCTCAAAAGAAACTCACAAAAAATAAACAAAAACAAAAAACAGAATACCACAAGAGCGTCACCCGGAATCGACAAGAGTACACAGAACACTAGGGCAGGGTGCTAACATACAAACACAGAGCACAGAACTGAGGGAAACTAAGGGTTTAAATACAATTAGAGGAAACGAGGCACAGGTGCAAATAATTAATGGGGATCAAGGGAAAAACATAAGGACAAAAAGCACAATGGGGGCATCTACTGACCAAAACCCGGAACAACCCTGGCCAAATCCTGACAAGAACCACATAGCATATCATTACAGCAGTATGTACCGGTACGTCAGCGAGCTACCTAACGTTAGTAGTTATACATCAAACTTGACAGTATATTAACTATAGGCTATCTAACTACCCAACGTTTATTGACTTGATTATTCCCGTCATTCTTAGCTTAGCTAAATGGTATAGTCGTTGTGCTTTCTCACTGGACATTCGGGTGTTTTTGTAAATTCGCTCTGGCTATCCATAGGCTTGACAATAGGACAAGTCAAAATTCACCCAAGGCTGAAAAACAGCTTAAGAACGTTGGCTAAACTGGAACACTAGCGCGAGCCCATAGCAAATTAATGGAATCGAACGTTCGCAGAGCCTGTTTTGACTGGAGTGATGCTTAAAATTCCATAAAAAATGTATCCCTTTTCATTTTACCACTAAAATCTGTTCGTCGGACGAAACTGGGAAAAAACAACTTGTGTAGAAAGTAAACATCCGCACCTCGATGGTGTCAACTGTGCTTTTGTCTACGTAATGAAAAAGTAGGGGGAACAAACTTTGGACTATTTCTGCTCCAGCAATCGATGACAATTTGCCGAAATTGAACGGCATGCCTCTCCAAAGGAAAACAATGGGGAGGAGCTCAGCGTTCCAAGGGCAAAGAGTATTTTGGGGCTAACATTTGATGACAACTGATCTAGCTGCCCAGGCTTACATAATTAGAATGACGAGATTCCCATGATTAAAATGGCATCCGAATACACATTGCGAGATATTTGGCGAAACAGACAGACATGCCTAAATTTCCCCATAGGAAACAATGGGAAGACTGTAAAGACTGGAAGACTGCAGTGTTCCAATATTATTTTTGTTTACATTTTAACTATAAAACAACGTGAGCAGGGCTCATTGCCAACAATAGCGAAGCAGGCATTGTGACGTTGAACAATAAACCGGGAATAGAATGTTCAGAAGGCGAGTTTGTGCCACGCTGCTCAATAGAACTAATAGGATCTGGCAGGGTGAAAAATGCACTTTAAAAAATCCTGTTTTTTCGCGATTACTTCAAAACGACGTCACACTACTATCAAAGATTTATATAACTAACCCATGGTACTGCAATTTCTCCCAAAGCATCTGTTTTTGCTGTCCATTTACGTGACTTGAGGGATCTCTACTGATATAATGTCCAACTGTGGAAATGTGGAACTGAAGACTGAAGACACAACTGCATTGTGTGTGTCTTTTAAGTTTATCTCCAGAATATTGCAGAGGAGAAAGCAAGTCCATGATGTAATTTATGGCCATATGCTTAATTAGTAGGTTGTTAACCGGTTAATAGACAGTGAAATGTTTGAGTGAACAGGTTTTATTTCAGGGTATGAGAGAAAAAAAACATTACAGGCTATCCAAAAGAAAATTGTTCACCCCCCACAACACCAAATTGATGTTCACCAACAAAAATAAAGTCATACATTCTGTATATTTCCAGCCAAGGTTCAGCTATGGCTGTGTTTATACAGGCAGCCCGATTTATAATATGTTGGCCAATTATTGTCAAAGAGCTAATCTGATTGGTCAAAATACCAATTAGTGGGAAAATAATCAGAAGTGGGCTACCTGTGTAAACACAGCCTATGTGGCATCCTCAGCCCTCCCTGAAGAAGGTGCTGAAATGTTGGTTCTTTCCATTAAATCAGGAGTGTGAAACTCAAATCAAAATCAAATCAAATCAAATGTATTTATATAGCCCTACGTACATCAGCTGATATCTCAAAGTGCTGTACAGAAACCCAGCCTAAAACCCCAAACAGCAAGCAATGCAGGTGTAGAAGCACAAACTCATTCCATGGAGGGCCTAGTGTCTGCTGGATTTATTTTTTTCCTTTCAAATAAGACAGAGCCAACAAGGTAAGGGGAGTTCCTCAGTAGTTAGTTACCTTAATTAATCAAGCACAAGGGAGGACGAAAACCAGCAGCAACTCAAACCTCCATTGAATGAGTTTGACACATGTGCATTAAATGATTTGAGTATACAGTGTGTCTGACTTTTTATTATTATATAAGTAAACAAAGCTGTATGTACTTTGCATCCATTCAAACCTCCATTGAGTTTGAAGTGTGTCTGACTTTATTATTATATAAGTAAACAAAGCTGTATGCTTTGAGCAAAGAATAAGTTCTAACAAAGTAATAAGCAGATCCCAAACAGCAAGAAGACAATACGAAATGTAGGCTTTAAGAAAACAAAACAGTTATATGAAATTATATTTGCAACTATAACAAATTGATGAGATTTACTTGACATGATGAGCGAGACATGAGAACTGTGTGCTGATGTTCCAATATGATGGTGGAATTACAGACATTCAAAATAAAAAGCATACATGTTAAATAAATCAAAAATGTGATCTTGTGGTAGTAAGATGTGAAGGTGGATGTTTTTTTCAGAGGGAAGCAAGAACCAGCAGCAAGTATGGGAAAAAAAGCAAAACTCTTCCTTGACTTCTTTTACAAGACGATTGAGAAGTCTCCTGGAAAATACACAGAAATTAAAGATTAAGAGGACAATAAGAAATGCAAGCTGTCACTAAGAAAACAAGAGTTATGAAAATATATTTACAACTATAAAGATTAATTTGACATGATGAGCATAAGAACGGTGTGCTGGTGATCATGATGTCATGACTGTCCTGTAAGGATCCACATAGGTCAGATCAGCTTTGCAATAAATAACTTCAGCCAGATCCACACCACAGAGGGGGAGAAGAGAGCTGGTGGGATGGACAGCTCACACCCTGTTGCAAATCAAGGTTTAGAACATATAGCTATCTCCCTCTCCAAATTCACAAAGGAATGTGCCTTTGTTTCACAGTCTAAAGCGAATACTGGAAATATTTCTAACATAGAACGCGGGAATGGTCAGAGACGATCCAAAGAATAATAATGTAATTTTGGTTGTTATTTTGTGATGTCATTAAAAATGTTAAAGCAAATACTGTAACTTGAAAAGTATATACACCACATGTACAAAGTTGTGTTTTTGTTAAGAGAGGGATGTGATCTTAGAAACTATAAGAGGAAATTGTTTCTAGAACTTTTTACAAGTAAGTAGTCACCGCCCCTTGAGTGGGGTTGTATCAGCTCCTCACGAACAGCTCCTTTTGAAGCACTGTATAAAATGATGGTTTAGGAATTAACATATCACACCAAAAAGGAGTCAAGATGCAGCTCACGTAAAAAGTGGTTTGAACTCTGAAATCTCAACACGAGGTAGAGACAATAGTTACATCCCGGACAATCACTGGTACGGCTGATTAGCTGTCCTAAGTAAAGTATCTAGAAAAGTGAACTTAAGTGGGACCATTCTACTACTCTTCTCAAGTCACCGTAGTACGCTACGCTCATCACCACAATGGGAACCATTGACACGGCTGGCTAGCCTATCTTCAAAGAGGCAGCTTCAGGAGTGAACGGAAGGGAAATTAACTATGTAGTTCTGTTCAGGACTACATAACAAGTCACTGAATACCGGACGACAGCAGAGATGAACAACAGTAGAAGACGGGTTGGGACCCCCTTTTGGACAATTAGAGCCTTACAAGCGTGCCACAAAAGGCCCAATAACCTTTCCAAAAAGGCCTGGTTCCGATGGAAATACACGAAAACCAAGGCCTTTCCATGTAAATACATATGATTTCTTCAAATGGGTGTATATGTGCAAGGTATAGGATTACTGAGAGTAGTTTCATGTCCCTCTCTGTCCCCCATTTCTTTTGTAACAAGTCCAATGTCCCTCTCTGTCCCCCCCATTTCTTTTGTAACAAGCAACCATATCGCTGTCAGTCTGCTAGGGACTGTTTATGGATGTGATAGGTAAAGACCTTTAGAGTTTATTTCGGGAGATGGTGTCACGCCCTGACCGTAGAGAGCGTTTTATGTGTCTATTACGGTTTGGTCAGGGTGTGATTTGGGTGGGCAGTCTATGTTCTATGATTTTCTATTTCTATGTGTTTGGTTGGGTGTGGTTCTCAATCAGAGGCAGCTGTCTATCGTTGTCTCTGATTGAGAAAAATACTTAGGTACCCTTTTCCTCACCTGTTTTGTGGGAAGTTAACTTTGTCTTTGTTCAGGGCACATAGCCCAAAGCTTCACTGTTTGGTTTTTGATCTTCGTTTTGTCGGCGTCATTTTTTAATAAAGAGAAAATGTACGCTACCATGCTGCACCTTGGTCCAGTCCTTCAGCCAGCCGTGACAGATGGTAACTCTTTAAAGAACCACTCTCATGGTGCCCCAATTCCTAATGAGTTAATTGTCATATGATTAATTTAATCAGGTAACAATTTAACATAGTTGATTAGATAAATAACAGTCCTCATATTAATTAAAGTAAAGTCACGACAGTGGCATTATATACAAAATAAAAAGCAAACATGTTAATAGGGAACTGCACCTTTCCGTTTCAAGACGATTCAATACATATATACAGTATATGATTTGATTTATATAGATACATGGTTCACGAAATATCAACGATATGTTTTAGGTTGAACCTACCTACTCGGAAGATGATTACAGTTGAACACAATCTACATCTGATGAAGCAGAGAAATTCGCTAGCTCCATGGCCCTCTTAACACTCTGCCTCTCAAATGAACATGCAGATGCAACCAAATAGTGAAATAAATAAAACAATTTATGTGGAGGCAATATCTGTGAGAAAAACTAAAGTGTACAAGTGTGTGTGTGTGCGCGCAAGTGTGTGTTTGCATCAATGGTGCAGTCCAGTTGACATGCGTCGGTTGACACGCCTCATCGTAGGACAGCTATTCTCAAAAGCGACTGAAACCCTCATGCTTCTGCAGAATCCTCACTGATCCTCACAAATGTACACTCTTATAACACATAAAAAAATCCAATACCATATTTAATTACCTCTCAGAACATAACTTATGTAATGAAGTAGAAGTGGGTGTCAGCATCAAAGTCCTTGTCCAGCTTACAATGACCCTGTTAAATCTTCCTTATGAGACTGCAGGATTAGCAAAATTCGAGCCTTCTTGTCTCACCCTTAATGATCATGAAGGATCCAGCCGCTTGCTCATCCAATCATTTGTGACTGTGCAGTCGGAAAGCTCTCGGTATGCAATGTAATAGTTACAGTAAGTGGAAGGATACAGTTAGTCATGTGAATTGTAAGCAAATTGTAGTTGAGAGACTCATAAAGACAATCCAAATAATTTCTTCAAACAAGAAAATTACCTCAAGGTCTTCATCACGCACAGTCTGGCTCCCGAGTGGCACAGCGGTCTAAGGAACAGCATCTCAGTGCAAGAGGCGTCACTACAGACATCCTGGTTCGAATCCAGGCTGTATCACAACTGGCTGTGATTGGTAGTCCCATAGGGAGGCGCACAATTGGCCCAGCGTCATCCGGGTTTTGCCCCACCACCTTGGCGTTGATGCCCTCATCACTGATTTTGTACTTTTTTTTATTTTACCTTTACTTAACTAGGCAAGTCAGTTAAGAAAAAGTTATTATTTACAATGACGGCCTGGAAAATACCATGTAAGAAAGATTAATGTATGGTCATGTCTGATCTTTAATGGCTAATTATTGTAACACACTTGTTAAGATCCTGCAGGAAGTCATGGAACTAACATTTTAGATTAAGAGTTTTGTTTAGCAGTTCTGGTGTAGACTGATTCACGTTGTTTGTGATAGGATGAGATAAGGTGTGTGATTGCTATGTCCATATTTAGGAGACTTTACACATAATTCTAACGTCCAATTCGATTTCCATGTTTATTTAGCAGTTCACAGATTAGAATGTTAAGTTTGTTCTTGTTGATGTATGTAAGCAAGGAGTTTACACCGTTGTATGATGATGACATATTGCTGAGTTTAAAGTCTACCACAGGCATTCACAGGGAGGGCTGAGTGACTGTCGGACACTGTTGTTCTCATAAATCCAGTATAAGGAGGAGCAGAAGCTTTGTCTCTTATCAGCCCCAATGGAAACTATGTACACATCCTATTATATTGCATAGTATCTCTATCATCATACTTCCTCTGGCGATAAAACTAAATGACAACCTTAAATTTGCATGTCACAAAGACAGTTCTATGTGTGTCTGACTTCCTTCTCCACTCCCTCCTATCTCTTTTGCTCTCACGGTTTTTGTAAATAACAAATACCTGATAACATAAAAAAATGTATGTATAGTTTAGTTCACATCTATCCCAAACAAGGAATGGCATTTAGGCGTTTAAATATAACATGACATAAAACAGACCAAAACATGTATTATCTGCCACCCCCCATCCCCCGTCAGTACGAATTCAATATTTAGGAAGTAAATCACCCATACTCACTGTCAGTATAATGTAATAATTTAGGAAGTAGACAACCCATATTAGGAAATCCCTGTGTGTGTGACTTCTCGTCTTCGTTATCCCCACTGAACTGACAGTGTGTGGGTGGGTGTTCATTCAGAATGGTATTTTCCACCCACCCACCGGTCGCCGAGCCACAGTGCATCACTCTGACGCATGCAAGGTCTTCACTCGCCTCCCCACATAAATGCGTGGCATTACCTCCAGATGAAGCCACGGCCCGCCACTGACTACCATTGATCTAACCAGAGATGTTACACCCATCAGTGCTAAAATGTCTTTAAATGTCACAGGGCACGTAATTGGGAAGAAAGAGGAAACAGTTTGAAGCAGTCAGAGCCTGTTATCAGTCTAATTACAGCAGGAGGAGAGTCATGATGGTAGGTAAAGAACAAGATCTGTCGAAGAGAATTAAACTACGTAAAATGAGCTACAGTGTAGCGACTTCATGTTTCCCATGCTTTGTTTTACCTATGACAGCACAGATGCAACCTCTTTCGCGCTCTCTCTGTCTCTTTCAATTCAATTCAAAAGGGCTTTACTGGCATGGGAAACATATTTTTACATTGCCAAAGCAAGTGAAATAAACAATCACAAATTAATAGTTTACATTAAACTCACAAAAGAGAAATATGTTTGAAATATTATATTACTAATTATGTGTAGTGTTGTTACAATGCTGACAAGGTACAAATCTGTCGTTCTGCCCCTGAACAGGCAGTTAACCCACTGTTCCTAGGCCGTCATTGAAAATAAGAATTTGTTCTTAACTGACTTGTATAGTTAAATAAAGGTCAAATAAATAAATAAATAATTTTTTTTACTTTGGTGTTTGTGCTCCACTGGTTGCCCTTTTCTTATCGCAACAGGTGACACATTTGCTCTGATGATTACACAATGCAGTATTTCACTTAACAGCTAACATATACAGCAACTTATCAATATTTGTTTATTGTTAAAATAATTTGGGGGTCCTTGTAATCCCAGGGAAATATGTCTCTTTCTCTCTCGCTCTCCCTTTCGCCCTCGTTCTCCTTCCTGTTTGTACAGGTGAGATCTGTTTTGTTGTTCCTCTCCTCCACCTGTTGTCAGTTATTATTATGTTGTCTCATAAAATACCTCGATGAGAGACATCTTCCATCTTAGTTGTTGTTCACACAAAGAGGTATGAAGGAGTGTCAATATTGGACAACTGATTGCAATATTTAGAAGTATACAACATCGAGATGTCTTTGTCTGAATATAAACGTGTACAGTGGCTTGCAAAAGAATTCACCCCCTTTGGCATTTTTCCTATTTTGTTGCCTTACAACCTGGACTCATTTGTATCATTTGATTTTACCCAACATGCCTACCAATTTGAATATGCAAAATATTTTTTATTGTGAAAGAAAACAAGAAATAAGACAAAAAAACTGAAAACTTGAGCGTGCCTAACTATTCACTCCCCCAAAGTCAATACTTTCTTGAGCCACTTTTTGCAACAATTACAGCCTCAAGTATCTTGGGGTATGTCTCTATAAGCTTGGTACATCTAGCCACTGGGATTCTGTCCATTCTTCAAGGCAAAACTGCTCCAGCTCCTTCAAGTTGGATGGGTTCCGCTGGTGTAGAGCAATCTTTAAAATCATATCACAGATTCTCAATTGAATTGAGGTCTGGGCTTCGAATAGGCCATTCCAATACATTCCCCCTTAAACCACTCAAGTGTTGCTTTAGCAGTATGCTTTAGGGTCATTGTCCTGCTAGACTGTGAACCTCTGTCCCTGTCTCAAATCTCTGGAAGACTGAAACAGGATTCCCACAAGAATTCCCCTGTATTTAGCGCCATCCATCATTCCTTCAATTCTGACCTGTTTCCCAATCCCTGCCGATGAAAACATCCCCACAGCATGATGTTGCCACCACCATTCTTCACTGGGGGGATATTGTTGTCGGGCTGATGAGAGGTGTTGGGTTTGCGCCAGATATTGCGTTTTCCTTGATGGCCAAAAAGCTAAATTTGTCTCATCTTACCAGAGTACCTTCTTGCATATTTGGAGAATCTCCCACATGCCTTTTGGCAAACACCAAACGTGTTTGCTTATTTTTTCTATAAGCCAGTACATGTCCAGGCCCGTCTGAAGTTTGCTAGAGAGCATTGGGATGATCCAATAGAAGATTGGGAGAATGTCATATGGTCAGATGAAACCAAAATATAACGTTTTGGCAAAAACTTACCTCGTCGTGTTTGGAGGACAAATAATGCTGAGTTGCATCCAAAGAATACCATACCTACTGTGAAGCATGGGGGTGGAAACATCATGCTTTGGGGCTGTTTTTCTGCAAAGGGACCAGGATAACTGATCCATGTAAAGGAAAGAATGAATTGGGCCATGTATCGTGAGATTTTGAGTGAAAACCTCCTTCCATCAGCAAGGGCATTGAAGATGAAACGTGGCTGGGTCTTTCAGCATGACAATGATCCCAAACACACCGCCCGGGCAACGAAGGAGTGGCTTCGTAAGAAGCATTTCAAGGTCCTGGAGTGGCCTAGCCAGTCTCCAGATCTCAACCCCATAGAAAATATTTGGAGGGAGTTGAAAGTCCGTATTGCTGAAGGATCTGGAGAAGGTCTGTATGGAGGAGTGGGCCAAAATCCCTGCTGCAGTGTGTGCAAACCTGGTTAAGAACTACAGGAAACATATGATCTCTGTAATTGCAAACAAAGGTTTATGTACCAAATATTAAGTTCTGCTTTTCTGATGTATCAAATACTTACAGTATGTCATGCAATAAAATGCAAATTAATTACTTAAAAATCATACAATGTGATTTTCTGGATATTTGCTTTAGATTCCGCCTCTCACAGTTGAAGTGTACCTATGATAAAAATTACAGACCTCTACATGCTTTGTCAGTAGGAAAACCTGCAAAATCGGCAGTGTATCAAATACTTGTTCTCCCCACAGTAGGTGGTTCCAGTGTGGGAATGAAAACAGTGTAGATATACAATTCCTTGAAGAGAATAACCGGGTGGTCCTGCTTGAATTCACCCTCTTAGACACAGCTACTCATCCATAGCATATATTGTTGAAAGGTTCCTTTGTCTTCTTCAACCTCGTGTTGCGTTTTGTGGTTACATCAAATCGGACCTTGGCTGCAGCTCGTGGTCACTTAGTCATCATGTTAATTCTTAATTCACATGTTTTATACACTCATGTCAGAAATGGGCATTTCCGCCTTTAGGGCAAGTTCCTGGGCATAACTAGTTACGAGGCAAGGTCTGAATTTCACTCAGATCCAATTTAGACAACTAACTTTACATTTCATCTTGACAAGTTCCACACAATGTACAGTATGCAAACAACAGGTCATATGGTGAAAACTCTTCAAGTGACAATGGTTTCGTTATAACGTCGTCATTTAACTTTTAATAGCATTCATTTTCATATTCCACCTATCGTCATTACTACCATTTGGCTGACAAAACATATTGTCCGAAAGTCCATTTATTGCATGTTATTGTTCTGAGGGATGTTCTCCATAGGCCCATCATACATTCCAGTCCTCCAAACTGAGAGGACAAAGGGTTTTGTCTGCTGCCTTAAGATTTACAATGGATGGGATGTGTCATAACCCCCCCCACCTCAATACCATTCGATCTCTCCCCCTCTGGGTGTGAGAGGTAGAATCTGTAGGAGTGTGGTCCATGGTAACCTGACATGAAGGATTATGCATGTTGCAATACACCATAAGAATGATCATTGGATGTCCTGGTTTGTGGATCATCGTAGCAGCCCCCCCTGGTGGTTTAACCTGGTAGGATTTCTGCAAGCTGCAGCTCACCACCAGAAAGGACATGGGAGGTCTGGCGGTGGCTCTGTGTTATGACACGTCATCCGGCTGTACCGGCTAGTGGAGCTAGGCAGTAACTTGGGCAGACGTTCATAACGCACAACACTCAAGCAATACATCATTACATTTCTTCCCCAAATGAGCTGCATTGTGGCTCTAACTGGTGGTTGTATGGGGAACCTTTTTATGGCTCTACTTCCTAAGTGTCAAAGGAAATGAAACAAAATGAATAAAGACAAACAAGAGATATACCAAATATAGCTACCACACCACAATCATCTAATTTGGACTGTGTCCAAGGTCTTGGCTAAATGACTCTATCATGGCATTGTCTCTAATGTCAATTCTGGGGCGATCCTACTTGAAGGTGGGTAGTTAAGGCACTTGGAAAAATGGCACCCTGAATGACAAAGCTTACATTGGGGACTTTGGGATAGGAGGCTGGGGATGCGGTGGAAACCTGATGGGGTTTTAGGATCTATTGCCAACTTTCAGAAAATCGGGATTGCTTCTGTCCCACAGGTGATCCTAGTAGTTCCATTGCACGTATGCGCCTGTGTACGTAGTAGGTGCACACGCCAAGGGAAATAAAACCAAGGATCATGATAGCAGTCAGGATACTATCCGGCACCGTCCAAGAGTCCAAGAGTCCAAGACCGGGTGACAGATCAATCTTTTGACATGTAGTCAGTCGGGACAACTAAAAGTGCCTTATCTAGTATGCTAATAAGATCAACAGTCATTGGTCCCTCGTACCGGATTTGGTTTTGAATGGCTTGTGATAACTCAAGGGAATGCTTAGCAAAAGCGTCAGGCATTTCAATCTCTGTGTCTATGCTGTCATCGGGAAGTTGGTATAGAGCGAGGTCGTCTATGTGGATAATCGCCCACCTTAATAAACCCATGAGTATACAGGATTATACTTCAGACCCACTTATACTTCAAACACATCAGGTGATATGGTATCCCATAAAGCTGAATTAGGCACATTCTAAAGTAAGCAATTCTCTTGTAATCTTTTTCACCTGCTGCATTGACATGCAGTTATGTACAAACTGTCCCAAATGTAGCTGTCCTAATGATCCTCCTTACTACAGATTGTGTTTGTTTATGCTGAATCAGGCGCTGGTCATTATGGGACCTTTTCAACATTCTGAAAGCCCTGTTCCTACTCTTCACAGCTTACACTCTTCAGTCCACCAGGGAACTGCTTTACTCTTTCTCTCCCCTGTACCCATAGGAATCACCTGCCTTGCGGCCTCTACTATTTCTCCATCATTCACTTTCTATATCTGAATTGAGATCAACCTGAGACAGCTCAGGTTCACTCAACTCCTGAAACTGACCCCACTTTCCCAAATATCCACCTCAATCCATTTCCTACTGATTCTTCCACCCTCATTCCTACTGTACACATGATAGGATAGTGATCACAACCCCTGTAGATTCATCAAAAACCTCACAACTATATCTGCCTGCCATTGATCTTAAGATCAGCTTAAAATCCAGAGCAGATTCCTTTCCAGTTACTAAGTCAATCTTGGTTCCCCGGCAGTCATTTAGACTCACAAGCCCTTTCTCATCCAGTAGTTCCTCCAACACTTGTCCATTTACAGTCCTCAAAATATGGAGAGTGGTACTCGGTAATGTGTTGTATTGAATTTGCCACAAATATTGCACGTTGTATTCAGGACAAAAAGTTGAATGATTTGCAACATTTTCTGCAGTATTACTTTAGTACTTTGTTGCAAACAGGATGCATGTTTTGGATATTTTTAGATATTATGTACAGGCTTCCTTCTTTTCACTCTGTCAATTAGGTTAGTATTGTGGAGAAACTACAATGTTGTCGATTCATCCTCATTTTTTTCCTATCACAGCCATTAAACTGTAACTATTTTAAAGTCATCATTGGCCTCTTGGTGAAATCCCTGAGCGGTTGCCTTCCTCTCTGGCAACCTAGGAAGTACACCTGTATCTTTGTAATGACTGGGTGTATTGATACACCACCCAAAGTCTAATTAATAACTTCACCATGCTAAAAGGTCTATTCAATGTCTGGTTTATTTGTATTTTTTTACCCATCTGCCAATAGATGCCCTTCTTTGCGAGTCACTGGAAAACCTCCCCAGGCTTTGTGGTTGAATCTGTGTTTGAAATTCACTGATCGACTCAGGGACCTTACAGATAATTGTATGTGTGGGGTAAAGAAATGAGGTAGTCATTAAAAAAATCTTGTTTTAAACTGTTTTTTCACACGTAGTGAGTCCACGCTATCACATTTCAGGGGAAGACCCAGATGCAGACAGTGTCGAAGAAACACAAGTTTATTACTAGAACTGTGCAGGCAAAACAACAGGTCAAAGGCAGGCAGAGGTCAGTAATCCAGGTCAGAGTCCATAAAGTACAGAATGGCAGGCAGTCTCGGGGTCGGGGCAGGCAGAATGGTTAAAACTGGAAAAAGTAGAACAAAATAAACTAGAAAAAGACAGGAGCAAGGGGGAAAATACTGGTAGGCTTGACGAACAAAATTAACTGGCAACAGACAAACATAACACAGGTATAAATACACTGGAGATAATGAGGAAGATGGGTAACACCCGGAGAGGGGTGGAGACAAGCATAAAGACAGGTGAAACGGGTCAGGGTGTGACAGCAGCCACCCCCCTAGGGGTGCCACCTGGCCTCCTTCCTGGGCGTATACCTGGTTGACCGGGGTGCCTGTGTTGGAAATCAAGGTCTGGGTCCAGGATGTTCCTAGCAGGGACCATGTGAACGGAACCTTGGGAGAGGTGTGTGCAGACAGGGGAAGCCAGGATGCTGTAACCCCGGATAAAGCAGCGATAAAAGTGAGCAAATCCCCAAAAAACGTTGTAGTTGCACTCTGGACATAGGCTGGGGCGAATCCACCACCGCTCTCACCTTCCCGGGATCCATCTGTACACTCCCTGCAGCGATGATGAGTAAAAATGATCTGCATAGCCCACCAGAGTACCTTCTCCTACCAGTGAGCCTGGTCTTTTAGTGGAAATAACCAGTAGTCCCAGAATAATGCAACTCTTCATGTGAAGCCTTTATAGCCATTTGGCTGGGGACAGCCTAGCTCCGCCTTAGTGACATCGGCTTGGGAAGAGATGTATTGGCAGACTTCGGAGACTCTCGGGGGAACTTGGGTAGCCTCGGGTTCACTCGGCAACGGAACCATTGGGGACTTCTGGGATGTCTCGGAGGCGAGGTGGAAGCCTTTGGCGAACGAGTGAAATCGAACCTACTCTCCTTCCTTTGCTCCCGTAGTCACCCATCGATCTGAATGGTCAAGGCGATGAGTGAGTTGAGATGTGTCTGTAATTCCCGGGCTGCAAGCTTGTCCTTTACTTCCTCCGATACTCTGTGCAGGAACATGCGAACAGTGATTCCGGGTTCCAGGCACTCTCTGCTGCCAACGTGGGGAAATTCACTGCATAGTCTGCCACACTGTGGGAGTCTTGCCGAAGCTGGAGTAACTTCCGGGCAGCCTCTCTCCCGGATAATGGAGCATCAAAAACCACAATCTCCTCCAGACTGAAGTGACTGTTGTTCCGATACTGCTGTAGCCCAGGCGAGAGCCCTCCTGGGCATCAGCGTAATGAGGTATGCTATCTTAGGGCAGTCCGAGGGGAAGGAGGAGGGCTGCAGCTTGATGATGAGGGAACACTGAGCGAGAAATACCTGACAGGTGCCCATCGACACTCCATCGAAACATTCCGGGGGAGATAAGCAGGGTTCCCGGGAAATCGAGGTGGCCGGGGGAGTAGCGCTGCTAACAGCCAGGATACAGAGGGGCTGGGAAGTTACCATTGTGGTAGGCTGCCTAACAGTCAACCTGTGGAGTTGCTCCAGCAATGTGTTCAACGCTCGGTCATGGTGTACAACTCCTTGTGTCTTCCAATGGTGTCTCCTTGGGAGGAGATGGTGTTGTGGAGCTGTTCTGAGTCTTCTGGGTCAGTCATGGCCAGTTTGTACTATCACTGTTCAGGAGAAGACCCAGATGCAGACAGTGTCAAACTAAAAAAAGTGTATTACTAGAACAGCCTTCAGGCAAAATAACAAGCCAAGGGAAAAACACTGGTAGGCTTGACGAACAAAATGAACTTGCAACATACAAACAGAGAACACAGGCATGAATACACTGGGGATAATGGGGTAGATGCCTGTAACATCAGTTCTGGTGGACTCACAGACAAATCTTTGACAGTTTTGAAACAGAAATAAGTTATCTTGTGACATATTTTGTTAAAATATATTTTTTAAGCATTAGGATGGCGCTATTAAACATTTTGGATGAAAAACGTTCCTGTTTTAAACAAGATATTTTGTCACGATAATATATCCGTATGCAGGCAGTTGGACCATTCCTCAGTGAAATTTCATAAACACAGAAACATTACAAAAGTTATTCTTTTTAGATCAAACTATACTAAATATATTCATATGTCACCAAAGTATTAAAATACACTGTTTTGCAATGCAGGTTTTCAACAGAACTGAATTGGGTAGCACCACCATTGTGACCAACAAGCATCCATCCATCTCTTTGGGATTGTGCCACAGAGCATTATGGGGGTTCAGCCATTCTTCTCTGTGGTACAAATGCCGAAAAAGACATCACCTGAATCAGTTTCTGAAGGATGAAAATTGAGGGGAAAACTGGTAAAAGGTATAGCTGGTTAACATTCATCAAGCCACCTGTATTGCACAGCCAAAGTCTAGCCTTGGAGTAATGGGTACATGACCTGAAGCATCGACCATTCAGCTAAACAGCAAAAAAAAGTGCAGCATATAAATCCACATCAGATTCAAGCTTCTGGGAAAAGCTGCATCGATAGAGGACAGGACAGGGAAAGTTGCACTCAACAAGACAAGGTATCTTTGCAGCTTTTTTGGAAAACGTCACTGTCTTCTCTAGGATGTCGAAAACAATTCTCATGATTTCCAAAGCTTCCATCACCATTCATGAAAGTTTTGTTAAATAGAGATGATGACCCAGTGCATTTTTTGTGTGCGCTCAAGACTTTCCACTTTCCTCCGGTATTTATTTAGCAAAGATGATAACACATAATCACTCCGGACAGACACCAGCAAAAACTCATGACAGAAATGTTGCGGCATCCTAGTCTACATATAAACAATAGAAATCTGGAATGCTGTATGTCATGAAAACAAGACTACTTTTCACTCTGAACAACTGTAGGCTAGTAATAAGAGCAGCTGCATAAAGCTACATCCTATGCGCCCTGTCCATCTGGTCAGGGTAAACGAATTGGTCATGTATTTAAAGTCCATTTGTGTGTCAGGATAAACTGTCAATGTGATCAAATGTAGTTTTTATTCAAAATTGGGCTGGCTAGGCTGCCTATACGTTTTTGATCCAACATTATTAACTTCTTGCGTCGAGCAATCCCAGATCCGGGATCCTATTTATAGCCTCAAGCTCATTAGCATAATGCAACGTTAACTATTCATGAAAATCGCAAATGAAATGAAATCAATATATTTGCTCTCAAGCTTAGACTTTTGTTAACAACACTGTCATCTCAGATTTTCAAATTATGCTTTTCAACCATAGCTAAACAAGCATTTGTGTAAGAGTATTGATAGCTAGCATAGCTATAAACCTAGAATTCAGCCAGCAACATTTTCACAAAAACAGAAAACCATTCAAATAAAATCATTTACCTTTGAAGAACTTCAGATGTTTTCAATGAGGAGACTCTCAGTTAGATAGCAAATGTTAAGTTTTTCAAAAAATATTATTTGGGTAGGACAAATCGCTCCGTTTTGTTCACGTTTGGCTATGAAAAAAACCTGTATCCAGTTATAGCCTCAAGCTCATTAGCATAACGTAATGTTAACTATTTATGAAAATAGCAAATGAAATGAAATGAATGATAGCTAGCATAGCTCTCAAGCTTAGCCAACATTTTTCTTAACAACACTGTCATCTCAGATTTTCAAAATCAGTTTTGTACATCACTTTTACCAGAAAAAACCATAGCAAAACAAGCATTTGTGACAAACAGCAAACGTATTAGATCAATCCTGCATAGGCATTTTATCGCCTCGTGGATGTCAAAGCAGCTGAAGATTCACGCATAATTTCGCACCAAAAACCAGAAGTTTTATGGTCAAATATACAAAGGATGCCTACAAATACGTTTTTTTATCACAATGTGCTCAGTTTTGTACATGCCAAACAAAAAAATGAGCCTCAAAATCCTGCTCATTTCTTGTTTGAAGTTTCATCTTGGTTTCGCCTGTGGCATCAGTTCTGGGGCACTCACAGACAATATCTTTGCAGTTTTGGAAACGTGAGTGTTCTCTTTCCAAAGCTGTCAATTATATTCGAGCATCTTTTTGTGACAAAATATTGCGCTTAAAACGGGCACGTTTTTTATCCAATAATCATAGATGTAAGAGGTTAACCTCTTGATGCTCTGGGGGCGCCTTTTTCATTTTTGGATGAAAACCCCCGTTTTAAACAAGATATTTTGTCACAAAAAGATGCTCGACTATGCATGTAATTGATAGCATTTGAAAGAAAACACTCTGACGTGTCCAGAACTACCAATATATTTTCTGTGCGTGCCCTAGAACGTTTTCCAGGAAATATGTGAATGTTGAGAGGAATGAGCCTGCCCTTTCTGTGTTTCCCAAGGTGTCTGCATTGTGAAGGCAGATCATTGGAAGATTGACCATAAGAGACCACATTTCAGGTGTCCGCCGGTGTCCGCCCGGTGTCCTGCGCCGAAATCAGCTGCAAGTATTTTTCCATGGGATTCAGAGAGGAAAGCAAACGAACGATATATCAATGAAGAGATATGTGAAAAAACACCTTGAGGATTGATTCCAAACAGCTGTCATTCGGAAAAAGTTTGACGTTGTAGGTGACTGAAGTCATAATAATGAGATGCAGTACAAAACGGTCTTCAGGAAAAACTATTTGGTATGAGAGTCTCCTCATTGAAAACATCCGAAGCTCTTCAAAGGTAAATGATTTTATTTATTTGGTTATCTGGTTTTTGTGAAAAAAATTTTACTCAAAATGCTAAGCTAGCTTTGCATAATCTTACACAAATTAGTCAATTTCTATGGTTCAAAAGCATATTTTGAAAATCTGAGATGACAGTGTTGTTAAGAAAAGGCTAAGCTTGAGAGCACGCATTATTTTCATTTTATTTGCGATTTTCAGAAATCGTTAACATTGCGTTATGCTAATGAGCCTGAGGCTTTAGTCACGATCCCGGATCCGGGATGGGGAGTTTCAACAGGTTAACTGGAATTAATCCGTCAACATAATAGTGAGTAGATGTTTTGTTAGGCCTACAGTTGCATAGGCCTGCATGATGCAAACATGCATAACACAAGCTCAGCCCTTGGAGTTCTACTGTCTATCAGTTGTTGTATATGTGTCTAGGTAGAGGAAATCCCCCTCCTAATCTAGTCTAAATATAATTTATATGAACAAATATAAGGTAGCTGCAGTTTGATAGAGGTTTCATCCCCCCAGGGCCAGGAGTTTTTTAAACCATGTGGTCTGATTAGGAAAAACTTGTCCCATCACAGCCCATTTAAAACCTTTTTACAACTGATTAATCACTGTCATCCCTTATAGGGCCCAGAGTTTCCCTAGTTAGGTTATCATATAAGGAAAAACTCCAGGCCCCAGAGGGTGCCACCAGTCTGCTTGCAGTTGTCAGTTATCATCAAGTATGTGGATGATCAGGGCTTTATTTAGGAACGTTTGTTGGACTAATTTGATTTGTCAAGTAGGCGAGATGAGCAGTCTGTGTTAAACTATATTTATTTTGAGATGTCTGAGTTTAACTTCATAGAGAAACGCATTGTCCAAACGTACGATTGTGCAGCTGTAATGGAATGTGTCTGCTTTTTGTATTTACAGCTAAGACCCCTTCTGTTCCCTGATTAAGCGGTGATGGCTACTCCACTCCACTGCCACTCTCTCCTGACATGAACTGAAGCCACGTCTCTTGTGCCCGCTCATCCACTGGTACATTGAATGTTTCCTCTCCAAGCACTAGAGAGTGATTGATAGAGTACCCCTATCAATTTTCTCTCATTACTGTATGTAGAGTCAATCACATACACAAAAACAATCACATTATTACACATAAATGGTTTTACTCCTTGCTTGGGCTAACTCAATCTTAGCTCTTTTGTCTGTGTAGTATGTTGTGGTATTGTTTTTGTCTTCCCAGTAATATCCTGTCCTCCGCTGGTCAAACCTCTGAACAGTTCAACTCATGCCTCATACCCTCATTCAATCACTGCTGTGATCCCTTTTCCATCACTGTGTAAGTGGCCACTTCATTCCCATTCCTCATAATATTCTACAATAAATGTCTTTATTAAATGCTTTAGGTTAAAATAATTAGTCTTAGAAGATTTTTGAAACACTTTGTTGTCTCCGTATTCCGCGCCTGTACCGTGGGTCTCCCATCCTCCGCAATGTTTTAATTCACCAGCCTCCACTGGATCACTTTTTCCTACTGCTCTGTTGATAGCGCCTGCTACATTAAGGGCATCAATGTTGTTGAGAAAAGTAGCAGACCAATCCAAACTCATCTCCTGGGATGAAAAAATAATAATAATGACAAAAAAAAGTTTAAAGGCCATACTATTTAAATGATGCATAAGGTGTGTTTTACTTCACTGTTGGAAAAAGGCAGAAATACCTGTCATGTTGATACTGTATGCTTTTGAGTTTGCTTCCATTAATGTTTTCACATCAGTCTCTAGCGAAAAATGATTTACATCATTTGTTATTTTTTCAATCCCCTTCTCCAAGTAGATTACTCGCTTACATAACTCTTAGCAATTTATAAAATTACTGTGCATGGAGAATGGTGTTGCTTCTATCTGGAAAAAATAAAGCACATGTTTTTCCACTTGGAGTTGAAAGGTTTGCTCGACCATATTCATGGTTTCCTCAAGAGTAAAGGTGGTGGAATTATCAGTCAAGGTCAGAATACTGTCAAGGTTAATACAGCGCATCCGTAGACACCCCTCTTCCACACCTCAATTTCTGTGATCTCCATCCCAAATGAATACCTGGCTAGCACATGTGTTTCCCCATGCTTAAATTCAAGGTCAGAATACCCATAGAGAGAAAAGTGCACAAAAAGGGAATTAAGTTGCGTTTATGCATGTGTAACTCGGGCAGAACTAACCCATAGCCTTTTACAAAATTGTCAATAGTAAAGAATCAAGCATCTCTGCGCTGCTACCCTATTATCCGTGCAATCTATAAAAAGGCTCCCACAGTTATACTCACTCTTCATGAATTATTCACATTTTTACATTGACTTGCATTGGTCAGCACAGGTTTTTTATTAAAAACAATCAAATGGAATTTGACCATATACATAGTGATTACATTGTGCACATGAACGTGGTTGTAGAGGAACTGAATGGCAAATATTTGGTTTGGCACACACATCTCAAGGGTAGAACTATACAAAATACTTTATTGTGTGTGTTGTAAAAAGTCTGCTGGAAACGTGTTGTTCATGTTCATAAGGCTACAGTGCTCTCTGATGGCTATATACACGTATTGCACTCCTTGGACACAAACAATTGTAATACAGGTGTGTTGTGTATCCGGTGCATCGCTTTCTTCTCCCTTTATGTGTTGGCAGTGCTGCATGTTATTTCCCTTTTTGAGTGTCATGCCAGAGGTTAAACTTGTGGCAGGTCAGTTCTTCTCTTTGATAAACACTCAACTGGGATGCGCTCCACCAATCGGCTGCAAAGAATAAGATTATACACTTCTCTGATGAGAAACAGCATGGCCATGGCAGCAATGTAACTGGCATAGACAAAGAACTGCAGGGGGAAGAACACTCTAGTTATGCTACATTGCATTACATAGGTCTTATAACACAGTAACTACCTGTGTAAATGAAAATATATTGTTGTTAGTTTTACAGTAACAAGCTAGAAAGTACATGCGGTTCCACCATACCTTCCACTTTTTTAAATATCATTTTTGTCAGTAATTGCTTGTGAGATTATTGTATTTCAGTAAGGTAAGTGTATGTGTTTGATGTGGTTGTATATGTGTGTGGCTGGTAGTGCATGTCTCTCTGCAGTACTTGTGAGTTGCAGACTCTTGGTGTTGACGATGATGGCAGTAGGGAGACTGCAGGGCCATTCCCACAAAGCTGTTGACACCAAACACCAGGACATAGCGCTCCTTGCTGAAGCCTCAGGCTATCTGGATCCTGAGAGAGACACACAAAGGGAATCATTAGTCAACTCAATTATTGATTGATTGACTGCCCAGGTCCTAAAGTCATATGACCGCTCTCTGTATTAAATATGTATTTCATCAATCCCTCCAGGCCTGAGGAGAGTACAGTTAATGAAATAAAATCACATTCTGAAGGAGGGGAGGAGGAGGAGAGGAAGTGAAGACAAGGAGAGGAGGACAAAAAGGAGAGGAAAGGGTTATGATACAGACCTGCTAATAGCTTAGCATTGGCAGTAATCCCTCCATGAAGAACAGATAATGACACATTTAAATTACATAAGCAGGGACACATTCTTTTTAATTAGTATTACCGAGTATGCCTTTGATTCTGGATGTTTTAGAGAGGAGATAGATGGAGATGACAGAACCACCTGACCATACTATGAACTGTGTGCTGCTGGGAGTGGATTAATTTATACTGATGAGGTATAAACTCCAAAGTGTATAAAAATCATATGTGAATAAGATATATTACTTGAAACGTCCTTAGCCAAGGTAGGGCACCAGGACCTCCCGCTCAAACAGTGCACTGTCCGACCAATACCAGGATGACCAGAGGAGGGTGACGTGTGGGCCCAATAGATCAACCGGTCACGGACAGCAGACGGGACGCACAGACGCCAAGCGGGACACTGGATGGGAGCGGGCTCTGCACGCAACGCCTGCTCAATGTCCTCGTCCAGCTCCCACACCACCGGCTCTACCAGGCAGGAGGCCGGAAGTATGGGTGTATGATCCATGGGCCGCTCCTCTGTGTCATACAGCCGGGACAGTGCGTCTGCCTTCACGTTCTGGGAGCCTGGTCTGTAGGACAGGGTGAAAACAGAATGGGTGAAATACATGGCCCACCTTGCCTGACGAGGGTTCAGTCTCCACACTGCCCGGATGTACTCCAGATTTTGGTGGTCAGTCCAGATGAGAAAAGGGTGTTTAGCCCCCTCAAGCTAATGTCTCCACGCCTTCAAGGCCTTTACGAAAGCCAACAGCTCCTGGTCCCCCACGTCATAGTTTCACTCCACCGGGCTGAGCTTCTTCGACAAGAAAGCACAGGGGTGGAGCTTCAGTGGCATACCCGAGCTCCGAGAGAGCACAGCTCCTATCCCAGCCTCGGATGCGTCCACCTCCACTATGAAAGCCAAAGAGGGATCCGGATGGGCCAGCACGGGAGACGAGGTAAACAGAGCCCTCAGGTGACCAAAAGCCCTGTCCGCCTCAGCCGACCACTGCAAACGTACCGGGCCCCCCTTCAGCAGTGAGGTAATGGGAGCCACTACCTGACCAAAACACAGGATAAACCTCCTGTAGTAGTTGGCAAACCCTAAAAACCACTGCACCTCCTTTACCGTGGTGGGGGTCGGCCAATTACGCACGGCTGAAATGCGGTCACTCTCCATCTCCACCCCTAAGGTGGAAATGTGGTACCCTAGGAAGGAGATGGATTGCTGAAAGAACAGGCACTTCTCAGCCTTGACGTACAGGTCACGCTGCAACAGGCGACCAAGCACGCTGCGCACCAGGGACACATGCTTGGCGAGTGTGGCGGAGTATATCAGAATGTCATCAATATACACCACTACACCCTGCCCGTGCAGGTCCCTGAAAATGCAGGTCCCTCCCTAATCAACCCTGACCCTAATTGTCGACTCTCTAAGGCATGAACGTGGAAGGGCACAGCCCTGAGAACAATGGGGATCCCTAAACTATGGGCGAACAATCTATCTATAAAATTCCCAGCCGCGCCTGAATTGACGTGCGCCTTATACTGGGAATGCAGAGCAACTTAGAAAAAGTAACATACAAAAACATATGTGCAACAGAGGGCTCCCAGGCTTATCTGGGGTGATGCCAGAGTGCCCTGCCTGCTGCCTCAATCCCCAGAGGAACTGACCGGCAGTGTGACCTCTGCGGCCACAGATGGTGCACGAGCTGGAACCTCCCCTGGTCTCCCTGCGCACCACACCTCCGAGCTCCATGGGTATCTGAGAGGTGGTGTGGGGGGATGGAACCGTCAGAGCCCAATCTGGATGTCCGCGGGTAGCCAGCAGGTTATCCAGCCGGATGGACAGGACCACCAGCTAGTCGAAGGTGAGGGTGGTGTCTCTGCAGGTCAACACCCGACGGACGTCCTCGCGCAAACTGCAATGATAATGGTCGATCAGGGCCCTGTCGTTCCATCCTGCGCCGGCGGCCAGGGTCCGAAAATCCAAGGTGAACTTCTGGGCGCTCCTCGTCCCCTGCCTCAGATGGAAGAGGCGGACACTCGCCGCTCTACCCTCGAGCAGGTGGTCGAAGACTGCGAACTCCATGAAATGGTCCAAAGCCGCATCTCCCTCTCCCCACATGGCTTTGGCACACTCCAGGACTTTCCCAGAGAGTCACGAGACGAGGGTGGACACCCTCTCACGGCCTGAAGGAGCGGGTGGATGGCTGCCAGGTATAGGTCGAACTGCAAAATGAACCCCTGGCAGCGTGTAGCCGTCCCGTCTTATTCCCGGGGGAAGAGCGAGACGAATCTCACTGGGACCAGGAGAAGGAGGGGCGAGTAGTGGAGACCCCGGTTGTGCTGGTGGAGGCACTGGAAGAACTCTCTGTCTCTCCCAGCGGTCCATTGTTTGGACAACGCGGACCATGGCGGTGTCAAGATGGTGGATCATTGCCGCGTGCTCCCGGACATGCTCCTCCACCCCTATACCAGGGGCACCTGCTCCTGCTTACTCCTTTAGCGGTGCGGAATTTTGTGAGGGAGTGCGTAACTGGCGGCAGGGAAGTCAGGCACAGGAGAGCAAAACTGGGTAATTAACGGAGCAGTTTTATTCATAAAACCACCGGAAACCAGAACAACAAACAAATGGGTACAAAGCCCGTTGTGCACAAGAGAAAACGTGTACATGCACTTACAAAAAACTATTCCGGACATAGACATGGGGGGAACAGAGGGTTAAATACGCAACATGTAATGAGGGAATTGAGACCAGGTGTGTGGGAAGACGAGACAAAACAAAAGGAAGATGAAAAGTGGATCGATGATAGCTAGAAGACCGGCGACACCGACTACCGATCGCCGCCCGAACAAGGAGGGCAGCCAACTTCGGCGGAAGTCGTGACAATTTTTTTGAGGAAGTGACATATCAATGAGGGAGGCAATCAATGACATGATAGAGTCCAGGTGAGTTCGATGAAGCACTGGTGCGCTTAACGATGGTGACAGGTGTGCGTAATGATGAGCAGCCTGGCGACCTCAAGCACCAGAGAGGGGGAGTGGGAGCAGATTTGACACCAAGTCCATATTATCGCAAGATCAGCTCAAATAAGCATCGTAGATGTTCATGCAAAACAATCTTGGTTCATGCTTTTTGCATGGATTTCTTGGATTTGTTTCCCATAACATTCATATTGCCAAGTTCATTGTAATATAGCACATAAGTTTAAAACTTTATTACACTGAAGACATGGAATTAAACAGTACATTAGTTATCCAAACCCTGTTATCAAATATCGGCAATGCTATACAATAACCTGGATCTTAAGGGAAATATGAAATTCCGAATTGACTTAGTCAAAGGCATAGTAACTGCAATTGCATGTCACCCGGAAGAATTTACACTGTGGAGTCTTGAAGCAGGATGTAATTTAAATACAGTAATCACCTGTGGGTTCCAGGGAGATAGGGGAATGTTTCAGATCTATAATCAATGCAAAGCCAAAGAAAAGCCATTCTGCGACTAGTTCCATCTGGTCTGATCCATCTGGAGACGATAGACATCACAGGTAATTAGCCAGTGTAATTAATGCTTTCATTATTGGCTGCTGTCTATTGGGTGTTGGGAAATAGTGGTAATTTAATGTCTATTGCCAGTGACCGTCTTTACAGCTATGTGTTTATTGCTTTTAGGGGTTTAAATGTAAATAAGAATAGTAAATACATTCCAAAGTCATGGAGTATAATGTGTAATAGTTATATGTATGTTTTTAATATAATTTTTATTGAACCTCTATTTAACTAGGCAAGTCGGTTAAGAACAACAACATAGCATGGCAGCAACACATGACAACACAGCATGGTAGCAACACAACATGACAGCAACACAACATGGCAGCAGCATAACATGGTAGCAGCACAAAACATGGTACGAACATTATTGGGCACAGATAAGAGCACAAAGGGCAAGAAGGTAGAGACCACAATACATCACATGAAGCAGCCACAACTGTCAGTAAGAGTGTCCATGATTGAGTCTTTGAATGAAAAGATTGAGAAAAAACCTGGAGTGACCCAGGGTTGCTTTGGGGACCTTTAACAGAATGTGACTAGCAGAACGGGTGTTGTATGTGGAAGATGAGGACTGCAGTAGGTATCTCAGATAGGAGGAGTGAGGTCTAA
Organism: Oncorhynchus masou masou; assembly: GCF_036934945.1. Classification (NCBI taxonomy): domain Eukaryota; kingdom Metazoa; phylum Chordata; class Actinopteri; order Salmoniformes; family Salmonidae; genus Oncorhynchus; species Oncorhynchus masou. Next base: position 44,217,042 of record NC_088226.1, on the reverse strand, counting down.
GAGGGTTTTATAAATAAAAATAAATTGAAACTTTATTTGTCCTATGTGCCGAATACAACAAGTGTAGATCTTACCGTGAAATGCTTACTTACAAGCCCTTAACCAACAGTGCAGTTCAGGAAGTGTTAAGAAAATATTTACCAAATAAACTAAAGTAAAAAATATATAAAAAGCAACACAATAAAATAACAATAACGAGATTATATACAGGGGGTACCGGTACCGAGTCAATGTAAGGGGGTACAGGTTAGTGGAGGTAATTTGTACATGTAGGTAGGGGTGAAGTGACTATGCATAGATAATAAACAGAGAGTAGCAGCAGTGTAAAAAACAAATGGAAGGTCAATGTAAATAGTCCGGTGGCCATTTGATGAATTGTTCAGCAGTCTTTTGGCTTGAGGGTAGAAGCTTTTAAGGAGGCTTTTGGTCCTAGACTTGGCGCTCTGCTACCGCTTGCTGTGCGGCAAGTATACAGATATGACCAGAATATATCATACAACAATAAATCCACATCAAAGCATTTATCTCCTAAAAGCATCTGATATCATAAAATAGAATTTATGATATGACTTACCTGGCTAAATCAAGGCTAAATTAATAAACTATGAACATGCCTTACCTGTTTGGTGGTAAGGTTCTTGCATGACCCATTGAGGTAGCCTGTGAGGATAGGCTCAGAGAGCCTCATTATTGAGCTGAAGCCATAGACACAGAGCAGCACCGTGGGGCCCACCCAACCTCCGCTGTGAAGCCCACACTCGTTGGGCCAATTCCATTTTCTCCCCATCTTCTCTCACCACGGCTGGACTGAGCTCAGTCTAATTCAGCCTGTTTAATCTGCAGTGATACGGAGGTGGAGATAACCCCAAGGTGCTCCCATTGTTATTGCTCCCCCTGAGATTTGGAGAGGAAGAGCTAGCCAGGCAGACAGGGACGAAAAATACAGCGGTGAACCCCAGGTATGGCTGTTGTCATAAATATATCACCCTCCATCTATTTCATAGTTACAATGCTCAGAATTTATTTCATATAAAAATATAGCTGTAAAACAGTTCAAGCCCTATGGTACCACAAGAGGACAAATTGGACTCATCGCCGTTGGATGAGCAACTGTTGTTCTTCTTACAGTGTACAAAGGAAGGTACTAAAGATATTCAATGGTCATGCGTAGAATGATGACTTTTATTTTGCCTATGTGTGTGTCCTTATTTAATTCACAGCCAGTTTTATAGAAGAGCACAATAGCCGACTACTGATGGGGCTGAACCCGTGAAAGAGAAGGTGAGAATCACCCCCAAAGTGGGAAGGACCCAGACCACAGGAGGCCGATAGAGGTAAACACTGGTCTTGCTGATCTGATCCACATATGAGACATGACAGAGTGAATATAGAACTGTTCTCCCCTACTTACCTACCCCACTTAATACCTCCACACCTCTTTTTGCAGGTCCCTGCTGCCGGAGCATCTTTAAAACAAGCGGCAGGTAATACAATTGTGTTTGTGAGGTCCGGATAGGTGTGTGTGTGTGTGTGTGTGTGTGTGTGTGTGTGTGTGTGTGTGTGTGTGTGTGTGTGTGTGTGTGTGTGTGTGTGTGTGTGTGTGTGTGTGTGTGTGTGTGTGCGTGTGTGTAAAATACTATTTGAACAGTAGTGTGTAGTTATGCTACCCTGCATAACAGCACTCTGACTGACGCTCACTGATAACACTTGGAAACTAAAACATGTTTTTTGCTTGCTTTTTAATTAATAACGCTACAATAGGATTACTCCTAAAACCTATGTGTATTATTATTAAGGCCAACAGTGGTTAGAAGATAAACACAGTATTCCTAGTATGATAACCTTAAAATGGTAAACAAGCTACCAGAAAGACCTTGTTTACTAGCTGTGAATTTCTTCTACTTCCTTTCCTTATTCTGATCAACCAGGGCCAGGTTAACATTATTCATTGTGAAGCATCAGTCCAGGCTGTCAGTAACACAGCTACACAGGTGCTATCGAATGCTTAGCATTCAGCAGATTGAGACTTGAGTGTAGAAACAACATAACCATCCATATTGACGAGAGCCTCATTGATCCCCTAACAGAGAACTCTGGATCTCAGAGACCTCCTTCTCCCTCTGCCTCCGTCTCTGGGTGGACTGATTAAATCCCAAGCTGTAATGGCTCCATGCTGTGCCCTGCAAGCCTCCGCTTCCTCACAGTTGGCAGCCTGTACCACCGAGCTGCCAACCTCCCTATCTCTGGCATCGCTTCAGCTCGCCGGTTAATAACTAACTCTCTCTCTCTCTCTCTCCCTCTCTCACATGTCATGAGAGCAGAAATCCTCAAGGGGGCGGTGGCAGCTCATAGTAGAACATCAGAAGGTTTAGAACCATCTCTTCGGCTCTACATCGGTGTATGATGTGACAAGGACTTGACATATTTTTGATGGCTGTGACAATATCCGCCCGAGCTTGTAAAAGCTGATAAACAAGAAGATGAGAAAGTGACAGTTACGCAGCATCCGGTCCACAGCCAGATGTCCACACACTGTGAAGCCATCTGCCTTGGCAAATTAATTGTAAAATGACCATTGCAATTCGACTTCTTTTCATAGATGTAACTGTTTTTAGCACACACTTTATTTACTCTTGCCCATATGTTTCTGATTTCTATCTTTCTGAGTTTGTCCCATATGTTTGATATTTCTATAAATTCGCTGATTTAATTTCTCATTACCTGGAGATTGACAGAGTGATATTTTATATCAGGATGGAAAAAGTAAAAGTAATCAACGTCTCTAGATGATAAGAGACAGGTTGTATCGACTGGTCTGCAGAGCTGTATGTGACATGGGCAAATAACAACCATGAGCAGCAACCACACATGGCTTTCCGGCTAAGCTCTTTTGACATTTGGTTTGATTTACCACAGGGTCAGTTAATATTTGCAGTGAATGTAGGCTCTGCTTTACTCAAGGTATTTATCTGACTGGCGAGGTGTGGAATTTAGCAGCACTGACCAGGCTGTGGGGGAAGAATGTGGCTGTTCTGGATACAGGCATAAATAGACACGCGCATGCAGGCACACACAGACACGGAGCGGCAGGTAGCCTAGCGGTTACAGCTTCGGGCCAGTAACCAAGAGGTTGATAGTTAACCCTAATTGCTCCAGGGTTGATGTAGATAATACCCTGGCCGTGACCCCACTATCCGAGGGTGTCTCTGGTGGATTTGGGATATGCAAAAAAATACATTTCTATTTCACACATGAGTATGTGAAATAGGACAAATATAAGTGCAACACAAACATGCGCTCGTCTGATCGATAAGTGTCAAGCCAGAAGGCATTGTGTTTGAATAATGGAACACTAACTGCTCTCAGGAAATCACTTAGATCTGTTCTTGCTCTCAACCTGTCACTCAGCTGGAGTAGGAAGTCAACAAAACAAATGAAACATTCTGTCTCCTCAACCAGACAGAAAGGTGTTAAAACACTTGTCTGGACTGTCCGAAACCCAGTGAACGTCTAGTGTTGGACAGATAGATCTTACATCAGAGAGACAGACACAGTAATGACAGTGGTTTAGTTGGTTCCTGTGCAATTTCATTTATATCACATGCTAGAAGAAAGGACAGAAAAGACCAAGAGCTGGAAGGAAAAGTAGCACTGAAATCTAAATGTCACCAAGCATAGACATCTTCACGCGATCATGTAGTTGCCCTGTACCAGAACAATACACTAAGATTAGACCCTCAACATAATGCTAGCCTGAGGCAGCTACAGTATGCTAATGTGGCACACACAGCAGACTGGACAGTTGTCAGCATTGTGCCCTATCCCTTGGCATTAAGTTCTTATTAATAGCTAAATGAATCATGAAATAGATGTGCTCATGTCCTTTAGGATATATCTATTACATCTATCAGAAGTCATGCATTAAAACTCATTAGAGCTTGTTAGGGTGGCACGGAATGCCTCAATCAGATGGCATGGAACGTTTGCTCCAATCAATGAAGTTCATTGGTGTGTTGTGATGACGTCATAGCTAAATGGCTCTTTGGAGTGATGGGTGTTGTCGGGCGGTTGCCACGGTGCGCTGCTGGCTAATGTCCTGCTGCAGCGCGTCTCCCATAAGAGATTACTTCTCAGAGTGAGGGATGAGGAGAGATACAGGGGCAGAGAGAAGTGCCAGAGAGTGTGAGGAGAGTGACTCTGCTCTGATCTACTCTGGTTCAATATCCTGCTCTTGACCTGTGCGAGCATTGAGCGTGGTTGTAAGATTCCCCCCCCCCTCTCTCTCTCTCTCTCACACACACTCTCTCTCTCTCTCTTCACTAGGGGATGGAAAGAGTAAGTTGTTTCCTCTCTGTGATTTTCTCCCAGTCATCTTTTCAGCAGCACTCAAACAGACCCTACAGTCAGCTTCTGCAATCAGCTAATCAAATTATATTTCTGCCCTCCTCATTTGAGTTGGGGGGGGTTTATCTCTCTAACTGGATTGAGCTCAACTATAAGGTCACTGCTTCCCAGTCATAGCATTAGTGTTGCTGGCCTGCTTTCAATTTCAACATAAGGCCAATCACCCATTGCCTTTCTGGTTACGATCGGGCAGAAAACATGTCCTAATATCTTCGGGACTGATAAGCATTTCAAACATGCCTTAAATTGAAATCAGCCTGTGCTGTTTTCTTTCCATATTTCAGTGCAGGTTGTGACAAAGCTAATTCCCCATTAAGTTATGTTAATACATGTTATTGGGAAGCATTTAATAAAAGACCGGCACAGACAATCAATGTTGCATTAGCAGGCAACACAAAGATCCACACTCCATTTGATTTTGGAATTCATTATTTTAATTAAAGCAAAAGGTGCATTGAATCACTTAAGGTCAAACAGCTGCAAACGGATAAATCCTAAATTAAAAAGTAATTAATTAATCATATACTGGACTGAAAGGAGCAAGTTTCTGATGACCTTGCTAATGATATTTTACCTCTAACCATTAGCATGTGTATTAGTCATCTGTTATGTGACCTTAGTCGTCTGTTACGGGACCTTAGTCATCTGTTATGTGACCTTAGTCATCTGTTATGGGACCTTAGTCATCTGTTATGGGACCTTAGTCATCTATAATGGGACCTTAGTCATTTCCAGAGGTCCGCTAAATATTTTAAACTACCCAATATTTCCCAGCACTGTGCAACAGATTGACATTCAATAAATATTAATACTCTGACTATAAAATAGGCACATATCTAATCAGTTTGGTTTGACAGTATATCAGAGTTTGTTTTAAGCCTTACTTCAACAGATATCAACGTCCTGGGCTCATTTCTAACTGTGGTAAACTCAAAACACACTCTCATGTTGTAATTGCCCTGTAATTGCTTTACCCGGCTGGTCACTCAGCACAGGCCTATTATGAGTGCACCAGTGTGGAACATAACATTTTCAGTTTCAATTAAGTCTAAGAGAGCATATATGATGCATTTGAGCGTTGGAGTCATGTGGGGGTTGTTGGTGGGCATACAGGGATTAAGTTTGCTCTGTGTCGGTGCTGGTTAAAGCAGTCATTCCTTAGTCTTGTCAGTGAACCTTAGTGTTCACTCACACGCACACACAAGCCCCACATGTACACTCTCGACCTAACCGTACTCTGATCGCAAGTGGTTTCAAGTGATGAGCTTGAACTGAGGATGCAACAGGCAAACACTGCACTACTGCCGTTCAGAGTTACTGCGTACCATTTTGAATATGACTTGTACCTGTAATATTTACTGACTTTATTGTGGGACTGAAAATGTTGCTCGCAAAAATTGTCATATGTGACGGTAATATGGTATTATTACAGTGAGTGTGCGTCGTAGAATTAAGTGGCATTCACAGTATTTCACACAATGAGTCAGCACACCATCGCCACAGGAAACTGAATGCTTTCCAATTGAAGTAATTAGTTGTTTGGTTTGAATATGACTGTGAGGGTATTGTAGCAATCCTACATGAGCCACGTTACAATTCCCACCACGTGAATTAACCCTATTGGTGAGATGTGTTTACCTTTCACGTCCGTGAACCGGGTTTGCTTTCCTGCCCAGCCATTCACTACATTAGTGTCAGAAGTGGGATGGCGCTCGTGTGGACATCGGAAAGCACAACCCGGACATGTGAGGTGGCTGAGTAGTCGAAGCACAGGAACGTGTCTTCCCTTTTGGAGGGGGCAATGTAGCGATCCTTGCTATGTGAGCCACAATTCCCACCTGGTGGGTTAGCCCTATTGGTGTGCTGCAAAGGGTGTTTGCCATTCACACCATCAACTCTGGTTTGCTTCCCTGCCCCACCGTCACTGCAATATGGACAATGTGAAGAACAAACTGTTGGCGCTCTCAACAGCTCAGAGATGCTTCATTACCCACTTGGAAAACATACTTTTAGCCAGAATGGATTTGTTGACACCGGCTGGAACTACTTAGTGAAGAAAAATGTTCACCCACTAGAGTAGCACCCTATAGAAGTATTAGTGTTCAGGTGTTAAAAAAGAGAGATGCCTGCAAAAATGATATGGACTTGTGTTATGGGTGGACTGATTATATTATATCCCAGGCTTTAATGGCTCCATGCTGTGCCCTGCGAGCCTCTGCTTCCTTCCAGTTGGCAGGCTGTAACACTGAGGTGCCAAACTCCATCTCTGCCATCCCTTCAGCTCGCCAGTTAATAACTAACTTTCACTCTCTTTCTATATTTAAACAAAAATATAAACACAACATGTAAAGTATAGGTCCCATGTTTCATGAACTGAAATAAAAGATCACTGAAACGTTCCAAATTCACAAAAAGCTTATTTCTATCAAATTTGGTGAACAAATTTGTTTAAATCCCTGTTAGTGAGCAATTCTCCTTTGTCAAAATAATCCATCCACCTGACAGGTGTGGCATATCAAGAAGCTGATTAAACAGCATGATCATTACACAGTTGCACCTAGTGCTGGGGACAATAAAAGGTGCCTCTAAGATGTGCAGTTTTGTCACACAACACAATGCCAAAGATGTCTCAAGTTTAGAGGGGGAGTGCAATTGGCATGCGGACAGCAGAATTGTCCACCAGAGCTTTTGCCAGAGAATGTAATGTTAATTTCTCTACCATTAGCCGCCTCCGTCGTTTTGGGGAATTTGTGTGAACTCAGCGCAGCCAGTCTCAAACCCGGGCTGGCTAATCTTGGTAGAGGAGCCCAGGCATTGCCAACTGAATAGCCAAATGCTCATTATATTATTATTATTATTATTAATTATTGTTAGTATGACAGAGACATTGCGCAAAAATCATCAAAATAATCTTAACAGGCCCATGGGCCACGTGCGAGGTACCACAGCTGGAAATTACATTCTTGCATCTATATATTCTGAGATTTGTTGGAATTTTGGTACATTAATATTAGTATTTCCATAAGGTAAACACAACAATTTGAAAAATGTATGAAATTCTACATTTTCTTTAGTTTATTATACTACTGTCATCAGCATTTTAATGAATTTTAAACACTTTAAAATGGACATGCATCAATAATTTCAAATTAAATTACAAACTGGACTATATTTAGTAAATTACTTTGAAGAGATGGTGATTGAGTCTAAATAGGTGTTTGTTGTTTGTTAGTCTAAATTCTGTTTACTTGTCTTTAACTGCCATTTTCCAAAAGTCAGACACAAGCCAACTAATTTTCTCAGCTTCAGAAGCATCTGTATTCACCATTTTTTGTTTGGTTATCCTTAGATATATTCTCCAGACTTGAATTGTTGATAAATTGTCAATACTTTTTTCTAGATATTTAAAAAAAAAAACATTTTCAATATGAACAAAGTATTTCTGGACACGTCTGGTCCTGAAGTGTCTTAACAAAATGAAGCCAAAATATGAAGGCTGACTTCATCCAGTGTTCAGAAAAATGGATTTGCTCACTATGCATATATGCAAAACAAATTACCCTATGAGGGTGTGGTGACTGGCCTTAAAAAAATATTACATTTCAACCAGCCAACCCAATAAAGAGGGTCCAGGCCATTTAGCTTTCTCCAGAATTGCCAGATGGCCAATCCGCCCCTGCCTATTGGGAGTTGATTGCACAGCTATTATAGATTGGTAGCCCGTCCCTTCAAACATGCATGAGGACATGGGAAAACACAGCCCGGATATGTGAGGTGGCTGTGTAGTCGAAGCAAAGGATTGTGTCTTCCCTTTCGGAGGGGCAATGTAGCGATACTTGCTATATGAGCCACGTTACAATTCCCACCTGGTGGGTTAACCCTATTGGTGTGCTGCAAAGGGTGTTTGCTATTCACACCATCAACTCTGGTTTGCTTCCCTGCCCCACCGTTCGCTGCGATATGGACACAGTGATGAACAAACTGTTGGCGCTATCAACAGCTCAGTATTGATTAATTAACCCACCTTAAAAACACAATTTTAGCAAGAATGGATTTGTTGATTCCGGGGTGGAACTACTGAGTGAAGAAGAATATTCACCCACTAGAGTAGCACACTATTAGTGTTCAGGTGTTAAAAAAGCATGAAGCCTGCAAAAATGTTATGGACTTGTGTTATGGGTGGACTGATTATATCTGTGCCCTGAGAGCCTCTGATTCCTCCCAGTTGGCAGCCTGTACCACTGAGGTGCAAAACTCCATCTCTGCCATCCCTTCAGCTCGGTTGGCAGAACGTCCAACCGGTCTCACAACCGCTGACCACGTACATGGCATTGTGTGGGCGAGCAGTTTGTCAACGTTGTGAACAGAGTGCCCCATGTTGGTGGTGGGGTTATGGTATGGGCAGGCATAAGCTAAGGACAGGGAACACAAGTGCATTTTATTGATGGTAATTTGAATGCACAGTGATACCTTTACGAGATCCTGAACTCCATTGCCGTGCCATTCATCCAACGCCATCATCTCATATTTCAGCAAGTGTCCCAGTTCTTCCATTGCCTGCATATTCACCAGACATTTCACCCATTGATCATGTTTGGAATGCTATGGATCGTTGTGTACGACCGTGTGTTCCTGTTCCCGCCAATATCCATCAACTTCGCACAGCCATTGAATAGGAGTGGGACAACATTCCACAGGCCACAATGTGGATGGCCTTTGGGTGGTGGACCATTCTTGATACACACAGGAATCAGTTGAGTGTGAAAAACCCAGCAGCATTGCAGTTCTTTACACAAACAAGTGTGCCTGGCACATATTATCATACCCTGTTCAAAGACACAGAAATATTTTGTCTTGCCCATTCACAACATATCAATAATTCAAGTCAGGAGAATATATCTAAGGATAACCACACAAAAATAAAATGTGAATGCAGATGCTTATGAAGCTGAGAAAATTAGTTGGCGTGTGTCTGCTGACATCTGGGAAATGGCAGTTAAAGACAAGTACACATAATTTAGACTACCAAACAACAAACACCTATTTAGACTCAATCACCATCTCTTCAAAGTAAGTTACAAAATATCATCCAGTTTGTAATTGAATGTAGTGAGCTTTGAAATTAATGATGCATGTTCATTTTAAAGTGGTTAAAATTCATTAAAATGCTGATGACAGTACTATAATAAAGAAAATGTAGAATTTCATACATTTTTCAAATTGTTGTGTTTACTTTATGGAAATTTCTCTGTTGTCATAATAACAACAACAATAACAATAATTCATAATAATATAATTAGAATTTGGCTATTCAGTGGGTAACGCCAGCGCCCCCAACCAAAATGGGCCGGTCCAGTTTTTTGATTGGCTGAGCTGAGGTCACACAAATTCACATTCAAAGTCAAATGCGCATCAGCAAAGATGCAAAGATATTGGCTGACTCTCATCAGTCAGCCAATATCAGCCTACTGCTGCCAGTTAATAATTTGCGTGTACAGTACCTGTTAAAGTTTGGACACACCTACTCATTCAAGAGTTTTTCTTCTTCTACATTGTAGCATAATAGCGAAGAAATCAAAACTATGAAATGACACATACAGTTGAAGTCAGAAGTTTACTCTCTAGGGTCAGGGCATGACAGTCTTTTAAATTCTCTATTTTGGTTAGGTCGGGGTGTGACTGGGGGGGGGGGGGGTGTTTTTATCTAGGTGTTTTGTTTTCTATGTTGGCCTGGTATGGTTCCCAATCAGAGGCAGCTGTTTATCGTTGTCTCTGATTGGGGATCATATTTAGGCAGCCATTTCCCCACTGGTTTTTGTGGGATCTTGTTTTTGTGTTGATGCCTGTTAGCTCTACAGAACGTCACGTTTCGTTGCATTTAATAAACATGTGGAACTCTACGTACGCTGCACCTTGGTCTGTTCATTCTACAAACGATCGTGACACATACACTTAGGTTGGAGTCAATAAAACTCATTTTCAACCACTCCACAAAATTCATGTTAACAAACTATAGTTTCGGCAAGTCGGTTCGGACATCTACTTTATGCATGACACAAGTAATTTTTCCAACAATTGTTAACAAACAGATTATTTCACTTATAATTCACTGTATAACAAGTCCAGTGGGTCAGAAGTTTACAAACACAGCTTGGAAAAGTCCAGAAAATTATGTCATGGCTTTAGAAGCTTCTGATAGAATAATTGACATCATTTGAGTCGACTGGAGGTGTGCCTGCGGATGTATTTCAAGGCCTACCTTCAAACTCAGTGCCTCTTTGTTTGACATCATGGGAAAATCTAAAGAAATCAGCCAAAAGATTGTAGACCTCCACAAGTCTGGTTCATCCTTGGGAGCAATTTCCAAACACCTGAAGGTACCACGTTCGTCTGTACAAACAATCGTACGCAAGTATGAACACCATGGGACCATGCAGCCATCATACCGCTAAGGAAGGAGACGTGTTCTGTCTCCTAGAGATGAACGTACTTTGGTGCGAAAAGTGCAAATCAATCTCAGAACAACAGCAAAGGACCTTGTGAAGATGCTGGAGGAAACAGGTACAAAAGTATCTATTTCCACAGTAAAACAAATCCTATATCGACACAAGCTGAAAGGCCTTTCAGCAAGGAAGAAGCCACTGCCTCAAAACCGCCATGAAAAAGCCAGACTATGGTTTGCAACTGCACACGGGACAAAGATTGTACTTTTTGGAGAAATGTCCTCTGGTCTGATGAAACAAAATCAGAACTGTTTGGCCATAACGACCATCGTTATGTTTGGAGGAAAAAGGGTGACGCTTGCAAGCTGAAGAACACCATCCCAACTGTGAATCACGGGGGTGGCAGCATCATGTTGTGGGGGTGCTTTGCTGCAGGAGGGACTGATGCACATCACAAAACAGATGGCTTCATGAGGATGGAAAATTATGTGGATACATTGAAGTAACATCTCAAGACATCAGTCAGGAAGTTAAAGCTTCGTAGAGTTCAGGAAACAGGAAACAACATCTCCACCCCGCTGATCCTCAACACTGGGGCCCCACAAGTGTGCGTTCTCAGCCCTCTCCTGTACTCCCTGTTCACCCATGACTGTGTGGCCATGCATGCCTCCAACTCAATCATCAAGTTTGCAGACAACACTACAGTAATAGGTTTGACTACCAACAACGTTGAGACGGCCTTCAGAAAGGAGGTGAGAGCCCTCAGAGTGTAGTGTCTGGAAAATATGGTCTTTGTTTCAAAGCCTAGCACAACAAAATGGATAGCGCTTTTTCTAAGGTGGTGATTAACTTTAAAAAAATGTAAAAATGTATGCTTCACTGTCCCACAAAATCATCCTGTTTCCCGCATTTGGGTATTTTAAATGTGGCCACACAAACAGCATGAGTTTGCAGACAACACAACAGTGGTAGGCTTGATTACCAACAATGACGAGACGGCCTACAGGGAGGAGGTGAGGGCCCTCAGAGTGTAGTGTCAGGAATATAACCTCACACTCAACGTTAACAAAACAAAGGAGATGATCGTGGACTTCAGAAAACAGCAGAGGGAGCACCCCCCTATTCACATCGATGGGACAGTAGTGGAGAAGGTGGAAGTTCCACGGGGTACACATCACAGACAAACTGTAATGGTCCACCCACACAGACAGTGTAGTGAAGAAGGCGTAACAGTGCCTCTTCAACCTCAGGACGCTGAATAAATTTGGCTTGACACCGAAAACATTCAAACTTTTACAGATGCACAATCGAGAGCATCCTGCTGTGTTGTATCACCACCTGGTATGGCAACTGCTCCACTCACAACCGTAAGGCTGTCTAGAGGGTAATGCGGTCTGCACATCGCATCACCGGGGGCAAACTAACTGCCCTCCAGGACACCTACATGACCCAATGTCACAGAACGGCCAAAAAGATCATCAAGGACAACAACCAGCCGAGCCACTGCCTGTTCACCTGGCTATCATCCTGAAGGCGAGGTCAGTACAGGTGCATCAAAGCTGCCACGAGAGACTGAAAAACAGCTCCTCTCTCAAGGCCATCAGACTGTTAAGAGGCCATCACTAACATTGAGTGGCTGCTGCCAACATACTGACTCAAATCTCTAGCCACTTTAATAATTAAAAATGGTATGTAATAAATGTATCACTAGTCACTTTCAACAATGCCACTTTAGATAATGTTTACATACCCTACATTACTCAGCTTATATGTACAGTGGGGCAAAAATGTATTTAGTCAGCCACCAATTGTGCAAGTTCTCCTACTTAAAAAGATGAGAGAGGCCTGTAATTTTCATCATAGGTATACTTCAACTATGACAGACAAAATGAGAAAAAAATCCAGAAAATCGCATTGTAGGATTTTTAATGAATTTATTTGCAAATTATGGTGGAAAATAAGTATTTGGTCACCTACAAACAAGCAAGATTTATGGCTCTCACAGACCTGTAACTTCTTCTTTAAGAGGCTCCTCTGTCCTCCACTTGTTGCCTGTATTAATGGCACCTGTTTGAACTTGTTATCAGTATAAAGACACCTGTCCACAACCTCAAACAGTCACACTCCAAACTCCACTATGGCCAAGACCAAAGAGCTGTCAAAGGACACCAGAAACAAAATTATAGACCTGCACCAGGCTGGGAGGACTGAATTTGCAATAGGTAAGCAGCTTGGTGTGAAGAAATCAAATGTGGGAACAATTATTAGGAAATGGAAGACATACAAGACCACTGATAATCTCCCTCGATCTGGGGCTCCACGCAAGATCTCACCCCGTGGGGTCAAAATGATCACAAGAACGGTGAGCAAAAATCCCAGAACCACACGGGGGGACCTAGTGAATGACCTGCAGAGAGCTGGGACCAAAGTAACAAAGCCTACCATCAGTAACACACTACGCCGCCAGGGACTCCAATCCTGCAGTGCCAGACGTGTCCCCCTGCTTAAGCCAGTACATGCCCAGGCCCGTCTGAAGTATGCTAGAGAGCATTTGGATGATCCAGAAGAGGATTGGGAGAATGTCATATGGTCAGATGAAACCAAAATATAACTTTTTGGTAAAAACTCAACTCTAAGTGTTTGGAGGACAAAGAATGCTGAGTTGCATCAAAAGAACACCATACCTACTGTGAAGCATGGGGGTGGAAACATCATGCTTTGGGGCTGTTTTTCTGCAAAGGGACCAGGACGACTGATCAGTGTAAAGGAAAGAATGAATGGGGCCATGTATTGGGAGAATTTGAGTGAAAACCTCCTTCCATCAGCAAGGGCATTGAAGATGAAACGTGGCTGGGTCTTTCAGCATGACAATGATCCCAAACACACCGCCCGGGCAACAAAGGAGTGGCTTCGTAAGAAGCATTTCAAGGTCCTGGAGTGGCCTAGCCAGTCTCCAGATCTCAACCCCATAGAAAATCTTTGGAGGGAGTTGAAAGTCCGCTGTCCTATGAGTACTGATACTGCCTTGTGGACGGAATAGCTACACTGTTTGTATTCGGTCATGTTTCCATTATTTGCCATGATTAAAAGTGATGGATCGCGCTTTCAGTTTTACGCGAATGCTTCCACCCTTCCAGAGTTCCTGGTCGGGGAAGGTTTTAATAGGCACCGTGGGTACAACATCACCGCTGTCCTACCTATGATGAAAATTACAGGCCTCTCTCATCTTTTTAAGTGGGAGAACTTGCACAATTGGTGGCTGACTAAATACTTTTTGCCCAATAAATATACTGTACTCTATACCATCTAGTGCATCTTGTCTATGCCGCAGGGCCATTGCTCTTCCATATATTTATATGTACTTATTCTTATTCATCCCTTTACACTTGTGTGTATAAGGTAGTTGTTGTGAAATTGTTAGATTACTTGTTAGATTTTACTGCATGGTCAGAACTAGAAGCACAATTTCATGTTTCACATTTCGCTATACTCGCATTAACATCTGCTAACCATGTGCATGTGACCAATAACATTTTATTTTATTTGATTGGAATGCAATTCAAATGTCAGGTATGTCCTGTTAAAAGTTAGTTTGTGGAATTTCTTTCCTTCTTAATTAATGTGTTTGAGATAATCAATTGTTGTGAGAAGGTAGGGATGGTATACAGACCAAGTCCATATTATGGCAAGAACAGCTCAAATAAGCAATGGGAAACGACAGTCCATCATGACTTTAAGACATGAAGGTCAGTTAGATGTCAGCCTTTAGAACCTTGTCTGATGCTTCTACTGTGAAGTGGGGCCGAAGGAGAAGGGAATGAGTAAGGTCTGCCATGAGCTTACCATGCTCTGTCCATGCGCGTTCACATGAGAGGGAGCTCTGTTCCATCGCACTTCTGAAGACAACATTTCGTCTGCTTTTAGTGTATGCGCTTCGTGACTTAGTTTTTGGATTTGTTTACCAAACGCACTAACAAACGTAACTATTTGGATGTAAATGATGGACATTACCAAACAAAACAAACATTTCTTGTGGAAGTGGGAGTCCTGGGAATGCATTCCGACAAAGATCAACAAAGGTAAGTGAATATTTATAATACTATTTATGACTAATGTTGACTACCCTATATGGCGGATTCTTTTTGTGTCTTTGCTTTTTGAACTCTGACACAGCGGTTGCATTAAGCAGCGGTTGCATCTAAAATTCCATGCATTACAGTTGTATCTTTTAGCAATGTTTATTATGAGTATTCCTGTAAATTGATGTGGCTCTCTGCAAAATCCGCGGATGTTTTTGAACTTCTGAACGTAAGGCGCCAATGTGAACTCAGATTTTTGGATATAAATTTGAACTTTACCTAACAAAAGATACATGTATTGTGTAACATGAAGTCCTATGAGTGTCATCTGATGAAGATCATCAAAGGTTAGTGATGAATTTTATCTATATTTCTGCTTTTTGTGAATCCTCTCTTTGGCTGGAAAAATGGCTGTTATTCTGTGAATAGGCACTCACCTAACATAATCGTTTGCTTTCGTCATAAAGCCTTTTTGAAATCGGACACTGGCTGGATTTCCAACAAGTGTATCTTTAAAATGGTGTAAAATACATGTATGTTTGAGGAATTTTAATTATGGGATTTCTGTTGTTTTGAATTTGCACCCTGCAGTTTCACTGCCTGTTGAAGAGGTGGGACGCTCCTGTCTCACCTATCCTAGGGAGGTTAAGCATGATGGAGGCCACTGTTATCTTCCTGAATACTTTTTTTTGCATTCTCATTATGTGAGAGTGTATAGATTTAAAAAAAAAACATTTTAGAATAAGGCTGTAACGTCACAAATGTGTAAAATCAAGTCCCTATTTTGTCCCATGGTCTTGTCATTCTTCAGCACTGTTGTGGATTACATCAGCAGTTTCCCTGACTTAGTCACCATAATGATTGATATATAAACAGCTGAATCTGCGCAGTCACCAAACAATGCAATGCGTAATATGCGTAGCTTCTTCCGGTATGAAACTTCAATAGTGAATGACTCACTTTACGCTGAAGCTTACTACATGGGTTGGTCTTGCAACACATAAACATGGTGTATTGCCGTTTAGCTCAGCTCATTGGCTATCTACCCAGCTAGAGTTCAAGACGATCAGTGGTCATTGGGTTAAAAGACAGTCAATCAACGAAACAGCCAGCAAATCATTGGTGCACAATGATGTCATGACTTGTTGTCTTCAAATCGGTTTCTTTCAGTCAATACGTCCCGCGAAATGGCCCATCAGGTTTGATTGTGTTACAAACAAACCAGTTGGTTGCAGTGAAACTAAACATGACTGGAAAAGTCACGTTCTGTGTGGGTTATTTACCTGGAATGTGTCGTTGAAAATGGAATGAGACGGAATTCACGACACAAGCGGTTCACAAAATGTTTCGTGTTAGGCTATAAAAACGGATTTTATCAAACACAAGATCATTCATTGTGTAACAATGAGCATTGAAATTGCAAACAGATGAAGATCGTCAAAGCTAAACAATTTATTTTAATGCAGTTTGTGATTATGTTACGCCTGTGCTGTTTAACTTCTTGCGTCGAGCAATCCCGGATCCGGGATCCTATTTATAGCCTCAAGCTCATTAGCATAACGCAACGTTAACTATTCATGAAAATCGCAAATGAAATGAAATAAATATATTTGATCTCAAGCTTAGACTTTTGTTAACAACACTGTCATCTCAGATTTTCAAAACATGCTTTTGAACCATAGCAAAACAAGCATTTGTGTAAGAGTATTGATAGCTAGCGTAGCATTTAAATAAAATCATTTACCTTTGAAGAACTTCGGATGTTTTCAATGAGGAGACTCTCAGTTACATAGCAAATGTTTCGTTTTTCCTGAAAGATTCTCTGTGTAGGAGAAATCGCTCCGTTTTGTCACGTTTGGGTACCAAAAAAAAGAAGAAAATTCAGTCATCAAAACGGCGAACTGTTTTCCAAATTAACTCCATAATGTCGACTGAAACACGGCAAACGCTGTTTAGAATCAATCCTCAAGGTGTTTTTCACATATCTCTTCATTGATATATCGTTCGTGAATGTCTACTTTCTCCTGTGATTCGCTTGGAAAAATACTTGCAGTTGAAGATGACGCACCAATTTCGACGGAGGACACCGGGCGCACACCTGGCAAATGTAGTCTCTTATGGTCAATCTTCCAATGATATGCCTACAAATACGTCACAATGCTGCAGACACCTTGGGGAAACGATAGATCGGGCAGGCTCATTCCTTGCGCATTCACAGCCATATAAGGAGAAAATGAAAAACAGAGCCTCAAAAATTCTGCTCATTTCCTGTTTGAAGTTTCATCTTGGTTTCGCCTGTAGCATCAGTTCTGGGGCACTCACAGACAATATCTTTGCAGTTTTGGAAACGTCAGAGTGTTCTCTTTCCAAAGCTGTCAATTATATGCATAGTCAAGCATCTTTTTGTGACAAAATATTGCGCTTAAAACGGGAACGTTTTTTTATCCAATAATGAAATAGCGCCCCCATAGATGTAACAGGTTAAAATAGTTTTTTTATGGGGCTCTATGCTCAGATAATCGCATCGTATCCTTTCGTAGTAAATCATTTTTTAAATCTGACAACACAGTTGGATTAGCAAGATTCTAGGCATTCGATACATGTGAGACACTTGTATTTTCATGAATGTTTAATATGACTATTTATGTAGTGACCACCGTATGTTGTGGAATTTCAGCCCGCTAGCGGGTTCCGTGCGCAGAGGACTTAACCACAACTCCCATATTAGTTCATCCTGACCCGTCCCGTCAGTTCGTGGTGGAGGCCGACGCTTCAGATGTCGAAGTGGGGCTGTCCTCCCCGAAGCGTTCTGCCCTGGACCTCAAGCTGCAACCCTGCTCCTTCTTCACCCATTGTCTTAACGCCATGCAGAGGAATTACGATGTGGTGAATTGTGAGCTTCTCGCTTTGACAATGGTGTTAGACTAATGGAGGCACTGGTTGGAGGGGGCGGAACATCCTTTCATTGTGTGGACAGATCACAAAAACCTGGAATATGTCAGCTCCGCTAAGCATCTCAATTCCAGGCAAGCTAGGTGGGCCCTGCTTTTCACCAGGGTTTAACTTCTCCCTCTCCTACAGCCCAGGATCCAAGAATGTCAAGCCGAATGCACTTTCACAGTAATATAGCCCAACGGTTACACCCTCGGACTCCGAGACCATCCTTCCCACCTTGTGTCTGGCGGCGGCACACAGCTGGGGAATAGAAAATTAGGTCTGTGAATCGCAGCGTTCCCAGCCCAGGGGACCTAGATAACCGGATGTTTGTCGTGACGCTGTCTGACTGGAGTGGTACCACTCAATACAGGAGTGGGCCCACTCCTCCAGGCTTGCCTGCCACACTGGATCCCGTCGAACCCTGGCCTTTGTGAGACATCACTTTTGGTAGCCTACCATGGTCTCTGACGTCTCCGGGTACATCACTGCCTGTACACAGATTAAGACTCCTCAACAAGCTCCGGCTGGTCTTCTTCAACCACTCTCTGTCCCTCACCGTCCCTGGTCACATATATCCCTGGACTTCGTCACTGGTCTCCTCTCGTCTGATGTTAACACCGTCATCCTAACCTCTTGATACTCCCCATCCCGGATCCGGGATCGTGTCTAAAGCCTCAGGCTCATTAGCATAACGCAACGTTAACGATTTCTGAAAATCGCAAATAAAATGATAATAATGCGCCTGCTCTCAAGCTTAGCCTTTTCTTAACAACACTGTCATCTCAGATTTTCAAAATATGCTTTTGAACCATAGCAATTGACTAATTTGTGTAAGAGTATGCTAAGCTAGCTTAGCATTTTGAGTAGCATTTAGCACGCAACATTTTCACAAAAACCAGATAACCAAATAAATAAAATCATTTACCTTTGAAGAGCTTCGGATGTTTTCAATGAGGAGACTCTCAGTTACATACCAAATGCGCAGTTTTTCCTGAACGCGTCTGTGTGTAGGAGAAATCGCTCCGTTTTGTACATCACATTTGGCTACCGAAACGAACCGAAAATTCAGTCACCTACAACGTCAACTCCAATTAACTCCATAATATCAACCGAAACATGGCAAACGTTGTTTGGAATCAATCCTCAAGGTGTTTTTTCACATATCTCTTCATTGATATATCGTTCGTGGAAGCCTGCATTGTTCTCTAAATTCCATGGAAAAACACTTGCAGCTGACTTTTGCGCACCAATTTCGGCGCAAACAGTACTGGACCGGTTTTCCAAAGCCACCCATTTCATTCCTCTCTCCAAGTTACCCTCTGCCAAAGAGACGGCCCAGCTCATGGTGCAGCACGTCTTCCTGATCCATGACTCCCGGTTGACGTGGTCTCCGACTGGATTGCTCATTTCTTGTCCTTGTTCTGGAAGGCGTTCTGCACATTCATTGGGTCGTCAGCCAGCCTGTCCTCCGGGTTCCACCCCCAGTCTAACGGCCTGTCGGAGCGAGCCAATCAGGACCTGGAGACTGCTCTTCACTATCTTGTCTCTGCCAAGCCCACCACCTGGAGCCAGAAACTTGTGTGGGTTGAGTACGCCTGTACCTGGAAGAGAGCCTGGTCGGCTCTTCTCAAGACCACCTCCAGGTATCGGTGACAGGTGGACAACCACCGGATCCCGGCTCCCTGTATCATCTTGGGCAGAGGGTATGGCTGTGCACTCGGGATTTGCCTCACAGCCCTTTGTCTCCTGTTTCTTTTTCATGGAAAACCATAACAAAAATATTCATGCCCTCCTTAAACTGTTAACGTGTTCACACTACACGTTCCCCAAGGGCACCCCCCCCTCACCCCCTCAACTCAAAAAGTGGCGCACAGAATGCAAAAATATTCTTAGAAATATTTAACCTCCACACATTAACAGGTCCAATAGCTCAAATGAAAGATAAACACCTTGTTCATCTACCCAGCGAGTCAGATTTCTAAAATGTTTTACGGCGAAAACATAGCACATATGTATGTCAAACCACCACAAAGACACAGACGATATGTAGCCATTTTGTCGAACAAAAGATGCAATCACAAACGCAGGATTAAAAGAAAAATAATTCACTAACCTTTTGAAAATCTTCATCAGATGACAGTAATAGGACAGGTTACACAGTACATTTATGTTTTTTTCAATAATAATGCAATTTATATCCATAAATCTCTGTTTACATTGACGCCATGTTCAGAAAATGCAAAAAAATGTCCGGAGAAATTATAGATAGCTCCGCCAGATAACGCCAGATAACAGCAATACACATCATAAACTTTGACTAAATATACATGTTCTACATATAGTTAGAAAGATACACTGCTTCTTAATGCAATCGCTTTGTCTCATTTCTTTTTAACGTTATAGAAATCGTTTACTATTCAATAATCTGAGACGGCGCTCAGACATAAGCAATATTTCTCCGCTATGTTGGAGTCAACAGAAACACAAAATTACAACATAAATATTCCGTTACCTTTGATGGTCTTCGATCAGAATGTAGTGGAAGGAGTCATACTTACCCAAAACATCGTTTGGTTTCAAGTCGTGTGTCTTTGTAATAGCATATGCTTCAAGTTCCAGCTGAAATGCATCCAACATGACTTCTGGTCCCGAACAGTTGCGCATCAAAACTACAAAATGACATATTATATGTCGACTAAACTGGTCAAACTAAGTGCAGAATCAAGCTTTAGGATGTTATTAACGTACAAAACAATTGGTGATTCAACCGTACAAAAGCAATTCCTCTCATACAATCTATAACGGAGGAATGACTGTGTACAATTCGCGCCCGAATGCTCATCTAAAACGTTAGACCTTCTAAGTGATTGTAGTTATTCACGTGCTGCGTTCAGTGATTCTGATTTTGATTCCGCCTTCATTTGAATAAGGCACAAGAACCCACAAACTTAAGAGTTTTGATCACCAGCTATTTTGAATACATTTCATTGGCCAAGGGTTGTGAAACCTTCATACAGATGTAAAGCGGAACCAATAGTATTGATTCATATAAAAAATATAAAAATAACCACATTTGGAGTTATGAGGGTTACATCTGACAGCAATTATATAAAAATATACATCTATGTACCTGAACTAAGTTGGTAAAATGAAACAGAGCAAAAAAAAAGTTACTTCCTTCAGAAATTACTTGAGTAAAGGTACAAGTACAGCCAACAGAGTAAGTACTGTAGAAAAAGTTGTTCCTACAAATGTACTTCAATAAATGTAACGTTACTACCCACCTCTGGCATAGGAAGACAGCACAACAAGGAGGCAACATAATCACAGTTACAGTGGTGAGATGTATCTCCAGTGGTATTTTTAAATGTTGTGGTGTGGTTAAAATGCCAAGGCAAAATATTTGTACCAGTCTGCCCCTGCCCATATGCACTCCACCTACAGTGTCTTCAGAAATTAGTCATACCCCTTGACTTATTCCAGATGTTGTTGTGTTAGAGCCTGAATTCAAAAGTGAATAAATTAATTTGTTTGCTCACCCATCTACACACAGTACCCCATAATCACGAAGTGAAAAGATATATTTTTTAATTTTTGCTAATTTATTGCAATGAAATACATAATTAATTTACAGTAGTATTCACACCCCTGTGTCAATACTTTGTAGAAGCACCTTTGGCAGCGATTACAGCTGTGAGTCTTTCTGGGTAAAGTCTAAGAGCTTTCCACACCTGGATTGTGTGACATTTGCCAAAAACCTTTTTTAAACTCTTCAAGCTCTGTCAAATTGGTTGTTGATCATTTCTAACCATTTTCAAGTCTTGCCATAGATTTTCAAGTAGATTTAAGTCAAAACTGTAACTCGGCCACTCAGGCACATTCACTGTCTCCAGTGGAGATTTGGCCTTATGTTTTAGGTTATTATCTTCCTGAAAGGTTCATTAATTTCTCAGTGTCAGGTGCCTGTGCCATTCAGTTTCTTTTTATCCTAAAAATCTCCCCAGTCCTTTAACAATTACAAGCATACCCATAAGATGGTGCAGCAACCACTGTGCTTGAAAATATGGAGAATGGTACTCAGTACTGTGTTGTATTGGATTTGTCCCTAACATAACAGTTTCTACTCAGGACAAAAAGTGAATTGCTTTGCCACGTTTTGCAGTATTACTTTAGCGCCTTGTTGCAAACATGATGAATGTTTTGGAATATTTGTATTATGTACAGGCTTCCTTCTTTTCACTCTATCAATTAGGCTAGTGTTGTGGAGTAACTACAATGTTGTTGATCCATCCTCAGTGTTCTACTATGACAGCCATTAAACTCTAACTGTTTTAAAGTCAACATTGGCCTCATAGTGAAATCCTTCAGCGGTTTCCTTCCTCTCCGGCAGCTGAGTTAGGAAGAATGCCTGTATCTTTGTAGTGACAGGGTATTGTTACTCTATCCAAAGTGTAATCCATAATTTCACCATGCTCAAAGGGATATTCAATGTCTGCTTTTTTGTATTTTTACAAACCTACCAATATGTGCCCTTCTTTGCGAGGCATTAAAAAAACCTCCCCGGTCTTTGTGGTTGAATCTGTGTTTGAAATTCACTGCTCGACTCAGGGACCTTTTATATGATTGTATGTGTGGGGTACAGAGATGAGGTCCTTACAAAAATTATGTTAAACACTGTTTTTGCTCACAAAGTGAGTCCATGCATGTAATGTCCCTCGTCAGAAGACATGGACCAAAGCACAGCGTGGTAAGTGTTCATGATTCTTTATTACTCAAAAACACTCGAACAAAATAACAAAGTGAAAAAACAAACAGTTCTGTCAGGTGCAGACACTAAACAGAAAATAACTACCCACAAACACAGGTGGGGAGAAAGGCTGCCTAAGTATGATTCCCAATCAGAGACAATGATAGACAGCTGTCACTGATTGGGAACCACACTTGGCCAAAAACAAAGAACAAGAAACTAGAATGCCCACCCTAGTCACAACCTGGCCTAACCAAAATAGAGAATAAAAGCCTCTATGGCAAGGGTGTGACAGTGCAACTTATTCTGTGGCTTGTTAAGGACATTTTTGTTCCTGAATTTATTTAGACTTGCCATAACAAAGGGGTTGATTAACTACTTTTTATTAATTTGTAAAAATTTCTAAACACATAATTCCACTTTGACATAACAGGGTGTTGTGGGCCAGTGACAAAACATAATCTCTATTTAATTTGTTTTAAATTCAGGCTGGGGACCATCACGGCATGGATCATCGCCGGAGGCTCCGGACTCGGGCCCGTCTTTGGAGGCTCCCGACTGGGGCCTGTCGTTGGAGAATCCGGACTGGGTGTCACACCCTGACCATAATTTATTTGTATGTTTCTATGTTTTGGTTGGTCAGGGTGTGATCTGAGTGGGCATTCTATGTTGGATGTCTTGTTTGTCTATTTCTATGTCTGGCCTGATATGGTTCTCAATCAGAGGCAGGTGTTAGTCATTGTCTCTGATTGGGAACCATATTTAGGTAGCCTGGGTTTCACTGTGTGTTTGTGGGTGATTGTTCCTGTCTCTGTGTTTGTTGCACCAGTCAGGGCTGTTTCGGTTATCCACGTTAGTTGTTTTGTATTGTTCGTGTTTCATCGTCATTAAAGATGTATCTAACTAACCACGCTGCATTTTGGTCCGATCCTTGTTCCACCTCTTCGTCAGAGGAGGAGTTAGAAGAAGCCCGTTACACTGGGGCCCGTCGGAGGAGGATCCGAGTGTGGAGTGTTGCCATTCCTCCATTCTCCGGTATTTATCCACGTAGTATCGCCGTTCCGCTTTCCTTTTCTCCTCCTTAGGACGGCGATACTCCCGCGGCTATGTACAGGGTCCTGCTCCATCCAATATTTCCTCCCATGTCCATACTGACTGCTCCTCCTGAACATGCTGCTTGGTCCTTATTTGGTGGGTTCTTCTGTCACGTTCATCATATTGATGAAACCAAGGCACAGCGTGGCAAGCGTACATACTTCTTTAATTAAAGAAAGAACACTGAACACAATTAACAAAACGAACCGTGAAGCTAATATGTGTAGTGCAGACAGGCAACTAAACATAGACCAAGAACCCACAAAACACCCAAGGAATTTGGCTACCTAAATATGGTCCCAAATTAGAGACAACGATAAACAGCTGCCACTGATTGAGAACCAATTCAGGCAACTGTAGACATATAAACACCTAGAATTACAAAAAAAACCTAGATAATGCAAAAACCCTAGACAATGCTAAATCTAACAAACCCCCGTCACACCCTGACCTAACCAAAATAATAAAGAAAACAAAGATAACTAAGGTCAGGTCGTGACACATCAGAAACATTCAGTGACGTTGCCCATCTAACGGACACATCCTTTTTACAGTGGGCCTGTAATTGACAAGTTGATAAACTGCTTTCAAATGAGTTTAACTGCCCCTACCAGCCCAGAAGCCTGCCTTAAAGACACACCTGAGAATCTCTGACTGACTTTTGAAAATTCATAATCATTCCTCAAGTGATTAAGAACTACCGTAGCCGTATCCACTGAGTGTAATGTTACTGATTGTGTTTGTAGAGGCTTGATCCTACAGATGCTTAAGAGCTCTCTGAGGAATCGGACAATTACTTTTTGCCTGTTTAACCCGTTTCATTAATGGATTTAGTTGTTAGGCCGGAGTGTGAGGGGATACATTACAAACCCCAGTAGTCCCCTCTAGCCCTGTACAATGCTGTTTCGATCAACACTGGCATTATTGATTTCACTGTTTGTACCTTCACACATACACACACACAGCACACACTGAATTCATTATACCAATTGTGCAGCTCGCATTTTACTGTGATTTTTGCTAATGTGCATACATTCTGACTGCATTATAAGGTGAGACAGACCCCCTGGTTTGCATTGGAATTCCCTAATGGATGTCCATGGCAACCCCCAAAAAGTATGTCTATGCAATTACTGTACACTTCTAACATTCCCTATGTAAAGCAGAGAGTGGGGTGATGCAACCCCAGATAATATGCATTAACACAAAGCAATTAATAATTGATTTCTCGCTGAGTAGTAAAGGGAACCTGTTTCCATAGCACATGAAAAAACATTGGTCTGGTCTGCTTTGTGTACTACACACACTGTACTCCCACTCTATTTTAATAAGGCTGGCTAATTCATGCCAAGCTCTCTGTGTTCAGGGCCGTCTCAACATGCTCCCTCCTCTCCTCTCTCTCTAACACAGCCTATAGGTCTCAGCCTGGCCTCACTCTTCTCGCCTGCAGAGTCACAACACCTCACCCACCTCCCATCACATCCCACAGGGGGATATAAAGAGCAAAACCATGTGAATCAGAGATGCCGGGTCCTGGGTTAAACTCTCATTGATCTCTAATTAAAGGCTATAGGTGGTCATTATGTGTGAAAGGTTGGACGATCACCTCTGTCTGGGGAAGAGTTCTTGAACCCTTAATCTGACAAATACTGGCACACACTGGTGTTTTCTTCTTTTGTCTTGAACCATACCGCATTTATCCACCTCATTTTCAAACACCTTAAAAACACAGAAGCCAACCGCGGAAACTATGGATATATCTTCCTCCGCTTCGTGCATGATCATATTTCATATGAGCGCGACTACAAATCCATGCATTTGCATGTTTCTGTTAACTGATACTGATCTGTTTTTATTTTTATTTGTAACCTTTAACCCTTTTTCTCCCCAAATTTTGTGGTATCCAATTGGTACAGTCTTGTCCAATCACCGCAACTCCCTTACGGACTTGGAAGAAGCGAAGGTTGAGAGCCGTGCATCCTCTGAAACACAACCCAACCAAGCTGCACTGCTTCTTGACACAATGCCCGCTTAACCCGGAAGCCAGCCACACCAATGTTTCTGAGGAAACACCATACACCTGGCAACCGTGTAAGCGTGCATGTGCCCTGCCTGCCACAGGAGTCGCTAGAGCACGATGGGACAAGGACATCCCTGCCGGCAAAATGCTGGGCCAATTGTGCGGTTCCCCATGGGTCTCCCGGTCGCGGCTGGCTGCGACAGAGCCTGGACTCTAACCAGGATCTCTACTGGCACAGCTAGCGCTTTAGACTACTGTGCCACTCGTGAGGCCTAACTGATACATCTTGACATAATCCAGAAGATGTGTTTAACTCCTTAATTTCGTCACTAAACAGTCCCTATATATATTTCCATTCATTCTTGTGAGCACAACCAACATGTATGTTTTCGTGAGAGTCTCATCTTTCCATATAAGGGTCATTATAGTTATTAGGCTAAACCATTCGGACGCTACAAGCAATTTTGTGAGAAGACAGATTTTCTGGAGTTTTCATGGTCTGATAAAACATCGTGCTAGCTCTGTTACCTTTCACCACAGAAGCGGAAGTGTGACACAGGAGGATGTGGTGGATTGAGATGCATCCAATGCAACAAAAAAAAATACACTACATTACCAAAAGTATGTGAACACCTACTCCTCGAACTTCTCATTACAAAATCATGCGCATTATTAATATGGATTTGGTCCCCTCTTTGCTGCTACAACAGCCTCCACTCTTCTGGGAAGGCTTTCCACTAGATGTTGGGACATTGATGCTGAGACTTGCTTCCATTCAGCCACTAGCATTAGTGAGGTCAGGCACTGATGTTGGGCGATTCGGCCTGGCTCACAGTTTGCGTTCCAATTCATCCCAAAGGTGTTCAATGGGGTTGTGGTCAGGGTTCTGTGCAGGCCAGTCAAGTTCTTCCACACCGATCTTGCTAAACCATTTCTGTATGGATCTTGCTTTGCACACAGGGACATTGTCATGCTGAAAGTACAGAATTACATTTAAGTCATTTGTCTAGAATGTCATGCTGTAGCATTAAGTTTTCCCTTCACTGGAACTAAGGGTCCTTGCCTGAACCATAAAAAAACAACCCCAGACCATTATTCCTCCTCCAGTAAACTTTACAGTTGGCAGTAGGCATTGGGGCAGGTAGCGTTCATCTGGCATCTGCCAAACACAGACGGACTGCCAGATGGTGAAGTTTGATTCATCACTCCAGAAAACGGATTTCCACTGCTCTAGAGTCCAATAGCGGCGAGCTTTACACCACTCCAGCCGACGCTTGGCTTTGCGCATGGTGTTCTTAGGCTTGTGTGCAGCTGCTCAGCCATGGAAACCCATTTCATGAAGCTTCTGATGAAAAGTTATTGCGCTGATGTTGCTTCCAGGGGCAGTTTGGAATTCAGGAGTGAGTGTTACAACCGAGGACAGACAATTTTTACAGGCTACGCACTTCAGCACTCGGCAGTCCCGTCCTATGAGTTTGTGTAGCATACCACTTCATGGCTGAGCCATTGTTGCTCCTAGACGTTTGCACTTCACAATAACAGCACTTACAGTTGACCGGGCAGCTCTAACAGGGCAGAAATTTGTGGAACTGACATCCTATGACAGTGGCATGTTGAAAGTCACTGAGTTCTTCAGTAAGGCCATTCTACTGCCAATATCTCTATTGAGGTTGCATGGCGGAGTGCTCAATTTTATACACCTGTCAGCTATGGGTGTGGCTGAAATAGCCAAAGCCACTGATTTGAAGGGCTGTCCACATACTTTTGCATATATAGTGCCATATATTGTGCATTTGTAGCTTAAACTGACCGATTTTTAATGTGTATTTTTTTATTATGACAATTCGATTTCCTCGGGGTTGTGAACATCAACCTTGATGTGCCTGGACCTTCTAGGCTAAACTCCATAACTGATCAAAATGGTTGCATAATCAGGCCAAGGCTGTATGCCTAACAGTATGTTTGAGCCATTACAGGGCGTTTGAGAGGTTATTCAAATTCGCCTACATCACTGCAGTTTACAACCTTATGGAAAATAACCTAATTGTGTACTGACTTGATAACAATAATAAAATCCTCGTTGCACTTTGTTGTTGCAGCCCTGTCATAGTGTCTTTATTGTCTATGTTGTCCTAATCGGAGCGTTGCATGTCCGGGGACCACAGAGGAAAGAATGCACTACAGATCTGTCATTTTATAATCTGTAAACGTATTTTTCTTGGAATTTGACAGATAAATATTTAGCCTATAGCCCTAATATTTAGCCCATGAATGGGGTAATATCTAGCTAATATTTAACTTCTTATTTCAGCTACACATCACTTGACTCTCTCTTCTAGCTGTTCCCGTGTAAAATAGACTATAGGCAATGCAAGCCTCTTTTCATTCGGGGAAAGAAGCAGGCTTCCTCTTGCTAATTGCTGAATGTAAAACAGGCATAGGCTACAGCATGGAAAATGCATGTTGGGAAAAGTTCAGTAGAGAAAGTGCATATGTGCATAAAAAAAAGATTAGAAAAAATGGAAATCACTTGCAAACCACTTGAACAAGGAGGCAATGACATGCTGCAAAATATGCTAAACAATGTTTGTTGTTAAATTACTACATTGAAATACGAGTTACTGAATTATTTTTATTAGGCCTACATGTACATTGAAGTGTTATTTGCAGTTGTCACGATGACAATGAACCCTGAAAGTACTGACTCTTCTAGCTTTGGGACACCAATACACAGACTCCAAATGTTGTGTTCCAAAGCTATGAATGGTCTTTTGTTACCACCTTATTAATATCCAGCATGCAGTAGGATGCGTTGATCAGTTGATTGACAGGTATAGGACTGTAGAACCATAAACGTTCCTTTAGTGCGGATTCTCACCAACATTTTATAGTTAAGTAGCCTATTTTTCATCATTATAGTTATCGTTATAGTTATTAACTTGGTTGATGGTGCTTAACACTGACACAACACAACTAACGTTATTATCACAACATAATAACTAGGTCTAGATAACTTTAGCAAAGTTAAATGAATATAAAATTACACGTATGCACTTATACTTTTTACTTGACTTCTAAACTCTATAAATTGACTCATTCAAATAATTTACTCTGGCAAGTTTGCCACCAGAGCGCTGCAGTAGGTAGGTAAAGCAGAAGTTGAATTCATCACTTGTTTGGCTGTTCCCATAGCAATGTTCAAAAAACGAGGTGGATATACAGTAATGTACCTGTCTAAAAAGCATAATTCTATCGTTCTGTCATCCACTGTCTGATAAAAAGGTCCGGAGACAGTAAACCTGCAGGATCATTGTGCTCTTTAGAGATGCTTCATGTCGTGAAGTGATGTTCTTGTTTACTTGTTGCCAGACTGACAGACAACAACAAAAAGAAAGAAAGAAAGAAAGAAGGAAAAACAGGTAAATTCATCAGAATGGAGGGAAGACAGCAGGATGGGGACCTTTCTGATATCAATCTCCTGATCACTGCTCCATTAGTGGATCTCTCTCCTTCATTCATTAATCTGCCTTCTAGTAAACAAAACAAGCCTTGAGCGCTGCCTACAAGGAGCATAGATAATCTAGACAGGAAGACATTCTGTTTACAGCTCTGCTTGCCCTCTCTACATTCAACATAGCCCTACTGGGAAAAGCTAATGCAATATATAAAAGAGCTGATTGACAGTGGAAAAATTATGTATAGGTCTAATGGTCTTTGAGCTATTATTATTGCGCTTGTGAAAGCAGCAAAGGAGACACAGGGGCCCCTGGCAAGAGAAGCATAAAGAAAAAGGGTAGGTGAACATCGAGCAATGCCCAGGCAAATTATAGTTTGGAAAACGGTCAGCAATTTGGGTTGATAGTTTACTGGGCTGTGAGGAAGGAGACAATCAGGGTGAATGAATCACACAGGACCTGGTACTGTAACAATGAGAGTGGAGCAGAAAACAGCCCTTAATAGGTTCGAGCTTACCCTGGGGAACACATACATACTCACTCCCTACACACACACACACACCTTATTGGCCATCCATTCACGAGACAGCACTGCTTTCTCACCCCTGCCAATTAGCCAATTACTGCCTTATAAAAGGCGTCCGGTTCACTCTGACTGCTCTTTACAAGCCTGCATCCCAGGCAGAGAGAGCCGACCCTTTCACACAATCATAACAATGATGAATATCACTGCATGATTATAGCTCCGGCACCATAACTGGTAATGGAAGGTGGGTATGAAATGGTCCTAGAGATATACTGACCTGGACATTCCCTCTCTCAAGGCTGAGGAAAAATTATTCAAAATAGCATAATGAGAGGAGCAGAGATAAGAGCAGGGTTATCATGGAGGTAAACATTTATTAGAATTAGAAGAAAACTGAGCTTAAATTAGCTTCTCTCTAGTCCGAGTAAACCTCTATTGGATCTGATCAGAGGGGCCATGTTGGAGAGAAGAGGGTTTAGCTCTGCTTTCATACACTACACACTGTATACTGCAGTGGACACTCTCCATACTTTATTGAGTAGAATAAATCCATTACACTCTGCAATTATAAATCTGTCTACTTCAACATGATAAAAAGCATATCTGGATCCAGTTCTGCATTAGTTGCCTGGCTGGCGTCCACTTCTTTGATCGCTGCTAAGCACCAAATATTCTCTACCCCACATTATCTACTCCTCCACTGATGTTGATCGTTTAATGCACTGTGTTTAATATGAACACAGCCTGATGGCTGACCCAGCCAGGCAACACTACTTTTAGCTGCTGACTTACTATCACTTCAATGATAGCCTCACATTTAACAACTTCACTTTAAATGACAACCCTGTGTGGGCTCCAATGAGATCAGGCCAGGAGCATATGTTTGATGCATGTGGTATTGTACGTTTTCAAGCAGGTGGGTCCCTCGTCACAAGCCCATAATTGCAACAAGGTGTAACCTTACATGTTGTTGCTCTTATGTTAAACTCCAGTTCATTAGTATCTCATTAGAAGAAGAGCAGAGAACCCTGGGGTCTGTACATTCAAGAGCCTGGTGACACACATGCACACACACACATATTCACCGATGCCCCCACACACTGTACCATTCTCCCAAAGCTGGTCTTAGCTTTTGATGTTATTTTTCTGGTTGTGTCTCCAAGGACTTTAAATTCCCTATACTACTGTTGGCAGAGTGCTTATTTCTTTGTATACGGCTCTGGCCAAAAGTTCAGTATTGAACTACAGTACATGGGGAATACAGAGTCATTGGAGATTTGGCCTGTGTATTAAACAGGCTCCCATTCCCTTCCAAACTTAATTATGCAATATTTCCCTGGCTGCATCCACCTGCTGACATGTTTCACCTCCATCGAGGTCCATTGATATTCTATTCTGGTTATTTGTTTTATGCCGGTTCTGGTCTGTCTGCCACAGTGCGACCAAGGGGAGATGGGACTGGAAATAGAACACTATCTGCAGCAGGACCGGAGGTGCTTGCCTTGTCATCCACTGTGAATATAACAGGCAGCAGAGAGTACAGCCCTTTGTGGGTCTTTATCAGTCTGGGCTGGAGGGGGAAACAGATACCTTTGCATATGGCTGTATCTGCCTTCTCTGGATGGATTATTTCTAAAGTCAACTTCTACATAAAAAGCAGATGCAGAACATTTGGCGGTTTACAGACTAGTAGGAGTTTGATTGTCTGATCAGTGAATCTTGTGGCATCACTGAAAAAGTAATGTAAGTGCTGCAATTCACAAATGATGTATACAGAACAAAAATATAAATGCAACAATTTCAACAATTTTACAGTTCATATAAGGAAATCAGTCAATTGAAATAAATAAATTAGCCCTAATCTATGGATTTCACATTACGGGGCAGGGGCGCAGCTATGGGTGGGCCTGGGAGGGCCAGCCAATCATAATGAGTGTTTCCGCACAAAGGGGATTTATTACAGACAGAAATACTCCTCAGTTTTATCAGCCGTCTGAAACCGTGGATTGATGGCAGCATTCGCGTGAAACTGAAAGCGCGAACCACTGCTTTGAATCAGGGCAAGGTGACTGGAAACATGACCGAATACGAACAGTGCAGCTATTCCCTCCGCAAGGCAATCAAACAAGCTAAGCGTCAGTATAGAGACAAAGTAGAATCTCAATTCAACGGCTCAGACACAAGAGGTATGTGGCAGGGTCTACAGTCAATCACGGACTACAAAAAGAAAACCAGCCCAGTCACGGACCAGGATGTCTTGCTCCCAGGCAGACTAAATAACTTTTTTGCCCGCTTTGAGGACAATACAGTGCCACTGACACGGCCTGCAATGAAAACATGCGGACTCTCCTTCACTGCAGCCGAGGTGAGTAAAACATTTAAACATGTTCACCCGCGCAAGGCTGCAGGCCATGACGGCATCCCCAGCCGCGCCCTCAGATCATGCGCAGACCAGCTGGCTGGTGTGTTTACGGACATATTCAATCAATCCCTATCTCAGTCTGCTGTTCCCACATGCTTCAAGAGGGCCACCATTGTTCCTGTTCCCAAGAA
The DNA here is from genome assembly GCF_036934945.1 of Oncorhynchus masou masou. Lineage (NCBI taxonomy): Eukaryota > Metazoa > Chordata > Actinopteri > Salmoniformes > Salmonidae > Oncorhynchus > Oncorhynchus masou. The sequence continues at coordinate 44,184,783 of NC_088226.1, read as the reverse complement.
AGCTAAGGTAACTGAGCTAAACGACTACCGCCCCGTAGCACTCACTTCCGTCATCATGAAGTGCTTTGAGAGACTAGTCAAGGACCATATCACCTCCACCCTACCTGACACCCTAGACCCACTCCAATTTGCTTACCGCCCAAATAGGTCCACAGACGATGCAATCTCAACCACACTGCACACTGCCCTAACCCATCTGGACAAGAGGAATACCTATGTGAGAATGCTGTTCATCGACTACAGCTCGGCATTTAACACCATAGTACCCTCCAAGCTCGTCATCAAGCTCGAGACCCTGGGTCTCGACCCCGCCCTGTTCAACTGGGTACTGGACTTCCTGACGGGCCGCCCCCAGGTGGTGAGGGTAGGCAACAACATCTCCACCCTGCTGATCCTCAATACTGGGGCCCCACAAGGGTGTGTTCTGAGCCCTCTCCTGTACTCCCTGTTCACCCACGACTGCGTGGCCACGCACGCCTCCAACTCAATCATCAAGTTTGCGGACGACACAACAGTGGTAGGCTTGATTACCAACAACGACGAGACAGCCTACAGGGAGGAGGTGAGGGCCCTCGGAGTGTGGTGTCAGGAAAATAACATCACACTCAACGTCAACAAAACTAAGGAGATGATTGTGGACTTCAGGAAAAAGCAGAGGGAACACCCCCCTATCCACATCGATGGAATAGTAGTGGAGAGGGTAGTAAGTTTTAAGTTCCTCGGCATACACATCACAGACAAACTGAATTTGTCCACCCACGCAGACAGCATCGTGAAGAAGGCACAGCAGCGCCTCTTCAACCTGAAGGCTGAAGAAATTCGGCTTGTCACCAAAAGCACTCACAAACTTCTACAGATGCACAATCGAGAGCATCCTGGCGGGCTGTATCACCGCCTGGTACGGCAACTGCTCCGCCCACAACCGTAAGGCTCTCCAGAGGGTAGTGAGGTCAGCACAACGCATCACCGGTGGCAAACTACCTGCCCTCCAGGCACCTACACCACCCGATGTTACAGGAAGGCCAAAAAGATCATCAAGGACAACAACCACCCGAGCCACTGCCTGTTCACCCCGCTATCATCCAGAAGGCGAGGTCAGTACAGGTGCATCAAAGCTGGGACCAAGAGACTGAAAAACAGCTTCTATCTAAAGGCCATCAGACTGTTAAACAGCAACCACTAACAATGAGTGGCTGCTGCCAACACACTGACTCAACTCCAGCCACTTTAAAAATGGGAATTGATGGGAAATGATGTAAAATATATCACTAGCCACTTTAAACAATGCTACCTAATATAATGTTTACATACCCTACATTATTCATCTCATATGTATACGTATATACTGTACTCTATATTATCTACTGCATCTTTATGTAATACATGTATCACTAGCCACTTTAAATATGCCACTTTGTTTACATACTCATCTCATATGTATATACTGTACTCGATACCATCTACTGTATCTTGCCTATGCTGCTCTGTACCATCACTCATTCATATATCTTTATGTACATATTCTTTATCCCCTTACATTTGTGTGTATAAGACAGTAGTTTTGGAATTGTTAGTTAGATTACTTGTTGGTTATTACTGCATTGTCGGAACTAGAAGCACAAGCATTTCGCTACACTCGCATTAACATCTGCTAACCATGTGTATGTGACAAATAAAATTTGATTTGGTCTCAGACGATCCTGCAGGTGAAGAAGTCAGATGTGGAGGTCCTGGGCCGGCGTGGTTACACATGGTCTGCAGTTGTAAGGCTGGTTGGACGTACTTCCAAATTCTCTAAAACAACTTTGGAGGCGGCTTACGGTAGAGAAAATAATGTTCAATTCTCTGACAACAGCTCTAGTGGACATGTGTAACGGCGTTCTTCGTTTGTCAAAAGAAAGTCGGACCGAAATGCAGCGTGTTGGTTACTCATGTTCTTTAATAGAACAAATGACGATACACGAAATAACTTATAAATACAAAAAACAACAAAACGGAACGTGAAACCTATTACAGCCTATCTGGTGAACACTACACAGAGACAGGAACAATCACCCACGAAATACAAAGTGAAACCCAGGCTACCTAAATACGGTTCCCAATCAGAGACAACGAGAATCACCTGACTCTGATTGAGAACCGCCTCAGGCAGCCAAACCTATGCAACACACACCCCTAATCAGCCACAATCCCAATAACTAAAAAACCCCACTAAGAAATACAACAAACAATAAACCCATGTCACACCCTGGCCTGACCAACTAATTAACTAAAACACAAAATACTAAGACCAAGGCGTGACAACATGCTTCCAGTCAGCACTTCAATTGCATGGTCCCTCAAAACTTACGACATCTGTGGCATTGTGTTGTGTGACAAAACTGCACATTTTAGTGGCTTTTTATTGTCCCCAGTACAAGGTGCACCTGTGGAATGATCATGTTCTTTAATCAGCTTCTTGATATGCTTCACCTGTCAGGTTGATGGATTATCTTGGCAAAGGAGAAATGCTGACTAACAGGGATGTAAATAAATTTGTGCGCACAATTTGAGAGAAATAAGCTTTTTGTGCTGATGGAAAACGTTATTTCAGCTCATGAAACATGAGACCATAACTTTACATGTTGCGCTTATATTTCTGTTCAGTATTCATAGTAGTTCAGATTTGTGGATGTTTCAGATAATTAAATGTTACTCAATGGACAGACAAGAGGGATACTTTTATTGACATTTTGATGAAAATACTGCAAATATGTCATTCTGTGATTTGCACTGTGTCCCATCTGGTATCATTGTAATTATGCATCAATAAATGCATAAGCTCACCCATTCTCTCTCTCTCTCTCTCTCTCTCTCTCGGAGTGTTTTTTTTGGTCATGCTGGGAATTGTATGATCGAGTGTTGTCTGGAGTTAGATCACCTGTTCTTTTTCCTTCTTGTTTTACTTTTCTTGGTGGTTTTCCTTTTTCTATGCATGATTAAGGTGATTGTTTATTTTAATTTATTTGTTGTGGTAGAAATTTGTTTTTCTTGTCGAAATTGAGTATATGAAGTATATTGTTGTTCTTGTCAATCTCCCTGGCTTTGGCGGGGATGGTGACCCACATGAGGACACTGTCCCTGTCACTTCGGCACAGGTTATTTATACAGGTTTGTTCTCATTGAGATAATATCTCTTTTCCAATAGAGACCTGGTCCAATAGCAGCAGGGGGAAGAACGTACACTCTTCTATGATATATACATTGATCAAGTGTTTAAACTCCACCAACGAAACTAGATCATCACATTTTAAAATGTTCAGGAGAGAATTCCAGGACCACGGTGCTAAGTAACTAAAACTATTTCTACCATGAACTGTCTGTCAGAACCCGGTTGCGAACCCGGGTCTCTGGAGTGAGAAACAGTCACTTAACCAACTGAGCCACGAATAGTCAGCAGAATGCAGAAGATGAGGCAGACACAGCAGTACTTGAGATGGTGTATTTAATAAAGTAAAAAGTGAAGTCCTTCAGGAAAACATGTAACTCCACAACCTCAAAAGGAATTCCACAAGAACAAGGTAATCCACAAGGTAATCCTCCAAGACAAAAAGGTAAATCCACAAGGTGGTAGGTATAGCATAAAAAGCCTCAAAAGATACTCAAAAATAAATAAACAAGAACAAAAAACAGAATTCCACAAGAGCGTCCACCGGGATCAACAAGAGTTCACAGAATACTAGGGCTGGGTGCTAACATACAAACACAGAGCAAAGAACTGAGGGAAACTAAGGGTTTAAATACAATCAGGGAAAACGAGGCACAGGTACAAATAATAATGGGGATCAAGGGAAAGCAAAAGGTCAAAAAGCACAATGGGGGCATCTAGTGACCAAAAACCGGAACAACCCTGGCCAAATCCTGACAGAATCCCCCCCTAGGAACGGCTCCTGACGTTCCTACCAGCTCTCTCGGGGTGGAGGGCCCTGAACTGACGAATGAGGTCAGGGTCCAGTATGTCTTTGGCAGGAACCTAGGAGCGCTCCTCGGGACCGTAGCCTTCCCAGTCCACCAGATACTGCCAGGACCGCTGCACCCGGCGGGAATCCAGTATCCGATGGACGGTATAAGCCGGCTGGCCTCCAATGACACGAGGCGGAGGGGGAGGTCTGTCTGCCGGGACAAGGGGAGAAAAAACAACAGGTTTTAATAAGGAAATGTGAAACGTGGGATTAATCTTAAGGGATCTGGGTAAGTGTAGGCGATAAGAAACTGGGTTAACTCTCCTGGCAACCTTAAAGGGACCGATGTATCTTTGGGACAGCTTGCGAGACTCCACCCGTAGTGGTAAGTCTCTTGTGGAGAGCCAGACTCTCTGGCCGGGCGCAGGGTAGGCCCGGGACGGCGACGTCTGTTGGCTTGTTGTTGGTACCTCTGTGAGGAGCGCATAAGATTAAGACGGGTCTTCCTCCACATAAGCCGACAGCGTCTGACGAACTTCAAGGCTGAAGGCACTCTGACTTCTGCCTCCTGGTCCGGGAACAATGGAGGGGCATAGCCAAACTGACACTCGTGCGGGGACATACCAGTGGAGGAGGAGCGCAAGGTGTTGTGCGCGTATTCGGCCCAAACAATAAAGGACGACCATGTGGACGGGTTGTTACGAGTCATACATCGGAGGGTGGTTTCCAGCTCTTGATTCATCCTCTCTGTTTGGCCGTTGGACTCCGGATGGTACCCTGAAGATAAACTGGCAGAAGCCCCCATGAGTTGGCAGAAGGCCTTCCAAAACCTTGAGGCGAACTGGGGACCTCTGTCAGAAACCATATCTTGAGGAATGCCGAAGACTCGAAACACATGATTAATTACCAACTCAGCCGTTTCTTTGGCCGAAGGTAACTTAGTCAGAGGGACGAACCTGGCCGCCTTTGAAAACCTGTCGATTATGACTAGGATAGTAGTATTGCCATGGGATGGAGGAAGGCCAGTAATAAAGTCCAATGAGATATGGGACCAGGGTCTGTGGGGAACAGGTAAAGGGTGAAGGAGTCCTTGAGGGCGGAGGTGAGAAGATTTGCCCTGGCAGCACACGGGGCAGGCATTGACGAAAGTGGCAAAATCTTCTCTTATGGTAGGCCACCAGAACTTACGCTGGAGGAACTCCAAGGTGCGACCTACGCCCGGGTGACAGGTGAGGCGAGAGGAGTGCCCCCACAGAAGGACCTGAGTCCTCACTGCCTTGGGGACAAACAACCGATTGGCAGGACCTCCTTTCGGGTCCGGTTCGATAGCTTGAGCTCGTCTCACGGTATCCTCAACTTGCCACGAGATCGGAGCCACGATCTTAGCAGCAGGAAGGACAGGCATGTCCGTGTCATCTCGAATGGCAGGAGCGTAGACTCGGGACAGGGCATCCGGTTTGAGATTCTTCGACCCGGGCCGATAGGTGAGGATAAACTGGAATCGATTGAAGAAAAGAGACCATCTAGCTTGTCTAGAGTTCAACCGCTTCGCCTGCTGGATATACTCCAGATTTTTGTGGTCCGTAAGCACTTGAAACGGGTGAGAAGCCCCCTCGAGCCAGTGTCTCCATTCCTTCAATGCCATCTTAACCGCTAGGAGTTCACGATCCCCCACATCGTAGTTCCTCTCAGCCGGGGTAAGCCGGTGTGAGAAGAAAGCGCATGGATGAAGCTTCTTGTCTTCACCCCTCTGAGACAGGACAGCTCCAACACCAACCTCTGATGCGTCTACCTCCACCACAAACGGTTCATCCGTAGTCGGTAGTATCAGGATGGGAACAGAGAGGACGCGCTGCTTGAGTCCTTGGAAGACCGTCTCAGCTTCTCTTCCCCACAAAAACCTTGCATTGCCACCCTTGGTTAAAGCTGAGAGAGGGGCTGCCACCAAGCTGAAGTTCTTGATGAACTTGCGGTAAAAGTTTGTGAAGCCCAGGAAACGCTGAACTTCCTTAACGGATTTGGGAGTGGGCCAATCCGCTACCGCCTCTACCTTCCTGGGGTCCATTTGGACTCGACCGGGTTCCACTACAAATCCCAGGAATTGTACTCGGGATGAATGGAATTCACATTTTTCCGGCTTAACGTACAGATGGCTGTCTAGGAGGCGTTTGAGTACTTGTCTGACATGCTTTGTGTGTTCTTGAAGGGAGCTCGAAAAGATGAGGATCGATGACGGATCACCACCTCAAGCTGAACCTCTGCAAGACGGAGCTGCTCTTCCTCCCGGGGAAGGACTGCCCGTTCCATGATCTCGCCATCACGGTTGACAACTCCATTGTGTCCTCCTCCCAGAGCGCTAAGAACCTTGGCGTGATCCTGGACAACACCCTGTCGTTCTCAACTAACATCAAGGTGGTGGCCCGTTCCTGTAGGTTCATGCTCTAAAACATCCGCAGAGTACGACCCTGCCTCACACAGGAAGCGGCGCAGGTCCTAATCCAGGCACTTGTCATCTCCCGTCTGGACTACTGCAACTCGCTGTTGGCTGGGCTCCCTGCCTGTGCCATTAAACCCCTACAACTCATCCAGAACGCCGCAGCCCGTCTGGTGTTCAACCTTCCCAAGTTCTCTCACGTCACCCCGCTCCTCCGCTCTCTCCACTGGCTTCCAGTTGAAGCTCGCATCCGCTACAAGACCATGGTGCTTGCCTACGGAGCTGTGAGGGGAACGGCACCGCAGTACCTCCAGGCTCTGATCAGGCCCTACACCCAAACAAGGGCACTGCGTTCATCCACCTCTGGCCTGCTCGCCTCCCTACCACTGAGGAAGTACAGTTCCAGCTCAGCCCAGTCAAAACTGTTCGCTGCTCTGGCCCCCCAATGGTGGAACAAACTCCCTCACGACGCCAGGACAGCGGAGTCAATCACCACCTTCCGGAGACACCTGAAACCCCACCTCTTTAAGGAATACCTAGGATAGGATAAAGTAATCCTTCTCACCCCCCTTAAATGATTCAGATGCACTATTGTAAAGTGGCTGTTCCACTGGATGTCATAAGGTGAATTCACCAATTTGTAAGTCGCTCTGGATAAGAGCGTCTGCCAAATGACTTAAATGTAAATGTAAAATGAGGATGTCATCCAAGTAAACGAAAACAAATATGTTAAGCATATCCCTAAGCACATCGTTTATGAGCGCTTGGAACACCGCTGGGGCGTTGGTCAGGCCGAAGGGCATCACCAAGTATTCATAGTGATCAGTAGGCGTGTTGAAAGCGGTCTTCCACTCGTCACCAGGTCTGATCCGCACAAGATGGTATGCGTTCCGCAGGTCAAGCTTAGTGAAAACAACTGCTTCCTGGAGCAGCTCGAAGGCTGTGGCCATAAGGGGTAGCGGGTAACGGTTACGGACGGTTATGGCATTGAGTCCCCGGTAGTCGATGCAAGGACGTAATCCACCGTCTTTCTTGGCCACAAAGAAAAACCCTGCTCCCGCTGGGGAGGTGGATGGACGCATGAGGCCTGCTTCCAGAGCGTCCTTGATGTAGGTATCCATAGCAGCTCGTTCGGGTGGAGATAGGGAAAAGATCCGACCCCTGGGGGCAAGTGCCCGGAAACAGGTCAATGGGGCAATCATAAGGTCTATGGGGTGGTAGCATGGTGGCCCTCTGTTTGCTAAACACCAGTTTGAGGTCATGGTAACACTCGGGAACTCGGGTCAGGTCGATGGATTCTAAAGACTCGGGAGTAGAACTCGGGAATTCGGGAAAATACAAGTAGCTTGGCACGTAGGACCCCACTGCTTGATAGTGCCCACAGACCAGTCGATGTGAGGGTTATGGCTGTGAAGCCAGGGGTATCCAAGGACGAGAGGGAACTCGGAACAGGAGATCAAATGAAAGTTCATCAATTCCTGGTGTTGTGAAACTGAAAGTCGCAAGGAGGTAGTGACATGAGTGACAAGTCCAGATCCCAAAGGGCTTCCATCCAATGTAGTAACCCTCATGGGGTCACTTAGAGGTTCAGGGAGAACGCCATTCTCCTTCGCCCAGACACCATCCATGAAGTTACCTTCGGCTCCAGAGTCTACCAAGGCTTGAAGGTGAAGCTTGTGGTTGTCCCAGCAAAGGGTGACTGGAATGAGCAGACGGGAGTTGGACGGATGGGAGGAGGTTATGTTTCCCGTTACAGTTCCCCCCGGTCTGTACGGGACAGAGCGTTTCCCTGGAGCCCGGGACACGTGGAACGGAAATGGCCCGATTTGCCGCAATATAGACAGCGTCGCTACCTCATCCGGCGGTCTCTCTCAGCCTGGGAGATGCGTCCAATCTGCATGGGTTCCGGTGGGGCCAGCGAGGATAAAGGTGGGGACTCGGAGCTGGGACTGATAGGGGCTAGAGGTCTACGGTTGAGTTCTCTCTCTCTCAGACGCTGGTCAATGCGTGAGGCCAACTTGATCAGGGACTCGAGATTGTCCGGTGGTTCCCGAGTGGCCAGTTCATCTTGGATAGTGTCGGAAAGGCCTTTCAGAAAGCACACCGTGAGCGCCTCGTTGTTCCAGCCACTTGCTGCTGCCACCGTGCGGAACTGAATGGCATAGTCCGTCACGCTGCGCCAACCTTGGTGGAGGGTCAGGAGCTGTTTGGCTGAGTCAGGACCACTGCTTGGGCCTTGAAACACTTGTTTGAATTCCTCAGCAAAGGCAGAGTAGCTGGCACAGCAGGAACTATGGGCATCCCACACAGCAGTAGCCCAGGCCAGGGCTTTTTCCGACAGCAGGGTGATGATATATGCGATCTTAGACCTGTCGGTGAGGAACGACGAGGGTTGCAACTCGAAGGAGAGAGAACATTGGGTGAGAAACCCTTTACAAGCACTTGGATCACCTGAGAACCGTTGGGGAGGTGGAAGACGAGGTTCAGCCAGGGGGTTAACTGCCATGGGTACGTGAATCTGAGGTACTGGGACGGGAACTGTTGCCGGGGTAAGTCGATCAGATATCTGCTATGGAAGTCAGCATCTCCAGCCATTAAGGCCTCTTGCTGAACCAGGGCGGATTCGTGGCGTTGGACAGTCTCCTGGTGGTGGGACAGCATGGCAACAAGGTCCTGGGAACTGGCTGCCTCTGGGTTCATTTTTGGCTCTGTGTTTCTGTCAGGACCCGGTTACGAACCCGGGTCTCCGGAGTGAGAAACAGTCACTTAACCAACTGAGCCACGAATAGTCAGCAGAAGCCAGAAGATGAGGCAGACACAGCAGTACTTGAGATGGTGTATTTAATAAAGTAAAAAGTGAAGTCCTTCAGGAAAACATGTAACTCCACAACCTCAAAAGGAATTCCACAAGAACAAGGTAATCCACAAGGTAATCCTCCAAGACAAAAAGGTAAATTCACAAGGTGGTAGGTATAGCATAAAAAGCCTCAAAAGATACTCAAAAATAAATAAACAAGAACAAAAAACAGAATTCCACAAGAGCGTCCACCGGGATCAACAAGAGTTCACAGAATACTAGGGCTGGGTGCTAACATACAAACACAGAGCAAAGAACTGAGGGAAACTAAGGGTTTAAATACAATTAGGGGAAACGAGGCACAGGTGCAAATAATAATGGGGATCAAGGGAAAGCAAAAGGTCAAAAAGCACAATGGGGGCATCTAGTGACCAAAAACCGGAACAACCCTGGCCAAATCCTGACACTGTCCTAATTTTTGGTACTTGTCAGAAGCTAATCAGAATGGACCGTAATTTATATTTATTTACTGACCTGACTAAAAAAGAACAGAGATAAAATGGCATATTACCCAATATGGCCTTATAAATCAGTGTATACCAGTTTTTAAGCCTACGCAAGGTCAATGACGACCAGCCAACAGCACTATAGAGATCACAATGATGTGTTAGACGTTTCTGATTTGTGATGAACCTGAGTGCTTCATGATACACTGAATCAAGTTCTCTCAGGGTAGTGGTTGAGGCCTGCATATATATAACATCATTCAAATCTAAAACCGACAGTAATGTACATCGTAACAGCTCCTTCCTGGCCTGAAAAGAAAAACAAGCCTTATGCCTGTAATAAAATCCTATTTTCAGCTTGAGCTTCCTTATCAAGTTCTCTACATGGACAGTGAAGCTCAGCTTATCATCAACCCACACACCCAAATATTTGTACACTTTAACTTGCTCTATAGTTTGTCCAGCCAATGTAGCAATGACATGATTTGAAAATACCATGCATTTTATTTGACCCGAATTTATAATCAGCTTTAAATCAGACAGATTATGCTGTATGATGTTAAATGCTCTTTTGTCTTTTTCAAAAGCTAAAGATAAACTACTACAACTTGAATAAAGAACAGTATCATCTGCATAAAAATGAATATCCGCTGTTTCAAGAAGATCCCCAATGTTGTTGATATACAAAATGAACAACAGTTGGCCCAAAATAGATCCTTATGGAATACCTGAGCACACCTCCATGGACTCAGATTTACAACCATCCGCCATTACACATTGTGTACGATCTGATAGGTAGTTTATAAACCAATGTATAGCATGACCAGTAATTCCAAGTAGTTGTCAAGTAGCGAGGGATCTCCACCTTTCAGGAGAGGCAGTACAAAAGCAGATTTCCATAACTTGGGGATTTCCTTATCATCAAGAGTGAGGTTAAAAATACATGTTAAGGGGGAGCAATGATGTCTGCGGCTAGGTGTAGGAGGCGGGGTTCTAGTTCATCAGGGCCAGGGGATTTTTTAAAATCAATTTCTTTCAGGGCTTTACACACTTCTGAAACAGAGAAGGATGACTTCTACTGAAGGTGGCTCCTCTTCCTGTTTGGGCGGTGCTCGGCGCTCATCGTCACCGGTCTACTAGCTGCCACCGATCCCTTTTCCCTTTTCTGTTGGTTTTGTGTTATTAGTTACACCTGCTTCTTGTTTACGTTTAGATGGGCTTTTTAAGCTGGTCGGCCCGCCTGCTCTTTGTGCAGGCTTATTTTTCCCACTGTGTTTGTGTGTGGTCGTATTTGGTAGCGTGTTTGATTTTGGGGTTTTCAACTTGGGACTTGTTCGGTCCTGGTTTTGGGTATCGTGTCTGTTGCGCCCGTGAGTTTTGGCACGCACAATTTTCCCCTGCCTAAATAAAGCACAACTCAGTACTTTCTGCCTCCTGAGCCTGACTCCGCACCCACTACTCTTAAGTGCGTCACAGAAGCCCAGACCACCAAGAATGGAGTCAGCAGGAGCCGCGGCCATCCCCCTTCCATCGATGGAGGAACGCATCCTCCACCATACCACCATCCTCCATCGGATTGGGTCTGTGATGGACCAGATGATGGAGCGAATGGACCGATGGGAGAGGAGTGGTCTCCCCACCTCATCTCCGGCTCCTCCGATGAGTCAACCTACCACTTCGGTGGCGTCCGGCTCCAGCGCACTTGCTCCCCCGAGGGAGTACGATGGAGCGGTGGCTCGGTGCCAGGGGTTTTAATTCCAATTCAAATCAGCACCTTAATGAGAATCCATAGTCACCACTTTACCACCACATATTTCAGCATTCCGCTGAAATGGCAGCTCGGGATATTCAAAAATATATATTTTTTGAAATATTTAACTTTCACACATTAACAAGTCCAATACAGCAAATGAAAGATAAACATCTTGTTAATCTACCCACTGTGTCCGATTTTTTAAATATTTTACAGCGAAAAAACAACATATATTTATGTTAGATCACCACCAAATCCAAAAAAACACAGCCATTTTTCCCAGCCAAAGATAGTCACAAAAGCAGAATTAGAGATCAAATTAATCACTAAGCTTTGATAATATTTATCAGATGACACTCATATCACATCATGTTACACAATACATTCATGTTTTGTTCAATAATATGCATATTTATATCCACAAATCTCGGTTTACATTGACGCCATGTTCAGAAATGCCTCCAACATATCCGGAGTAATTACAGAGAGCTACGCCAGATAACTGAAATACTCACCATAAACTTTGACGAAAGATACATGTTTTACATATAATTAAAGATACACTGGTTCTTAATGCAACCGCAGTGTCAGATTTTTGAAAAACGTTATGAAAAAAGAATACCATGGAATAATCTAAAACGGCGCTAAGACATAAGAATATTTCTCCGCCATGTTGGCGTCAACAGAAATACGAAATTACATCATAAATATTCCCTTACCTTTAATGATCTTTCATCAGAATGCAGTGCAAGGAGTCCAAGTTCCACAATAAATCATTGTTTTGTTCCATAATGTCCGTTACTAGTGTCCAATTTGCTAGCACGGTTAGTTCACATGTCCAAAAGCTGGCGCTGGTCCAGGCGAACTCGGACGAAAACTTTAAAAAGTTATATTCCAGGTCAAATAATGTCACGTCTTTTCAAAATCGAACCCAGAAGCAGACCAGGACAAGGAGAGTAGGAAGAAGGTGAGTATTTATTTACAAGTGAATGTGAATGGGTAGATATATCCAGGTGGCGTAGCGGGCAGCGGTGGTGAGTTGATGGGAGTAAATAGGTGGATCCAATGGGGTAGCGACTTGAGGCTGATACTATGGCACAACATACTGTTCATGGCTAACGATCCGGCAGGGAATGGATGTCAGGTCCGGGCTTATGAAGAGGAGAGATGATGATCAGGACCAGGTGTGCAGATAGCTGATGGGATACAGGTGCGGGTAATCAGAACTCCCAACTGGCTACCTTGCCCGGCAACCAGACAGAGTGCGTTCCAGGACGCCGGAAAAAACACTCCAGGACAGAACACAGGCAAAAAACTGACTCAGGAAAAGGGATTCGTGACAGTACCCACCCTCCGACGAACGCCACCGGGCGGTCTACCCGGAGCGCCAGGGTGGAGGTGGTAAAAGTCACGAAGCAGGTCATCGTCAAGGATCTGACGCAGAGGAATCCAACTCCTCTCCTCAGGACCATATCCTTCCCAATCCACTAAATACTGGAACCCTCGACCCCGCCGTCTGGAGTCCATGATGCGGCGCACCGTGTAGACAGGACCACCTCCGATCATCCGAGGAGGAGGAGGACGAGGAGGAGGGGGCAACAGAGGACTGAGGAGAACCGGCTTGAGGCAGGAGACATGAAAGGTGGGATGTACTCTTAGTGTAGCAGGCAACTTGAGTTGGACCACAACAGGATTAATGATCTTTCCACTACAAACGGACCAATGAACTTCGGTGACAGTTTCCTCGACTCAGTCCGTAGAGGAAGATCCCGTGTAGCCAACCAAACCCTATCTCCGACGATATAAGCGAGGGCAGGAATACGGCGACGATTCACCTGGATCTGATACCGGTCAGAAACCTTAAGGAGGGCCTTCCTGGCCCGATGCCAGGTGCGGTGGCAACAACGAATGTGGGTCTGGACAGAAGGAACCGAGAGATCCCTCTCCTGAGAAGGAAACAAGGGAGGTTGTAACCGTACAGGCACTGGAAGGGAGACATCCCAGTGGCAGATGAAGGGAGAGTATTATGAGCATACTCGACCCAGGGTAATTGAGAGGACCAAGAGGTGGGATCAGAGGAAACAAGACAGAGCAGCGTGGACTCCATCTTCTGGTTGGCTCTCTCCGCCTGACCATTAGATTGGGGGTGAAATCCAGATGTGAGACTGACTGTAGCTCCAATGGCCAAACAGAAGGATTTCCAGACAGCAGAGGTAAACTGAGGACCACGGTCAGAAACAATGTCACAGGGCAACCCGTGGACCCTGAAAACCTCCCTAACCAGGATCTCGGACGTCTCAGTGGCAGAAGGCAGCTTGGAGAGGGGAACAAAGTGGGAAAACTTGCTGAATCTATCCACAATGGTCAGAATAACCGTGTTACCAACAGAAGAGGGCAACCCCGTGACAAAATCCAGGGCCAGATGCGACCAAGGTCGCCGGGGAATAGGTAGGGGGTGAAGAAGCCCAGAGCTGGCCCGATTGGTACTCTTATTCTGCGCACAAACAGGACAAGCGGCAAAAAACCTCCGGGTATCTTCTCTCATGGCAGGCCACCAAAATCGTCTGCGCAGTAGCGCCATAGTCCGAGCAACACCAGGGTGACAAGCTATCTTGCTGGCGTGGGACCACTGAAGGACAGCAGAACGAACCGACTCAGGCACGAACAACCGACCGGGTGGACCGTAACCAGGCCCGGGCTGTGTCCGAAGAGCCGCCATCACCTCCTCCTCAATCCTCCATGTAACGGCTCCCACGACAACTTTCTGGGGAAGAATCGTCTCAGTCTTGGCCGACATTCTCCTCCGTCTTGGAGAACATCCGGGACAGGGCGTCCGCCTTCCCGTTCTTCGATCCAGGTCGGAACGTCAGGGAAAAATTGAAGCGTCCAAAAAACAAAGCCCACCGGGCCTGACGGGAGTTGAGACGTTTAGCCGATTGCACATAAGCCAGATTCTTGTGGTCAGTCCAGACCACAAACGGTTGCTCTGCTCCCTCCAACCAGTGACGCCACTCCTCCAAGGCAAGCTTCACAGCGAGAAGCTCCCGGTTACCCACATCGTAGTTTCTTTCAGCTGGAGAAAGACGACAAGAGTGGAAGGCGCAGGGATGGAGTTTACCGTCAGTGGAGCTACGCTGGGACAGGATGGCGCCCACACCCACATCAGACGCATCCACCTCCACAACGAACTGACGGGAAGTGTCAGGTTGAGAGAGAATCGGGGCGTTGGTGAATCGGCTCTTCAAATCTAGAAATGCTCGGTCTGCCTCAGGAGACCAACAGAACCTTCTGGTGCAAGACATCAGTACAGTTAAAGGGGCGGCCACCTGGCTGTAATCACGGATAAACCTCTGATAAAAATTTGCAAACCCCAGGAATCTCTGGAGCTGCAATCTCGTACCGGGCTGGACCCAATCCCGAACCGCCCAAACCTTCTCTTGGTCCATCTTGATCTCTCCCCTGGAGATGATGTACCCAAGGAAGGACGTCGTGTGGGCGTGAAAATCACACTTCTCAGCCTTCACGAACAGACGGTTCTCCAATAACCGCTGCAGGACCTGCTTGACATGCTGAACGTGGCTAGAAAGCTCCTTTGAGAAGATGAGGATATCATCCAGGTAAACAAACACAAAAATACCAATCATATCTCTCAGAACGTCATTCGCCATACTTTGGAACACAGCAGGAGCGTTGGTCAGTCCAAACGGCATCACCTGGTACTCGAAATGTCCCATCGGAGTATTGAACCCAGTCAACCCCTCGTCCCCGTCTTTGATCCGAACCAAATGATAAGCATTACGTAAATCAAGCTTCGTAAAAACGGTAGCACCCTGTAAAGAATCGAAAGCCGAGCTCATCAAGGGCAGGGGATACTTGTTCTTGACCGTAATATCATTCAAACCCCAATAATCAATACACGGTCAAAGAGAGCCATCCTTCTTGCTCACAAAAAAAATCCTGCTCCCAAAGGTGATGACGAGGGCGGAATGAGACCTGCAGCTAGAGATTCCTTGATGTAGATCTCCAAGGCCTCACGTTCAGGTCGTGAGATGCTGTATAACCGTCCCTTGGGAAAGGCAGCTCCAGGAAACAGATTAATCGCACAATCGTAAGGTCGGTGGGGAGGAAGGGACAGAGGCTTCTGTTTACTGAATACTTCACCCAACTCGTGATATGTTTCTGGAACCAGGGACAAATCAGGAGGAGCAGAGTCACTGACCTGACTGGAAACGGCAGGAGAACAGGCAGTCCTAAGGCAGTTAGCATGACAATCAATGCTCCAACTAGTTACCCTACCCGTCACCCAATCAAACGAGGGATTGTGTTCCTTCAGCCAGGGGTAACCAAGAACCAGAGGAACATGGGGCGAGGACAGAATGAAGAAGGAGATAAACTCTGAATGATTCCCCGACAACAACATCTTAACCGGTTCAGTCCTCATAGTGATCCGTGCCAGACTACTGCCGTTCAGAGTGGTTGCTTCAATGGCTTCCGGCAATTGCTCCTTGGAAAGCCCCAGCTGTTCCACCAAGTCGACATCAATAAAGCTGCCATTGGCACCTGAATCGATAAAAGCGTTCATCTCTAAGCTCTGATCCTTATTCATAAGGGTCGCAGGAGAACGGGGTCTGACAGGATCTTTGAGAGGTTGAAACTGGCTCGCTAAAATTCCTCCCAAAACTAGCGAGCCGGGCAGTTTAACGGGCGCTGTGGACAAGCGGAGATGTAATGTCCCGAGCTACCACAGTAGAGACAGCTGTTGGTCTCACGTCTATGTTGGCGCTCCTCCTTAGTTAGCCCGTGTCGCCCCACTTGAATTGGTCCAGGATCTGGTGGCAAGACCCCTCCACTAATCCCGTGTGGAGAATAACGATCAATACGTTCTGGTTCACTTCCTAAACCGAATGGTAACCGAGTTGCTGATTGATTGGATGGGCCCCACTGCTTCTCCCTCCTTCTCTCTCGGACTCTATTATCTACCCGAATAGATAAAGTGACCAAGCTGTCTTGGTCACTAGGCTCTGGATAGGATATCAGCTCGTCCTTGAGTTGCTCCGACAACCCCTGGTAAAAAGCCGCTTGTAGTGACTCCTCATTCCAACCACTCTCCACAGACAATGTCCTGAACTCGATCATAAAGTCTGCCACACTGCGAGCTCCTTGGCGAAGAGTGAACAAACGTTTAGCTGCGTCCTTACCTCGGACTGGATGGTCAAAAAGCTTTCTCATCTCTCCCGTGAACTCCTGGTATGAAGCCATGCAGGTCACCTGTCGTTCCCAAACGGCTGAAGCCCATTCCAGAGCTCTTCCACGCAGCAGTTCAATAACAAAGGCTATCCTAGCCTTGTCAGTGGCGTAAGAATGGGGCTGCAAATCAAACACTAACCCACACTGCATAAGAAACAAACGGCATCTTCCCGAATCCCCTTCATATTTATTAGGCGTCGGTACCTTGGGTTCACGGAAGGAAACCACACCAGACACGGCAGGTGAGATGGGTGAAACAGGTGGTGAATGAATCGCCGGCAAACTAAACTGAGCTGATCCTGGATTTGTGTCAAGCTAGCAGATAAGTTCTGGATTGAACCCGCTATCTCCTGTAGCGCCGTCTTGTGTTGTACCAATGTCATCCCCTGCTGGGTAATGGCATGGCAAACGGAGTCCAGGTCCGCTGGGTTCATCCTTGGCCGGATCGTTCTGTCACGTCTTTTCAAAATCGACCCCAGAAGCAGAACAGGACAAGGAGAGTAGGAAGAAGGTGAGTATTTATTTACAAGTGAATGTGAATGGGTAGATATATCCAGGTGGCGTAGCGGGCAGCGGTGGTGAGTTGATGGGAGTAAATAGGTGGATCCAATGGGGTAGCGGAATCCTCCGACGACCAGGCGGGAATGGGGTAAATGATCCGGGTGAGTAACTGAAGACAGAACAAACGGAGGTAAGTTTAAGGCAAGCAATACGTAAAAAAAATAATAATAATTCTTTCCAACTTGAGGCTGATACTATGGCACAACATACTGTTCATGGCTAACGATCCGGCAGGGAATGGATGTCAGGTCCGGGCTTATGAAGAGGAGAGATGATGATCAGGACCAGGTGTGCAGATAACTGATGGGATACAGGTGCGGGTAATCAGAACTCCCAACTGGCTACCGTGCCCGGCAACCAGACAGGGTGCGTTCCAGGACGCCGGAAAAAACACTCCAGGACAGAACACAGGCAAGAAACAGACTCAGGAAACAGGATTCGTGACAAATAAACTGGTCAAACTAAGTAGAGAATCAATCTTCAGGATGTTATTTTCAGATATATCCAATAACGTTCTAACCGGAGCATTCATTTTTTTCTGCAGAGTAATGGAACGCAGGCAATATCAACAGTAATGTGCGCAACCAGGAACTGGCATTCTGACAGACCACTGACTCATTCCCCTCCCATCAAGTCCCACATCATACTAGAGGCTTCATTCCATGTTCTACTGACTGTTGACATCTAGTGGAAGGGGTAGGAAGTGCGAACAGATCCATATCTTGTTTGGATGTCAATAGGCGATGACTTGAAATTCGACCAGCCCCAGAATTTCCACTTCATGTGGAAGTTTGCCTGCCCTATGAGCTCTGTTATACTCACAGACATAATTCAAACAGTTTTTGAAACTTCAGAGTGTTTTCTATCCAATAATAATATGCATATATTAGCATCTAGGACAGAGTAGGATGCAGTTCACTATGGGCACGCAATTCATCCAAAGTGAAAATGCTGCCCCCTATCCCTAACTTAAGTACCAAGAGAACAGTCCTGACATGTAAGCGCAAGAGTCCGATTTCTCCCATATTGTTCGGGAGAAATGTGCATAGTGCTCATGTGCATTTCCGGAGCAAGCGTGGGGTTTCTCACAATACTCGAGGGAGAAACAATCATATATTTCCTCATTTACAGTGCAATGGGCTGTAAATGTATGGCCAACATTGTAAAAGCCAAGGGTAGACAACAGCAAAATGAACAACAGCATCATGTTTGTAAAATGCCCTAAAAGTCACTAATCAAATAGTTCAACCGCTGATCCCAAAAAAAGTCAGCAATCTATGCATATGATGTAGACGAGCAAAGGTCCGGGGAGAGAGAGAGAAAGTGGCGAGACAGACCTGAGAGAGAGAGACAGACCAGGACAGGCGGGGAGCAGGCAGGCAGGCAGACAGGCAGAGAGCTCTGGTCAACAGTGCACATGGATCCTTGGTCGGCAGGATCATTGAGTGCTCATGGTTGTTCATTAAATCTTGCAGGTAGTTGTACGTCGTTTGATACTTGAGCTCCAAGGCAAACGTCGAAATCGTGATAAAGCAGCTCGGCTAAGCTGAAAACACTCACAGCTATGATGCCCTGTTCCTAAGAGCAAAATACTAGTTGTCTCTCGTTGAATAAAAAACACTTAATTGAAGAATCCCATCCATAGTTCCCACTCCTACTACAAGTAGTACTGTTGACCATTAATCGGCGTAGACCTCGACTATGTTACTGTTGAGGAGTTTCTGGTCTCCGTAAGAGGGAAGGTAGGCTATGAGAATGTTGATTATGCGTTGCGGATGAATAAAGCGGTGGTGTTTTTTCTTAAAGAAGAGCGTATTGTTAATTGTATGGTTGAGCATGGCGTACTTCTTAAATGTATGTTTATTCAAGTTACGCTGCTTTTTTCTCTGTCAACAAGGGTAACGATTTCGAATATACCGCCGTTTATTCCCAATGAGCTATTGGAGCGGGAGTTATTGCGGTTTGGGAAGTTTGCAGGTTCGATTACGATTGTCCCGTTGAGTTGCAAACAACCAGCTTTGAAACAGGTTATGTCGTTTAGGCGACAGGTGTTTATGTTTTTGGACTCACCCGCACAGACTTTGGAGTTATTATTTAAAGTCAAGTATGACAACAGACTGTATATGGCTTATGCTAGTACGGGTAGTCAACAGTGGTTTGAGTGTGGTGATGTTGACCATAAGCGACATGCTTGCCCTGAAAGGAGAAGGATGAGGGAGGGGCGCAGGTGGTCGTCTTAACGCCTGGGCCCATTGATGTGGATTAAGATTGAATACTACTGGCTCTGATGCTCGTCGAATGTGGCAGGGCTTGAACACTATTACGGACTACAAAGGGAAACTCAGACGCGAGCTGCCCAGTGACGTGAACTTACCAGACGAGCATGCTGAAGCATGCACGAGAGCACCATCTGTTCTGAATGACTGTGTAATAACCCTCTCGGTAGCCGATTTGAACGAAACCTTTAACTTCTTGCGTCGAGCAATCCCGGATCCGGGATCCTACTTATAGCCTCAAGCTCATTAGCATAACGCAACGTTAACTATTCATGAAAAGGACACCGGGCGGACACCTGGCAAATGTAGTCTCTTATGGTCAATCTTCCAATGATATGCCTACAAATACGTCACAATGCTGCAGACACCTTGGGGAAACGGCAGAAATTGTGGACTCATTCCTGTCGCATTCACAGCCATATAAGGAGACATTGGAAAACAGAGCTTCAAAAATTTTGCTCACTTCCTGTTTGAAGTTTCATCTTGGTTTCGCCTGTAGCATCAGTTCTGGGGCACTCACAGATAATATCTTTGCAGTTTTGGAAACGTCAGAGTGTTTTCTTTCCAAAGCTGTCAATTATATGCATAGTCGAGCATCTTTTTGTGACAAAATATTGCTCTTAAAACGTGCATTTTTTTTATCCAATAATGAAATAGCGCCCCTATAGATTCAAGAGGTTAAACTGGTCAACATTCATAAAGCCGCTGGACCTGACGGATTACTGGGACGTGTACTCAAAGCATGCGCAGACCAACTGTCAAGTGTCTTCACTGACATTTTCAACCTCTCCCTGACAGAGTCTGTAATACCTGCATGTTTCAAGCAGACCACCATAGTCTCTGTGCCAAAGGATGTGAAGGTAACCTGCCTCAATGATTACCACCCTGTGGCACTCACGTTGTTAGCCATGCAGTGCTTTGAAAGGCTGGTCATGGTTCACAACAGCATCCTCCCGGACACCCTAGTGTGCTATATCATTTTTGGATAAAAAGACGTGCCCGTTTTAAGCGCAATATTTTGTCACAAAAAGATGCTCGACTATGCATGTAATTGGTAGCTTTGGAAAGAAAACACTGACGTTTCCAGAACTGCAAAGATATTTTCTGTGCGTGCCCTAGAACGTGAGCTACAGGCAAAACCAAGATGAGACGGCATCCAGGAAATGAGCAGGATTTTTGAGGCTCTGTTTTCCATTGTCTCCTTATATGGCTGTGAATGCGAGAGGAGTAAGTCTGCCCTTTCTGTCGTTTCCCCAAGGTGTCTGCAGCATTGTGACGTATTTGTAGGCATATCATTGGAAGATTGACCATAAGAGACCACATTTACCAGGTGTCCGCCCGGTGTCCTGCGCCGAAATTGGTGCGCAAAAGTCAGCTGCAAGTATTTTTCCACAGAATTCAGAGAAGAATGCAGGCTTCCACAAACGATATATCAATGAAGAGATATGTGAAAAAACACCTTGAGGATTGATTCCAAACAACGTTTGCCATGTTTCGGTCGATATTATGGAGTTAATTCGGAAAAAGTTTGACGTTGTAGGTGACTGAATTTTCGGTTCATTTCGGTAGCCAAATGTGATGTACAAAACGGAGCGATTTCTCCTACACACAGCGCTTTCAGGAAAAACTGAGCATTTGCTATGTAACTGAGAGTCTCCTCATTGAAAACATCCGAAGCTCTTCAAAGGTAAATGATTTTATTTATTTGGTTATCTGGTTTTTGTGAAAATGTTGCGTGCTAAATGCTACTCAAAATGCTAAGCTAGCTTAGCATACTCTTACACAAATTAGTGAATTGCTATGGATCAAAAGCATATTTTGTAAATCTGAGATGACAGTGTTGTTAAGAAAAGGCTAAGCTTGAGAGTAGGCGCATTTTTTTCATTTTATTTGCGATTTTCAGAAATCGTTAACGTTGCGTTATGCTAATGAGCCTGAGGCTTTAGTCACGATCCCGGATCCGGGATGGGGAGTTTCAGCATTTTACGAGTCTGTTATGCAGATAATTTTTTGTAATGTCCCGTAATATATCAGTTTATATTTAGGCTAAAGTACAGGTTTATTCAAAAGGTTGTAGTTCTTTTGCTTAATATTGTGTCAGGGGCAGCTAAATTAGCATTATGGAAGACCACTATTCGTGAATAGGGGTCTGTGGATGAGTTGGGAATGCTGGAGGGCATATTGGCAGTGAGTGAGGGTTGAGTTTGCCTATTACAAAATGTTTTTATTTTTTATTAAAGAGACATGATCCTGTATCCTACCAACCACTTGGTTTGGGTGGCAGGTAGCCTCGCAATTAGGGGCATTGGGCCAGTAACCGAAAGGTCACTGGTTCAAATCCGGAGCCGACTAGGTGAAAAATCTGCTCCTGTAAGTTGCTTTGGATAAGGGTGTCTGCTAAATGACAAAAATGAAAAATGTTTGGTAAACCACTCAGGAATTGGTCAGCAAAAGCAAACCATGCGATTATTTGAGGACAGCGCTCAGCACACAAAACATTACATACAGTTACCAGCTATGTAGATTAGTCACGAAAGTCAGAAATAGCAATAAAATGAATCACTTACCATTGATTATCTTCATAATGGTTGAGCTCACAAGACTCCCAGTTACACAATAAATGTTAGTTTTGTTTGATAAAGTCCATCTTTATATCCAAAAACCTCAATTTTGTTGGCGCGTTTTGTTCAGTAATCCAATGGCTGAAATGCGGTCACAACAGGCAGACGAAAATTCCAAATAGTACCGGTGAAGTTCGTAGAAACATGTCAAACAATGTTTATAATCAATCCTCCGGTTATTTTTAGCCTAAATAATCAATAATATTTGAACCGGACAATAGCGTCGTCAATATAAAAGAAAAACAAGAAAGGCGCGCTCTCGGCAGCAAACAGTTCTGTGGACATCCCACTATCCACTCACTCAAAGTTGTCATTCTCCCTCATTTTTCAGAATAAAGGCCTGAAACAATGTCTAAAGACTGTTCACAACTAGTGGAAGCCATAGGGAACGGAATATGGGTCCTATCCCTTTAAATGGCGGATAGCTTTCATTGGAAAAACAGCCATTTCAAAATAATTGCACTTCCTGGATAGATTTTCCTCAGTTTTAGAAACTTTGGAGTGTTTTCTATCCAAATCTACTAATTATATGCATATTCTAGCTTCCGGGCCTGAGTAGCAGGAGGTAAAAATAGTGCCCCCTACCCTAGTGAAGTTAAACTCTTTAATGAAAGATAATCTAATTCCCTTTAAAGTTTAACTAAATAATTGGCTTGCTCCATGAGCACAGACATTGATCTGGCGTCATGTGACAGCCCCTTTCTACTGTTACGAATATAACCCCCACCTGGAGGAATTCCCTTCAGACCAGCTTACCTCGATTACCACGAGAGGGCTAAGATTTGAGACCAGACCAGTACCTCATCACAGAGGGAGCTAAGGTTTGAGTAGATTGCTGAATCTTTTAACAATACCACGTGGTTAAAATCTGAGACTATCGATCCGACAGAATAAGAGCAAATCTTTGATACTTATTACTAGTCTGCAGCTAGGAATACTATACCATTGAATGCGAAGGCCGACAACCCCCGAAACATCTATTCTATAACAACATTTCTGAATGTTATTCTGTAGTAGCCATTCTAACCAAAGACTCCAGGGACACACAGAGAGGGGCGGATGAACTTCAAATAGAGATCACGACGACACACTGAGCGTAAATATATATATATATTGATTGTAATTATTCCCGAATGAGTGAGCGTTCATGTGCAATTGATTAGCATTTCAATGGTTATAATTATCAACTTTGGGGTGTCTTTTATCTTTCGCGCCCTTCTCAGTCCCTTTGTCAACCAAGGCGTGATACCGGCTTAGCCCACTAGGTCACATCCCCTATCATTTCCTTGTAATCATATCTACTTTGTTTGTTTGTGTGTGCATTTCTGCGATTATTTAGCTAAAATAATAAATAATAAATAAATGATTGAGACAAATGATGTATGGATGATTAATAGTGAAGACTGGGTTTGTGCAGATAACCAACAATTTACAACGTTTGGAATGAGACTAATGTGAGGTAAATAATAATTAATTAATTAGAAGACTAATTGATCAGATATTAAAATATCTGAAAGTTATATTAGGAAAATTATAACTGTAATCTGAATATTTTCCTTGGTGCCCCGACTTCCTAGTTAATTACATTTACCTGATTAGTTAATCACGTAATAATAATTACAGAGAATTGATTTGATAAACTAAGTCTTCAGTTTAATGATGCCAAAGACACCACAGCGGTTTGGAAGGAAGTAGTGACTAACTGCGAACGTGGAAAAGCAATCACTATTTTGCTTCCCTTGCCTGTTTTTGGTGGAGAGGGTGTATGGTCCATGTCTGGGTTTAAGGATGCAAAATATCTGTCTGAAATGGTCTCAAAACACGAGAATTGTGCATCACGTATGGATAACTCTGTTAAACTCAGATTACTGGGGAAAACCTACATTGTGGCTCAGCTAGACACCGCATGTAAACGACACCATCGACCTTCACAACCAAAAAACGGAGGAGAATAGGCACGTGCTTGGCAGAATTTTAGAATACATTAAATTGTGTGGCTAATTTGAGACAGCACTGCGGGGCCATGACGAGTCAGCCGACTCCTGCCCAGGAAAGTTCAGGTGTATTTTTGAGACCATGCTGGAAGGAGATTGCAGGTTAAGGCAACCTACCCCTTTTTAAGGGTAACCTACATCATGCAAAATCCAAAACAAACACCCTTAAAAGGATTAAAACCTTCCCATGGAACACCATGGTCAGAAAAGGTTGAATGCATTGGCCATGCTGTCAATCCAGCATGACGTCAAGTTCATCCATTGAATGGCAGAATTTGATGACAGTCATTGGGAAGTTTACCCACATGAAGCACCGCAGCGCCACCTTCCTGTTCAAGTGAGCACAACAATTAGTCCAGAATGTCTTGAATGCTGCTGCATAAGTGATGTAATGTGCCAGGGAGATACTTTCTTAGCTACAGTATACATAATGTAACACTAAGTGTATGTTGTGTAGTAGGTAAGCTGTTAGTAGCCCATGTGTCTCACGCTAAGAATTTGGCCCCTCTCCCACTCAGAATTCAGCTTACTGTGTTGACTTGGTGGTGCACATGTAGCCTATAGCCTGTTTTAGAGAAATGTCATCATTGAATATTGTAAGTACCTTTCATTGTCTGCTTACTTGCCGCCGTTATATATCCTACGGTTCTGACTTGGTGTACAGGGAGAAGAACGGCCAATGTTCTGAATTCTATCGCTGTCCGTTT
Organism: Oncorhynchus masou masou; assembly: GCF_036934945.1. Taxonomy (NCBI): domain Eukaryota; kingdom Metazoa; phylum Chordata; class Actinopteri; order Salmoniformes; family Salmonidae; genus Oncorhynchus; species Oncorhynchus masou. The sequence continues at coordinate 44,159,946 of NC_088226.1, read as the reverse complement.
CAAAAGTGATGAACGAATAGGCGACATCCGTCTCAGATTGCTCATGTTAAAATTACGGCTTATCACACCACACCACACCATACACAAACACACACTTTAACGCACGAAATGCAATGCATTCAGAAAGTATTCACACCCCTTGACTTTTTCCAAATTTTGTTGAGTTAAAGCCTGAATTAGAAATTGAGTAAATTCACATTGCATCACTACAGAATAAAAATATTCCAAAACATGTATCCTGTTTGCAAAAAAATGTGCAACTGCAAAGAATGTGGCAAAGAAATTAACTGAATTTTGTTTTGGGAAAATCCAAGACAACATCTCACTGAGTACCACTCTTCATAGTTTCAAGCATCAAATTATAGGTACGCTTGTCATCGGCAAGGACTAGGGATTTTTTATTAAAGATAAAAAGAAACCTAGAGGAAAACCTGGTTCAGTCTGCTTTCCAACAGACACTGGGAGACAAATTCACCTTTCAGCAGGACAATAGCCTAAAACACAAGGCCAAATATACACTGGAGTCACTAACCACTTTGACTTAAATCGGCTTGAAAATATATGGCAAGACTTGAAAATCTATGTTTAGCGATGATCAACAACCAACTTGACAGAGCTTGAAGAATTTTTAAAGAATAAATGTGCAAATATTGTACAATCCAGGTGTGCAAAGGACTTAGAGACCCAGAAAGACTCACAGCTGTAATTGCTGCCAAAGGTGATTCTAACATGTATTGACTCAGGGATGTGAATACTTATGTAAATTAGATATTTATGCATTTCCTTTTCAATACATGTGCAACAATGTTTAAAAACAGGTTTTCACTTTGGGTTATTGTGTGTAGATGAGTGAGAAAAAAACATACATTTAATCCATTTTTAATTCAGGCTGTAACACAACAATTGTGGAATAAGTAAAGAGGTATGACTACTCTCTGAAGGCACTGTATGCACTTTTCACATTTCATTTTGGAATAAAAAGTTCTATATGAGTAATACCTTGTACTCTCTGAATTATGTTACAGTATATAGCTCAGTGCTGAACCCATTTCACCCACTTGCCCTATGCCTTTAATCTTGTGTATTGAGTTTTAAATCCAGCACAGTTTATGTTCCCTCAGCCACTGAACTATCCCCAACGACTGTGGCACCATAACTGTAAATTAACTCAGTGTTAAATTGGATTAAAACGAATTACAACTCAACATAAGGCTTTGACGTCAACTCAGGTGTTTCTGAAATCATTAGTCCTCTTAGTTCTAATCAAGGGAATGGGTTGGCTCTGGGTCAGAAAGTAACATTATAAACCCTGTAAGTGTAAGAGGATTTTTTTAACGTTTATTAACGTCCACCTAATCTGCTGTGGCCAGGGTGGCTCTGTTTTATGTGTTTTATGACTATTCTGGCCCTCAGCAATGATATATGATATAACTTCTTAACATCTCCACCGTCGTAAAACGTTTCACAGGCTCAGTTCTCTGGAGCACCGGTGTCTCACTGCCCGTCTCCCTTATTCTCTTTTTCTTCCCTTATGTCCCTCCCTCTCTCTCTACCTGAGCTGTTCATGTGTCTCTGTCTCGGACATTGTTGCTGCCTCTGAGAGTTTGCCTGTAAGGTTGACTGGGATTGTGGCACAGAGTATGATTTGCATTGGATAGAGGGGATACACATAGAGCTTTAAGAGATGAAATCCAGCTTCACTTCATTGTTTCTAAAGGGGACTGAGAGGCACCGTTGATGTATGCATTTGTGTGTTTGTGTGTGTGCATGTCTGAGCAAGTGTGTGCGTGCGTTGCATGCCTGCTTTCATGTGCGTGTGTGTGCAGGTCTGTGTCGTTGACTGTGCTGCATCATCAAATCAAATCAAATCAAATTTATTTATATAGCCCTTCGTACATCAGCTGATATCTCAAAGTGCTGTACAGAAACCCAGCCTAAAACCCCAAACAGCAAGCAATGCAGGTGTAGAAGCACGGTGGTTAGGAAAAACTCCCTAGAAAAGCCAAAACCTAGGAAGAAACCTAGAGAGGAACCAGGCTATGTGGGGTGGCCAGTCCTCTTCTGGCTGTGCCGGGTAGAGATTATAACAGAACATGTCCAAGATGTTCAAATGTTCATAAATGACCAGCATGGTCGAATAATAATAAGGCAGAACAGTTGAAACTGGAGCAGCAGCACGGCCAGGTGGACTGGGGAGAGCAAGGAGTCATCATGTCAGGTAGTCCTGGGGCATGGTCCTAGGGCTCAGGTCCTCCGAGAGAGAGAAAGAAAGAGAATTAGAGAGAGCATATGTGGGGTGGCCAGTCCTCTTCCGGCTGTGCCGGGTGGAGATTATAACAGAACATGGCCAAGATGTTCAAATGTTCATAAATGACCAGCATGGTCAAATAATAATAAGGCAGAACAGTTGAAACTGGAGCAGCAGCACGGCCAAGTGGACTGGGGACAGCAAGTAGTCATCATGTCAGGTAGTCCTGAGGCATGGTCCGAGGGCTCAAGTCCTCCGAGAGAGAGAAGGAGAGAATTAGAGAACGCACACTTAGATTCACACAGGACACCGAATTGGACAGGAGAAGTACTCCAGATATAACAAACTGACCCCAGCCCCCGACACATAAACTACTGCAGCATAAATACTGGAGGCTGAGACAGGATGGGTTAGGAGACACTGTGGCCCCACCCGAGGACACCCCCGGACAGGGCCAAACAGGAAGGATATAACCCCACCCACTTTGCCAAAGCACAGCCCCCACACCACGAGAGGGATATCTTCAACCACCAACTTACCATCCCAAGACAAAGCTGAGTATAGCCCGCAAAGATCTCCGCCATGGCACAACCCAAGGGGGGGCGCCAACCCAGACAGGATGACCACATCAGTGAATCAACCTTTCCGTTCACCTTCCCACTCCTGGGCCAGACTACACTCAATCATATGACCCACTGAAGAGATGAGTCTTCAGTAAAGACTTAAAGGTTGAGACCGAGTTTGCGTCTCTGACATGGGTAGGCAGACCGTTCCATAAAAATGAGGCTCTATAGGAGAAAGCCCTGCCTCCAGCTGTTTGCTTAGAAATTCTAGGGACAATTAGGAGGCCTGCGTCTTGTGACCATAGCGTACGCGTAGGTATGTACGGCAGGACCAAATCAGAGAGATAGGTAGGAGCAAGCCCATGTAATGCTTTGTAGGTTAGCAGTAAAACCTTGAAATCAGCCCTTGCTTTGACAGGAAGCCAGTGTAGGGAGGCTAGCACTGGAGTAATATGATCAAATTTTTTGGTTCTAGTCAGGATTCTAGCAGCCGTATTTAGCACTAAATGAAGTTTATTTACTGCTTTATCCAGGTGGCCGGAAAGTAGAGCATTGCAGTAGTCTAACCTAGAAGTGACAAAAGCATGGATTCATTTTTCTGCATCAGTTTTGGACAGAAAGTTTCTGATTTTTGCAATGTTACATAGATGGAAAAAAGCTGTCCTTGAAATGGTCTTGATATGTTCCTAAAAAGAGAGATCAGGGTTCAGAGTAACGCCGAGGTCCTTCACAGTTTTATTTGAGACGACTGTACAACCATTAAGATTAATTGTCAGATTCAACAGAAGATCTCTTTGTTTTTTGGGACCTAGAACAAGCATCTCTGTTTTGTCCGAGTTTAAAAGTAGAAAGTTTGCAGCCATCCACTTCCTTATGTCTGAAACACATTGTTACGGATACAGTTATCCTGTGTGTTTGTGTATCCTGAGTGTGTGTTTCTTTTCTCTCCTTCTCACCTCACAGGTGAAAATCATCACTCCCCAATCAGTCAACAATCAATCATCAATCAGAAGACACACCTCCTCCTATTTCCTAACCTATCACAGTTCCTTCTCCATGGTTTAAAAACCCCATCATTTGTTTGTTCTAGAGCTCAATCTCTCTGTAAATGCCATGTCTGTAGGTCTCTGTGTTTCACTCTCGCTTTATGTCTTAACCTCTCTTTTGTTTAAGCACCTCATAGCACTTTGTCATCACCTGTGAGTATTGTTTTTGGTTATGGTGTTTGTTTGTTGCTGGTGGGAAAAGGGGGAAACCAAGACAAGTCGCCCATGGGCATACACTACCCGTAGGTGAACTTTGTTAAATACACTAGTTAGAACTGGGCGGACCACCCACTGTATTTTTGGTTAGTTAGTTAGCTGTTGTTAAAGTAGGCTAGTCTAGCTTAGGGGTGTTTTTGAATACTTATTGTGTCTTTCCTTGGGTCCATCTCAGCCCCTTTTCCTGCTCCCCCATTACTGTGTGTTTATAAATAAACCTGGAGTTTGACGGTAGATTTCTGTTGTCGTGGTTATTTTGTTCACACTTTTACTTTGTCACAATAATAATTTGCATGAGTTATGTTACGGGTCTCATTACCACCCCCCCCCCCCCCTAGACTGTCGGGCCAAAAGGGATTCGTAACACACATGCTTCTAGCAAGGGCAATTTTGGGGCTTCACCATGTTTCATGGAAATGTACAGCTGTGTGTCATCCGCATAGCAGTGAAAGTTAACATTATGTTTTCGAATAACATCCCCAAGAGGTAAAATATATAGTGAAAACAATAGTGGTCCTAAAACAGAACCTTGAGGAACACCGAAATTTACAGTTGATTTGTCAGAGGACAAACCATTCACAGAGACAAACTGATATCTTTCCAACAGATAAGATCTAAACCAGGCCAGAACTTGTCCGTGTAGACCAATTTGGGTTTCCAATCTCCAAAAGAATGTGGTGATCGATGGTATCAAAAGCAGCACTAAGGTCTAGGAGCACGAGGACAGATGCAGAGCCTCGGTCCGATGGCATTAAAATGTCATTTCCCACCTTCACAAGTGCCGTCTCAGTGCTATGATGGGGTCTAAAACCAGACTGAAGCATTTGTTTGTCTTCAGGAAGGCAGTGAGTTGCTGCGCAACAGCCTTTTCTAAGATTTTTGAGAGGAATGGAAGATTCGATATAGGCCGATAGTTTTTTATATTTTCTGGGTCAAGGTTTGGCTTTTTCAAGAGAGGCTTTATTACTGCCACTTTTAGTGAGTTTGGTACACATCCGGTGGAGAGAGAGCCGTTTACTATGTTCAACATAGGAGGGCCAAGCACAGGCAGCAGCTCTTTCAGTAGTTTAGTTGGAATAGGGTCCAGTATGCAGCTTGAAGGTTTAGAGGCCATGATTATTTTCATCATTGTGTCAAGAGATATAGTACTAAAACACTTGAGCGTCTCTCTTGATCCTAGGTCCAGGCAGAGTTGTGCAGATTCAGGACAACTGAGCTTTGAAGGAATACGCAGATTTAAAGAGGAGTCTGTAATTTGCTTTCTAATAATCATAATTTTTTCCTCAAAGAAGTTCATGAATTTATCACTGCTAAAGTGAAAGTCATCCTCTCTTGGGGTATGCTGCTTTTTAGTTAGCTTTGCGACAGTATCAAAAAGGAATTTCGGATTGTTCTTATTTTCCTCAATTAAGTTAGAAAAATAGGATGATCGAGAAGCAGTAAGGGCTCTTCGGTACTGCACGGTACTGTCTTTCCAAGCTAGACGGAAGACTTCGAGTTTGGTGTGGCTCCATTTCCGTTCCAATTTTCTGGAAGCTTGCTTCAGGGCTCGGGTATTTTCTGTGTACCAGGGAGCTAGTTTCTTATGAGAAATGTTTTTAGTTTTTAGGGGTGCAACTGCATCTAGGGTATTGCGCAAGGTTAAATTGAGTTCCTCAGTTAGGTGGTTAACTGATTTTTGTCCTCCATCCAGGGCTCTAATTATGTTCCTTCATTCTGATCACAGAACTCTGCTCCCAAGTGGTGCAACGGTCTAAGGCACTGCATCTCAGTGCTAGAGGCATCACTACAGACCCTGGTTTGATTCCAGGCTGTATCACAACCGGCCATGATTGGGAGTCCCATAGGGCGGAGCACAATTGGCGTCGTACGGGTTAGGGTTTGTCGGGGGTAGGCTGTCACTGTAAAGAATTTGTTCTTAACTGACTTGCCTAGTTAAATAGAGGTTAAATAAATAACATTATTTATTAATGTAGATCTTCCAAAGGTGCTCATCAGCGGCTTGTATGCATGGAGTCCTGGAAATGCTAAACGTGTTTGTCAACTAAAGGTCAATTACCGTGAGCCCAGCAGTCTTTTGCATGACAATGACCGGCTGACAAAATGTAATGACTGCCGCAGCCCTACTTCTGGTCCATGATTAGTAGATGTGGGTGAGTGGACATACTGATCTGGGACTATCCTAGGAAGAGAAGCTCTTCTCAACTATTGGCAATGATTTATTTGACATCCAATTACAATGCGAAATGCATTCAACACTTCTATTGCAGCTTCGGTGAGCACCTATCAGATACCATGCTGTCCTTCAACCCTTGGTGCAGTCTGCTGACCATCACTGAGGCCAGGAAGAAGTCTGCCAGCCAACGTAGGAGCCAAGTTCATCCCCATGCAATGCTCTACTGACTGAGGTAGACTACTGACTGGCTGTCGGGCAGACACACACACACACAGACACACACACAGAGAGTTTAATTGTCCTTATATTGACAGCACTCTACACACAGATACCCCACTCTCCCTTTCCCTTCCATTCATCTCTCCCTGCCTCCATCCTATGTGCCCTGTGGTCTCCTATCTCCTTCATAGTGACCCCAGCTGGATCCCACCGCATAACCTTTTGGTCTAGCTAGGTGAATCTAGAGCTTCACCCTGGCCTGGCCCGGTCTGTCTTTGGCTTCCAGGTGGAATGTCCGGAGCCCGCTGGTTTTCTGTTCTACTTGATAATTAATTGCACCCACCTGTTGTCCCAGGTCTAAATCAGTCCTTGATTAGAGGGGAACAAAAGCAGTGGCACTGGCTTTGAGGTCCAGAGTTGAGTTTGAGGGGTCCAGAGAGACTTCTATTTGGGTATTAATTATTGATTGATTACTGATGGTGCGAAGCTAACAAACAGAACGTGCTAGTGGTTTTAATATGGTAACTTAAAGAGAAACTGTATAGTTGTAAAATTGTATATTTTCAATTAAGTATTGTCTGGTCCATTGTAATGCTCAGAACTCATGATCCAACTCAATAGGTGGCCACATTGTTTCCATGTGTTTGATCCCATTCCATTTATTCCGTTCTAGACATTATTATGAGTCGTCCTCACCTCAGCAGCCTCCACTGATGTGTATATATGGATGTTTGTGTTGTGTCGGTATGTGTGTATGCATGTATGTAATGTGTGAATGTGGGTTTTGTGTGGGAGTGTCAATGTAGTGTGTATGTGAGTGTGTATATGGTGTGTATATATAGTCTAGTGTGTCGGGTCAGTGTTATTTTTTTTATATATATATATATATATATATATATATATATATATATATTTTGATGTCACATGTATCATTAAAATTGTTATATTTTTTTACTTCACTGTGAAATAGTACTACTCATTTCTCTGAGAGTGAGGCAGATATATAGCATTTTGGAATGAAACTGAATAACCTCCGTGTTCATGTGTCTTCTGAGTGTGGCCGTAGGCTAACAGTAACAGAACAGAGATGGATATAATTTCACCTGTACCTCCCCTGCTTTATTACAGGGCCTATAGGTGGCACTGTACCCTTATTGGACAGTATGCCTGACTGTAATGAGTACCAGTTGATGAGACCCAAATATTATCTTGCCATTTGTGAAAGTCTCTTTTGGTTCATGGGGTGTCAGGTTGTGTGTGTGTGTGTGTGTGAAAGAGGGGGTTCCGGTCAGGAAGGCTACAGTGAGCACCTGCTGTACCTGCTGTCGGAGCAGGATTCAGCCCCTCCAGCGTTTGACACCACTCAGGTCTGTGTGTGTGTTTCAGTGTGTGTCCAGTGCCCTCTACTTTACCTCAGCAGATAATCTATTCTGCATAAAGGTTAAGAGCAAGGACGCGTCAGATGCAACTAGTTCCTTATTATAAGGACAACCACCAAATCCACACACACACACACACACAAAGAGTGAAAGCTCTGGGGGAGCCACAGCAATTGCTGTTGATTGCTTATTTTAGCAAGGCCACAGTCGGGCAGCGCGGCTGGCAAGCACGCCACACCGCGTACTTAATCAATGCCAGCCCCTGGAAACCATCGAAACCATGCCAATCACCCAGGAGCCTTTGCTGCTTTGCTCTACACTGGGGAATCCATGGGGTGCATCTCAATACTGAATCACCTCTTCCTTTTCATCTGTACTGACCTGAAAATATACAACAGGTGAATGCATGAATGGTCAATGCCTAATAGTTTCAGGATCCTTTTTCTTTGTCAGTAGCGTAAATTATGGAAAAGAGATGAAGAGTGGAAGCCACTGTTCACTATTAAGATGCAACAACAGAGTCAACACAGGAAAAAAAATAATGGTTGCGTGGGATTCCTTTGAAATTGCATGAGAACATATTACCCGGGAATGAGAAAGGAAAGCGAGGTCAAAATAGGTAATTGCTTTTCCTTTACAGGTAGGAGTCAGTGAAGTCTGTGACAGCACAATACATGGATCAGGCGTGGAGCGGAGAGTATTGGCCACAGGTGCAAAATGACATGGTAAATATCTAGAGATCAATACCATCTTTGTGCTATTTCATAAAATACTTTTTTCATTTGGGGTTTTGAAGGAGAGAGTATTGAATGGACATAATTTTGGGGCCAGGGAGTTGAAATCCTTTCAAACAGGCAAGAGTGATACTATACTGAAGACAAATATAAATGCAAAATGCAACAATTTCAAAGATTTTACTGAGTTACAGTTCATATAAAGAAATCAGTCAATTTAATGAAATTAATTAGGCCCTAATCTATTGATTTCACAACTGGGAATACAGATATGCATCTGCTGGTCACAGATACTTAAAGAAAGTGGGTGTGGATCAGAAAACCAGTTAGTATCTGGTGTGACCACCATTTGCTTCTATAAAGCTGAGTTGTCACCAGGAGAGGCAGTTCCTTTCTTTATATTTTCCTTGATGTGGCTCCAATAACAACTTAATTTATATGGTCAGCGAAAAAAAAGGTTGGTCTCTCTTTTAAAACATGTTTTTCTCTCAGCAAGCCTAACCTGGATGAATAATTCAATGTTAAATGAGAATTCTAACAAAACAATATATTTTTGTCATTAGGATAAATATTTTCTTTCTTCATCTTGCCCTTTATGGTTGTCCCCAGACAACGCCATCATTGGAATGTGACAAGGAATTAGATATTATAGTACATCAAGGTTGTTATTTTGAAATAAACTTACTTAAATGTTTTACTTGTAGATATATAAAGGTTAGCTTACATCTGAGGTGACCCTCTCCATTGTGATCTGAACATGGATCCATCATGGTGGTGTAGTTAAAGGTCTCAGGACTGCCCAATAAACTACAGCAGTAAATTACCTAAACAGTTAGAATGATGAATGGAAGCTAATAAAGTATACTTTCAAAAAAGTAATTATATGTATTAAACAATGAACAGCAGAATTCAAGGTAATGAAGGAGTCTCCCATCTCTCATACTTTTCCCAAGCACCAACAAACCGCAGGGGTTTGGGTTACATGCTACTGTGATTGCTTTCTGCCGTTTGAAAGATGAGTTTACGTAGTGATGTCACTTAGGGCTCCCGAGTGGCGCAGCGGTCTAAGGCACTGCATCTCAGTGCTTGAAGCATCACTACAGAAACGCTGGTTTGAATCCAGGCTGTATCACAACCGGCTGTGATTGGGAGTCCCATAAGGCGGCGCACAATTGGCCCAGCATCATCCGGGTTTGGCTGGTGTATACTGTCATTGTAAATAAGAATTTGTTCTTAACTGACTTGCCTAGTTATATAAAGGTTAAATACATGTAAAAAAAAAAAAAAAAAATCTGGGGGGGAGAAGAAATTGGAACTGGAGTGATGTCATGGTGACATCAATGGTAGCAACACCAACATTTTGAGACCGATTCAATTAAGCTTTTCTTGGAGTGCCTGGCATCCACACACTGAAAACTGTAAGTCTCAGGTTGTCTGTTTTTACAGTTCCATTAAAACGAGTGCTACCTCATTATACAACTACTGTGAGAATCCTGAAGACCAGGTTGTTTTAATTAAGCCCTTGTCTCATATTCAGAGCAGAGCTCTAGTAACATAACATTTTAATAATGTAAATGGTGTCCTTCCAGGTTCCTGTCTAAAGTGCATTAAAACTATTTGGGGGATTTGACATTTAAACTTTGGAAGGAGAGTTTTATTTTTCACTCTGGAATCCACTCGACATCCTCAATAAGCACTTGACCACCTGCAAAGTCAGAACCCCAGTGGGATAAATGTAAAACACCTAGTAAGATGGTTTGAGAGGAGGGGAAGGACAGAGGGGAATGGAGAGGTGTTCGGTATATGAATGCTAATGTGTTGGTAATTGCTGGTTCTTGAAATTGGCTGACATGAGCACCCATCTGCTGTAAGAGTGTAGTGTGGAAAGAGCTTGCAAATTTTATTGGGAAAGTTGTGTATTGAACAGCTACCAAAAAGTGAAGTATATATTCATCATAAAAATTCATAGTTGAAATTTACGCCTATTTTATGTTTGTTTACAAGTCTATATTTCCAAAATGCTTTGAGAAATCCTAATGCTATTTGTTAGTATATGTAGGGCAGACTTATTGACTACTTGTATTCTAAATTGTAGCAATAGCAGAGATTGCAATATTTGGTTACATGAACTTATGGCCCAGTCACTATCTGTCAATGTGACCACTTTTTTTGCAGTAAAATAGTTTTATACAACCATCCATTCCATATAGGGGAGACCTTAGAGATTCCGTATGGAAAAACATAGTAGTGCTTTGTTATAACTCAGGTAATGGGAATTTCAAGAACTAAAGCCTTTTTTGAGGATTGGTCAGTAGCCTAATGCATGACAATTAATAGCATAACACACAACAGATTAGATAAACTGTAATGACACTCACTCACTGTTGCACAGAAAGCGCTGAGCAAACCACGCCCCAAAATGTTCTAACGGTGAAAAAATTACCCTTTTCTGAAATGCAAAGAACTATTGAAGGGCTCAAACGGTTATTTCAGTTATTATGGTTGCACATAGAACCCTTACCAAAGAACCCTTGAGGTATCCTCTTTTCTTAATGTGTATTATCAAATTGTGTGTGTGTGTGTGTGTGTGTGTGTGTGTGTGTGTGTGTGTGTGTGTGTGTGTGTGTGTGTGCTTGCTGTGGAGTATTTATGATGCACTGTCAGGTTAATGCTAAGCAACATTTATTGATGCAATTATGTTTAAATTAGTATACACTCTCGTGATAAACCATTAGCTGCTGTGCTTTGTTTCAGAATTGTATGTTGTCGGAATGACAAACAGATGCCCTTGAATATTCTGCTACAACTACTGCACATCCATTGTGTTCATAGCTGAGATACTGAGATCATGTCATTCAAAATGTATGTACCAGACTGAATCACAGACACACAGTCTGCATGTCATGCCTGACAATTTTTGGGGCCTTCCTCTGACACTTCCTCTGGTGTATAGGTCCTGAATGTCTGGAATCTTGGCCCCAATATCCTAGCTGTTGATGTGAAAAAAAATCTGCAGGTTAGCTGTTACGATTTTAGATGTTTCCGGCATTAACAGGATTGGATTAGCTTTGATAATGGATGTCATATACCAGGCAGCACTTCTTAAATAAATAGATATAAAGTCATTTGAGGAATGTCTCATAAAGTGTTGGAGGTGAATCTTTTAAAATGAGCCAGAGCAGCAGCACTCAGATTGAATCAAGACACTCTGAACAACAAGAGGCTCTTCTCCCTAAAAACATAGATTAATAGAAATGGAATGAGCTAGATTATATATGAGTGGCATCACCAAGTTCAAGTATGGTTTGTTCATTTGAACCGGTAAATAATTGCAGACAAATTAGATTTCCGGGTGATTCCGTTCTAGTGGAAGCGGATTGTACAGGCAATTTTCACATAAGATGTTTAACATGCTTTTTACATTGGTATCACTAACCATTTTTGAGAAAATCCAGAGGAAATCTGCCATTTTAAGCCCTTTTCAGACCCATACATGCCTCCTGTGGGACCTAATGATCCGTGAACCGTACATGATACAGACATGTTGGTGTCATTAGAGTCATTTTTGTATGCATTAACATATGGAGTGTGCCTAGATTCTGAACTACACATTTTCACATTCATTTATTCAACATAAACAATATGAATATGAATATCACAAAACTACCCTTTTACACTATGTTAATTTGAAGACATATTGTTTGGAACAATATACTCTACAAGTACATCACATTTTCAGAGTGGGCTCTTTGCTAATTCAGAAGTTATGATACATTTTTATGAGCATCACCAACACAGTGAATGGTAAATGGATTCAAAGGGAACTTCCTCTGCTGGTGATTTGCTGAATGTCTAATCCAAAAAGAGTGCTGTGATTGGTTGATGACCTATAATGTTAATGTTTATTTATAAATTGGGTCATATAATTAAAAGTAGCAAGGAGACAGCTCTGGAAATGTAACGTGTTTGAAGAGTATATTATTCCCAAAAACAATTCTTAAAATAAGTAAAATCGAAAAGGGTAGTTTTGAGACATTCAGATGTTGAATATATGAACGTGAAAAATTGAATTTCAGAATCTAGACATACTCCATTTGAGAGAACACTATTTGGAGTAGAATAACGCCAATATGTTGTCTGTATCATGTACGGTTCACAGATCATATGGTCTTCGAGCAGTTATGTATCGGTTTAAAAATGGCCTAAATTGGCTACTTTCGTCATGATTTTCTCAAAACTGGATACAAATGTAAAAACCATGTCAAACATCCTTCCTCCCAATTAAGTTTCTATGTGAGATTTGCCAAAACAATCTGAGATACCAAACCAGCTCACACTGGTGTGGAATCGCCCTTTATTTAAAATAAAAACTTGCTTGGTCGAGAGGTGAACAATTTAAGAATGCAGGAGACATACAAACACTCACCATGAACATCCCCCCCTGTCACTTCTTAGTAGTAACAGTACCGTAAAATAGGAACTGTTTTGTTGACTGTGTTTAGCCTCACTGCAACAGCCCCTAAAGTGCTGCCTCCTATTCTGTCACTTCGTCCTCTTCTCGTCCTGATTAATGTCCTTAATTTAGTTTTGAAACATTTTATGGATTATGCATGTTTGGGTTGGTTTGGGAGGATAGGATGTTTATTTTGTCATCCTGAACAGGGTACCGTTGAGCTGATATATTTACATGCAAATCAGAAACCATTATCATATCAGAAGCACACATTGATCAGTGAAACACCTCTAAATAAAACAGTTTATTTCAGCGCTGGAGTAAGTAATATAAACAGTCTATCAGTCTGATCTAGACATAATAGGACCATTATATACATACAGTTGAAGTCGGAAGTTTACATACACTTAGGTTGGAGTCATTAAAACTCATTTTTCAGCCACTCCACAAATTTCTTGTTAACAAACTACAGTTTTGGCAAGTTGGTTAGGACATTTACTTTGTGCATGACACAGGTCATTTTTCCAACAATTGTTAAGCAAGAACAGATTATTTCACTTATAATTCACTGTATCACAATTCCAGTGGGTCAGAAGTTTACATACACTAAGTGCCTTTAAACAGCTTGGAAAATTCCAGAAAATTATGTTATGGCTTTAGAAGCTTCTGATAGGCTAATTGACATCATTTGAGTCAATTGGGGGTGTACCTGTGGATGTATTTCAAGGCCCACCTTCAACCTCAGTGCCTCTTTGCTTGACATCATGGGAAATGAAAAAAAATCAGCCAAGACCTCAGAAAGAAATTGTAGACCTCCACAAGTATGGTTCATCCATGGGAGCAATTTCCAAACGCCTGAAGGTACCACGTTCATATGTACAAACAACAGAGCACAAGTATAAACACCATGGGACCACGCAGCCGTCATACCGTTCAGAAAGGAGATGCGTTCTGTCTCCTAGACATGAATGTACTTTGGTGCGAAAAGTGCAAATCAAGTCCAGAACAACAGCAACGGACCTTGTGAAGATGAAAAGGCTGGAGGAAACAGGTACAAAAGTATCTATATAAAAGGAGTCATATGTCGACATAACCTGAAAGGCCGCTCAGCAAGAAAGAGGACACTGCTCCAAGACCGCCATAAAAAAGCCAGACTATGGTTTGCAACTGCACATGGGGACAAAGATCGTATTTTTTTGAGAAATGTCCTCTGGTCTGATGAAACAAAAACAGAACTGTTTGGCCATAATGACCATCATTATGTTTGGAGGAAAAAGGGGGAGGCTTGCAAGCCGAAGAACACCATCCCAAGCACGGGGGTGGCAGCATCATGTTGTGGGGTGCTTTGCTGCAGGAGGGACTGGTGCACTTCACAAAATAGATGCATCACGAGGGAGGAAAATTACGTGGGTTTATTGAAGCAACGTCTCAAGACATCTGTCAGGAAGTTAAAGCTGGTCACAAATGGGTCTTCCAAATAGACAATAACCCAAAGGATACTTCCAAAGTTGTGGTAAAATGGCTTAAGGACAACAAAATCAAGATATTGGAGTGGTCATCACAAAGCCCTGACCTCAATCCCATAGAACATTTGTGGGCAGAACTGAAAAATGTTTGCGAGCAAGGAGGCCTACAAATCTGACTCAGTTACACCAGCTCTGTCAGGAGGAATGGGACAAAATTCGCCCAACTGATTGTGGGAAGCTTGTGGAAGGCTACCCAAAATGTTTGACCCAAGATAAACAATTTAAAGGCAATGCTACCAAATACTAATTGAGTGTATGTAAACTTCTGACCCACACCCATAAAATAAATAAAAGCTGAATAAATAATTATTTCCTATTATTCTGACATTTCACATTCTTAACCTGTTGATGCTCTGGGGGCACTATTTCATTTTTGGATGAAAAACGTTCCCGTTTTAAACAAGATATTTTGTCACAAAAAGATGATCGACTATGCATATAATTGCTACCGTTCGAAAGAAAACACTCTGACGTGTCCAGAAATACAAAGATCTTCTCTGTGCGTGCCCTATAACGTGAGCTTCAGGCAAAACCAAGATGAGATGGCATCCAGGAAATGACAAGGATTTTTGAGGCTCTGTTTTCCATGGTCTCCTTATATGGCTGTGAACGCGAGAGGAGTAAGTCTGCCCTTTCTGTCGTTTCCCCAAGGTGTCTGCAGCATTGTGACGTATTTGTAGGCAGATCATTGGAAGATTGACCATAACAGACCACATTTACCAGGTGTCCGCCCGGTGTCCTGCGCCGAAATTGGTGCGCAAAAGTCACCTGCCAGTATTTTTCCATACGATACAGAGAGTAAAGCAAGCTTCCACGAACTGCATGTCAATGAAGAGATATGTGAAAAAACACCTTGAGGACTGATTCCAAACAACGTTTGCCATGTTTCGGTCGATATTATGTAGTTAATCCGGAAAAAGTTTTACGTTGTAGGTGACTGCATTTTCGGTTCGTTTCGGTAGCCAGACGCAATGTAGAAAACGGAACGATTTCTCCTACACACAGACGCTTTCAGGAAACACTGCGCATTTGGTATGTGACTGAGAGTCTCCTCATTGAAAACATCAGAAGCTCTTCAAAGGTAAATGATTTTATTTATTTGGTTATCTGGTTTTTGTGAAAATGTTGCGTGCTACATGCTACACAAAATGCTATGCTAGCTTTGCATACTCTTACACAAATTAGTCAATTTCTATGGTTCAAAAGCATATTTTGAAAATCTGAGATGACAGTGTTGTTAAGAAAAGGCTAAGCTTGAGAGCAGACGCATTATTTTCATTTTATTTGCGATTTTCAGAAATCGTTAACGTTGCGTTATGCTAATGAGCCTGAGGCTTTAGTCACGATCCCGGATCCGGGATGGGGAGTTTCAAGAAGTTAAAATAAAGTGGTAAGACTAAACCTTTACTAAATTACTAAACCAAGATGGCATAGCAGTTAGACGTCCTTTGTCCTCGTCTTGTCGTGTTCCGTGTATATTTATATATTTACATCTTTTTATATATTTTCTTTTCTAAAAACTCAACTTCAAAACACACCTGCAATCTGCCTCACCAATTTAAAAAAATAAAGAAAGTATTATTCACCTCACATCTGAAATCCACAATAGAATCTAGCCAGTTTACTGGCTAACGTTAGTATTCAGCTATCCTTTAGCTCATAAAGCTATCGCCAGTTTTGTACAACGCGAGTTAGACCAGAGCATACCGGACCTATTTTCTCTCCATATCCCCGGAGATCTACCGCAAGCTCTGGACATTTACACCTGGATCTTGCAGCTAGCTAGCTGCTATCCAAGTGACGATTGGCTTACGTCGGTCCCCGAGCATACCAGCTGAAGAGTTCCATCAGCCACTCCTAAAGAGTTCCATCAGCCACTACTATCACCTATCCGGACCCGTTTTACTGCCGATGCGGAGCCCCACCAGGCCTTCACGACTGGACTACCGACGTTATCTGGCCGAGGGAGTTATCCAACTGGCCACTCCGTCACGACGTTACCTGAACGCCCATCTGCGGCCCGCTAATCAATAGCTGTCTTATCGGTTGCTATCTGAATAGTTCTATTGGACAATTTTATTGGGGCACTTCATCTATTTTGCCAATTGGATTGGTCCCCTCTAACACACAGAACCCCACTAATCTTTTGACGGAAACGCACAAGGTGAATAAAAACAGACCTCCATTCTCTCCACTGTATTCACATCCTACCATACCTTTGTCTGGACATTACACCTTAAAGCTATTTTATCACCCCCAGAAACCTCCTTTTACTCTCTGTTCCGGACGTCCTAGATGACCAGTTCTCATTGCTTTTAGCCGTACCTGTATCCTACTCCTCCTCTGTTCCTCTGGTGATGTAGAGGTGAATCCAGGCCCTGCAGTGTCTAGCTCCAATCCTATTCCCCAGGTGCTCTCTTTTGATGACTGTAACCGTAACAGCCTTGGTTTCATGCATGTTAACATTAGAAGCCTCCTCCCTAAGTTTTTTTTAATTCACTGCTTTAGCACACTCTGCCAACCCGGATGTCCTAGCCGTGTCTGAATCCTGGTTTAGGAAGACCACCAAAAACCCTGAAATCTACATCCCTAACTACAACATTTTCAGACCAGATTGAACGGCCAAAGGGGGCGGTGTTGCAATCTACTGCAGAGTTCTGTCCTACTATCCAGGTCTGTACCCAAACAATTTGAACGTCTACTTTTAAAAATCCACCTCTCTAAAAACAAGTCTCTCACCCTTGCCGTCTGCTATAGACCACCCTCTGCCCCCAGCTATGCTCTGGACACCATATGTGAACTGATTGCCCCCATCTATCTTCAGAGCTCGTGCTGCTAGGTGACCTAAACTGGAACATGCTTAACACCCCAGCCATCCTACAATCTAAGCTTGATGCCCTCAATCTCACATACATTATCAATGAACCAACCAAGTACCACCCCAAAGCTGTAAACATGGGAACCCTCATAGATATCATCCTAACCACCTTGCCCTCTAAATACGCCTCTGCTGTTTTCAACCAAGATCTCAGCGATCACTGCCTCATTGCCTGCATCCGTATTGGGTCAGAGTCAAACAACCTCCTCTCATCACTGTCAAACACTCTCTGAAACACTTCAGCGAGCAGGCCTTTCTAATCGACCTGGCCTGGGTATCCTGGAAGGATATTAACCTCATCCCGTCAGCAGAGGATGCCTGGTTATTTCAAATAAAATGCCTTCCTCACCATCTTAAATAAGCATGCCCCATTCAAGAAATTTAGAACCAGGAACAGATATAGCCCTTGGTTCTCTCCAGATCTGACTGCCCTTAAACAACACAAAAACATCATATGGCGTTCTGCATTAGTATCGAACAGCCCCCGTGATATGCAACATTTCAGGGAAGCTCGAAACCAATATACACAGGCAGTTAGAAAAGCCAAGGCTAGCTTTTCAAGCAGAAATTTGCTTCCTGCAACACAAACTCAAAAAGGTTCTGGGACACTGTAAAGTCCATGGAGAATAAGAACAACACCTCCCAGCTGCCCACTGCACTGAGGATAGGAAACTCTGTCACCACTGATAAATCCACTATAATTGAGAATTTCAATAAGCATTTTTGGCTACCCCTACCCTGGCTACCCCTACCCTGGTCAACAGCACAGCACCCCCAACTCGCCCATGCCTTCCCCATTTCTCCTTCTCCCAAGTCCAGTCAGCTGATATTCTGAAAAAGCTGCAAAATCTGGACCCCTAACAAATCAGCCAGGCTAGACAATCTGGACCCTTTCTTTCTAAAATGATCTGCCGAAATTGTTGCAACCCCTATTTACTAGCCTGTTCAACCTCTCTTTCGTGTCTTCTGAGATTCCCAAAGATTGGAAAGCAGCTGCGGTCATCCCTCTCTTCACTCTAGACCCAAACTGCTAAAGACCTATATCTATCCTACCCTGCCTTTCTAAGGTCTTCGAAAGCTAAGTCAACAAACAGATTTCCGACGATTTCGAATCCCACGGCACCTTCTCCGCTATGCAATCTGGTTTCAGAGCTGGTCATGGGTGCACCTCAGCCACGCCGCTCAAGGTCCTAAACGATATCTTAACCGCCGTTGATAAGAAACAATACTGTGCAGCCGTATTCCTTGATCTGGCCAAGGCTTTCGACTCTGTCAAACAACACATCCTCATCGGAAGACTCGATAGCCTTGGTTTCTCAAATGATTGCCTCGCCTGGTTCACCAACTACTACTCTGATAGAGTTTAGTGTGTCAAATCGGAGGGCCTGTTGTCCGGGCCTCTGGCAGTCTCTATGGGGGTGCCACAGGGTTAAATTCTTGGGCCGAGTCTCATCTCTGTATACATCAATGATGGCGCTTTTGCTGCTGGTGAGTCTCTGATCCACCTCTATGCAGACGACACCATTCTGTATACTTCTGGCTGTAACGATCCTCTTCCTGTAAATGACTGGACCACAGCGCATATTTATTTAAATCAGAACACTTTAACAAAAATAACAAAGAGGAAAACAAACAGTTCTGTAAGGAAACTAAACTATACAGAAACATTAAAAATAACATAGGATGGCATTTTTCCGCGGTGGTGGCTCTGTTGAGGGACGTAGACCCTCTAGAGCGGGGACCCTCACCGCCGACCCCGGACTGGGGACCCTCGTAAAGAGCCCCGGACAGAAGGGCGCCGCTGGAAGCTCCAGACCGAAGGGCGCCTCTGGAGGCTCTGGACTGGAAGACGTCGCTGGAAGCTCCTGACTGGAGGGTGACACTGGAGGCTCCGGACTGGTGGGCAACTCTGGAGGGAGGAGACGCAAAGACAGCCTGGTGCGTGGGGCTGCCACAGGGCCCACCAGGCTGGGGAGACCTACAGGAGGCCTGGTGCATGGAGGAGGCACCGGATGTACCGGGCTGTGGGGGAGCACTGGAGCTCTGGTGCGCAGCCTTGTTATCACACTTCCAGGCTGAATGCCCACTTTAACCCGGGCCTTCCAGACTGCAGGCACACGTCGAACCGGGCTGTGGGGGAACACTGGAGATCTGGTGCTTAACACTCGCGCGTCTCCCTTAGGCTCAATGCCCACTTTCGCCCGACACGGGCGGAGCGCAGGCATAGGGCGAACTGAAACCTCCGAGCGCCCCGGAGACACGGTACGCAGAGCCGGTGCAGGATACCCTGGGCCGAAACGGCACACCGGAGACCAAACGTGCTGAGCTGGCACAATCCGCCCTGACTGGATACCCACTCTCGCATGGCACTTTCGGTGGGCTGGCATATAGCGCTCCGGGCTATGAGCGCCTACAGGTGACACCGTGCACTTCACCACATAACACGGAGCCTGACCAGTACCACGTTGCTTCCGGTAAGCAGTTGGCTCAGGTCTATCGCCTGACTCCGCCAATCCCCCGTGTGCCCGCCCAATTTTTTTTTTTTTTTGGGGGGGGGGGGGAGTTGCCTCTCGTGCCTGCTGCGCTGCCTTGCCTCATATTATTATTATTTTTTCACCTTTATTTAACCAGGTAGGCAAGTTGAGAATAAGTTCTCATTTACAATTGCGACCTGGCAAGGATAAAGCAAAGCAGTTCGACACATACAACGACACAGAGTTACACATGGAGTAATACAAACATACAGTCAATAATACAGTATAAACAAGTCTATATACGATGTGAGCAAATGAGGTGAGATAAGGGAGGTAAAGGCAAAAAAGGCCATGGTGGCAAAGTAAATACAATATAGCAAGTAAAACACTGGAATGGTAGATTTGCAATGGAAGAATGTGCAAAGTAGAAATAAAAATAATGGGGTGCAAAGGAGCAAAATAAATAAATAAATTAAATACAGTAGGGAAAGAGGTAGTTGTTTGGGCTAAAATATATATATATCGCCCCCTCTCAGCTTTAGCTGCCTCTAGTTCTTCCTTCGTGCGGCGATATTCCCCAGCCTGTCTCCAGGGTCCCTGTCCTTCCAATATCTCCTCCCAAATCCAGGAGTCCTGAACCCTCTGCTCCTCGTTACCACGATGCTTGGTCCGTTTGTGGTGGGTAGTTCTGTAACAATGCTCTTCCTGTCAATGACTGGACCACAGCGCAGCGTGATACGTGTTCATGATATTTATTTAAATTAGAACACTTGAACAAAAATAACAAAGAGGAAAACTAACAGTTCTGTAAGCAAACTAAACTATACAGAAAACATAGAAAAAAAACATAGAATGCCCACCCAAATCACACCCTGGCCAAACCAAATAGAGACCTAAAGAGCTCTAAAGTCAGGGCGTGACACTGTACCGTCTTTGGACACTGTGTTAAAACCTGTTGAATCTAGGGGGCACTATTTTCATTTTTGGAAAAATAACGTTCCCAAAGTAAACGGGCTATTTTGTAAGGACAAGATGCTGGAATATGCATATAATTGACAGCTTAGGATAGAAAACTGTAAAAATATTGTCTGTGAGTATCACAGAACTGATATTGCAGGCAAAAGCCTGAGAAAATCAGATCAGGAAGGGACTCTTATTTAGAAAGCTCTACGTTCCAATGCGTACCTATTGAGCAGTGAATGAGATATCAACCAGATTCCTTTTTCTATGGCTTCCCTAATGTGTCCAGTGTCACAATACATAGTTTCAGGCTTTTATTTTGAAAAATGAGCCTGAACATCAACATTGCGTCAGTGTTCAGCTGGAGGGTCTCAGAGTGTTTTGTGCGTAAAAGACAAATGCGGCTATTGTTTCTCTCTTTCCTACTAAGAAGCCACCTGTCCCGGTTGATATATTATCTAATAGATATTTGAAAAACACCTTGAGGATTGATTATAAACAACGTTTGCCATGTTTCTGTCGATATTATGGAGCTAATTTTCCATATTTTTCGGCGTTGTCGTGACCGCAATTTCCGGTCGAATTCTCAGCCAAACGTGAAGAACTAACTGAGTTATTTCGGCTACAAAAATAATAATTTTGGAAAAAAGGAATGTTTGCTATCTTACTGGGAGTCTCGTGAGTGAAAACATCTGAAGCTCATCAAAGGTAAACTATTTAATTTGATTGCTTTTCTGATTTTCGTTACCAGGTTGCCTGCTGCTAGCTAGGCATAATGCTATGCTAGGCTATCAATAAACTTACACAAATGCTTGTCTTGCTTTGGCTGTAAAGCATAATTTCAAAATCTGAGATGACAGGGTGATTAACAAAAGGCTGAGCTGTGTTTCAATATATTTCACGTGTGATTTCATGAATATGAATATTTTCTAGTAATATTTTTGTGTCAGTTGATGACAATTCTCCCGGATCCGGGATGGGTAGTTCCAAGAGGTTTTTAACAACCCTCCAGACGAGCTTCAATGCCATACAACTCTCCTTCCATGGCCTCCAACTGCTCTTAAATACAAGTAAAACTAAATGCATGCTCTTCAACCAATCGCTGCCTGCACCTGCCCGCCCGTCCAGCATCACTTCTCTGGACGGTTCTGACATAGAATATGTGGACAACTACAAATACCTAGGTGTCTGGTTAGACTGTAAACTCTCCTTCCGGACTCACATCAAACATCTCCAATCCAAAGTTAAATCTAGAATTGGCTTCCTATTTCGCAACAAAGCATCCTTCACTCATTCTGCCAAACATACCCTCGTAAAACTGACCATCCTACCAATCCTCGACTTCAGCAATGTCATTTACAAAATAGCCTCCAATACCCTACTCAATAAATTGGATGCAGTCTATCACAGTGCCATCAAGCCCCATGCACTACCCACCACTGCTACCTGTACGCTCTCGTTGGCTGGCCCTCTCTTCATACTCGTCACCAAACCCACTGGCTCCAGGTCATCCTGCTAGGTAAAGTCCCCCCTTATCTCAGCTCGCTGGTCACCATAGCAGCACCCACCTGTAGCACGCGCTCCAGCAGGTATATCTCTCTGGTCACCCCCAAAACCAATTCTTCCTTTGGCCGCCTCTCGTTCCAGTTCTCTGCTGCCAATGACTGGAACAAACTACAAAAATCTCTGAAACTGGAAACACTTATCTCCCTCACTAGCTTTAAGCACCAGCTGTCAGAGCAGCTCACAGATTACTGCACCTGTACATAATTTAGCCCAAACAACTACCTCTTCCCCTACTGTATTTATTTATTTTGCTCCTTTGCACGCCATTATTTCTATTTCTACTTTGCACATTCTTCCACTGCAAATCTACCATCCTGTGTTTTACTTGCTATATTGTATTTACTTCGCCACCATGGCCTTTTTTACCTTTACCTCCCTTATCTCACCTCATTTGCTCACATTGTATATAGACTTATTTTTCTACTGTATTATTGACTGTATGTTTGTTTTACTTCATGTGTAACTCTGTTGTTGTATGTGTCGAACTGCTTTGCTTTATCTTGGCCAGGTCGCAATTGTAAATGAGAACTTGTTCTCAACTTGCCTACCTGGTTAAATAAGTAAAATAAATATAAATAAATAAAAGACAGGGAATTTTTTTACTAGGATTAAATGTCAGGAATTTTGAAAAATGGAGTTTAAATGTATTTGGCTGAGGTGTATGTAAACTTCCAACTTCAACTGTATGTAAGGGGCTGCATGAAATAATCAATTCCTCTCATCATTTCACAGGTCATGTAGTGCTGCTAGCTGCATGGTGTAGTCACAGCTATTTCAGGTTATTAGTAAGACTTGGAGTGCTTTGGATCATAACTCCGCAAGGTTGTCAACACAGCATCACAATCCTTGCATATAAGCCCAGGAATTCAGAGGGTCACATAGTGCAGTCATTGATATCATGAGACAATGACAACAGTGAATGGCGAGAGACAAACAAACCCATTACAACCTGAAGTAGTGTTGTGCATTGTGTACAGCTGATGCTCTTTATCTTTCTATGTCTCTCTCTCTCTCTTTCTGTCTCACTCTCTCTCTCACTTTCTTTATCATTGCTGTTCTGAATCCTTCCTGTGTCATTGTTTCTAACAAGCGTCTCGAGCAACGCGGTATGGTGCAGATAATGTCCCCCGTTATGGCTCTGAGATATTGTTGCATACTTACCATTATAACGGATCATTGTACATCTGCCACAATGTAATGACAGGGAGATAAAAACAGCTGCATGATTTACTCCATTGGATTTTAGTTTGGGTTAATTAGCATACAGCACATCCCACAAAGACTGCGGAGGAAGAGGCAGTAGGGAGAGAGGGAAAGGATGGCTGTGACACTTAAAAACCTGCCCCCTCTTAAAAGTGTCATCTGAGGACATCACATCAACAACAGCCCCCACCAAGGGTCTATGACCAGGACAGTGGATGAAACCAGGGGTGGTTGGGTAGTAGACAGACAGTGTCCTCTCTACCTCCTTAGACCCTACTTTGTCCATCTGTCTGTTTAGACACTAAAACGACCTGTGTCCATTAGTATTTCAGGGAGTATAAAATATGGATAGAAGGGTGATTGAAAGGAGGGATGTGTTTAGTGAAGAATAGAGACATCCTTAACAAAAACAGATTTGTTGATGCAAACTTCCCGCAAGTTTATGGCAAATTTGCCACAAACTAAATAGTGTGCCACAAAATGTTGCCAGAAGTTAAATAATATCTATTGTCACTAGAGGCTGTTCTGATGAACACATACATTCCAAGACCAGTAACCGCTTATGGCCAATCAATCAAGTAGATTTGAAACATCTTTTGGAAATTGGAAACAACGATATCTAGCTAGCTACAGTACCTCAAATCAAATCAAATGTTTAATGGTCACATACACAAGGTTTAGAATATATTCATGTGAATGTAGTGAAATGCTTGTGCTCCTAGTTCCGACTATGCAGGAAAATCTAACAAGTAATCTAACAAATTCACAACTACTGCCTTATACACACAACTATACACAAATTAATAAGAATATGTACATATAAATACATGGATGAGCGATGGGGTGCGGCATACTGTAGTCAAGATGCAGTAGATGGTGTAGAATACAGTATATACATATGAGATGAGTAATGTTGGATATGTAAACATTATTAAAGTGGCATTATTTAAAGTGACTAGTGATGCCTTTATTAAGTCAATTTATTTAAGTGACCAGAGATTTGAGTCTGTATGTTGGCAGCAGCCTCTCTATGTTAGTGATGGCTGTTTAACAGTCTGATGGCCTTGAGTTAGAAGCTGTGTTTCAGCCTCTTGGCCCCAGCTTTGATGCACCTGTACTGACCTCACCTTCTGGATGATAACAGGGTGAACAGGCAGTGGCTCGGCTGGTTGTTGTCCTTGATGATCTTTTTGGACTTCCT
The DNA here is from genome assembly GCF_036934945.1 of Oncorhynchus masou masou. Lineage (NCBI taxonomy): Eukaryota > Metazoa > Chordata > Actinopteri > Salmoniformes > Salmonidae > Oncorhynchus > Oncorhynchus masou. Next base: position 44,135,104 of record NC_088226.1, on the reverse strand, counting down.
GTGACATCGGGTGGTGTAGGTGTCCTGGAGGGCAGGTAGTTTGCCCCCGGTGATGCGTTGGAGAGCCTTGCGGTTGAGGGTGGTTCAATTGCCGCACCAGGTGGTGATACAGCCCGACAGGGTGCTCTCGATTGTGCATCTGAAAACGTTTCTGAGTGTTAGATGACAGGCCAAATTTCTTCAGCCTCCTGAGGTTGAAGACGCGCTGTTGCGCCTTCTTCATCACACTGTCTGTGTGGGTGGACCATTTCAGTTTGTCCGTGATGTGTACACCAAGGAACTTAAAACGTTCCACCTTCTCCACTATTGTCCCGTTGATGTGGATGGGGGGCGGGGGGGGGGGTGCTCCCTCTGCTGTTTCCGGAAGTCCACGATCATCTCCTTTGCTTTGTTGATGTTGAGTGAGAGGTTATTTTCCTGACACCACACTCCGAGGGCCCTCACCTCCTCCCTGTAGGCTGTCTTGTCATTGTTGGTAACCAGGCCTACCACTGTTGTGTCGTCTGCAAACTTGATGATTGAGTTGGAAACGTGCATGGCCACGCAGTCATGGGTGAACAGGGAGTACAGGAGAGAGCTGAGAACGCACCCTTGTGGGGCCCCAGTGTTGAGGATCAGCGGGGTGTTTCCTACCTTCACCACCAGGGGGTGGCCTGTCAGAAAGTCAAGGACCCAGTTACATAAAGTGGGATGGAGACCCAGGGTCTCGAACTAAAAAACAAGTTTGGAAGGTGCTATGGGGTTAAAAGCTGAGCTGTCAATGAACAGAATCTTACATAGTTATTCCTCTTGTCCAGATGGGATAGGGTAGTGTACAGTATGATGGCGATTGCATCGTCAGTAAACCTATTGGGGTGGTAATCAAATTGGAGTGGGTATAGGGTATCAGGTAGGGTGGAGATGATATGGTCCTTGACTAGTCTATCAAAGCACTTCATGATGACAGCAGTGAGTGAAATGGGACAGAGGGATATCAGAGGAATATCAACAGACCACCAACTTACTATCCTCAGACAAGGTTGAGTAAAGCCCACAAAGATCTCCTCCAATGTACAAGCCAGACAGGAAGATCACGCCTTCAGGAAGGGTACCACATGAGGGAGGAGGACATCTTCCCTGTAACTCACAGCGTTGAGATTGCCTGCAATGACAACAAGCTCAAGCTAATGTTGCTGTGATACACCACCACAGACTATGATGGACCCTCCACCTCCAAATCGATCCCGCTCCAGAGTACAGGCCTCGGTGTAACGCTCATTCCTTCGACGATAAACACTGTGCTGGTGTTGTTGCACGTGGTCTGCCACTACGGGGATGATCAGCTGTCCGTCCTGTCTCACTGTAGCGCTGTCTTAGTCGTCTCACAGTACGGACATTGCAATGTATTGCCCTGGCCAGATCTGCAGTCCTCATGCCTCCTTGCAGCATGCCTAAGGCACGTTCACACAGATGAGCAGGGACCCTGGTGGTTGTTTTTCAGTCTTTGTGTGTCTGCACCAGACAGAACTGTTTTGGTTGTTTCTTTGTTGTTTTGTTATTCAGTGTTCAGCTTTGATTATCAATAAGAATGATGAACACTTACTATGCTGCACCTTGGTCCTCACCTTCTTCTACCGACGACAGCCGTTACACATGTTTATTTATTGTTTATGGTTCATTGAACAAGCATGACAAACAGTGTTTAAACCCTTTACAATGAAGATCTGTGAAGTTATTTGGATTTTTACGACTTATCTTTGAAAGACAGGGTCCTGAAAAGGGGACTTTTCTTTTTTTGCTGAGTTCATATACTTGGAAGATCCATTTGATGTCACAAAGATATAAATAGATGCATGAGGAAAGGTCGAATCAGTCAGCATTACCAGGAGTGGTTTTGTTCTGATTTCATGAGTCTCAGAATAGGAGAATGAGAAAGCTCTGTGGCTCCATAAGTTGGCGACATCTGAAGTGGAGAAATTTGAAATATTGAATTTGCTATTTAATACTAGCCCATAGAAATGCATTGAATAACACATGCATTGAAAACATAAATGGCAAAACATACAGTAAAAACATATTCATAAAAGAAGAAGGTTTTAAAGTGTGTCATATTTACTGGTCATTAGGTTTGTAGGCCAAATGCTCTGGTCGCTACAGATGTTTTCGTGAGAAGACTAATTTCCGGGATGTCTCATGGTCTGACAAACACTACTGTAGCTCAACCACCATTTTTTATTATGTTACTTGTATTGGCGCACGGGTGCATCAACAGACTCTTACGGGATTTTTTATGAAGAAGATTCCAGAAGTGGTGGGACGACGGCGCCTACACCGTGTAGTATATGGAAAGAAGGAAGAAAGTCTGTCAGTTTTGTTGATGTTTGATGAAGAGTATCTGCCTACACATGTTAAGATGAGATATGTGAGATATGCTGTAAGAGCCTTAATAAATAAACCGCTACAGTGCCGAAATTTCTAAAAGTATGGCCATGTCTTAAGTGTGTGTCGACAGAATCAACAGGTAGTTGAAGTCCTGTGTAGCTCTGTTGGTAGAGCATGGTGCTTGCAATGCCAGGGTTGTGGATTCGACTCCCACAGGGGACCAGTGTGAAAAATGTATGCACTACAATAAATTGGTCTGGATAAAAGACAAATTACATAAATGTATGAATCTGATCATCTAGCAATAGTAGTGGGTATCATGTTGTTGTATTCACTGAATTCCCTACTTGGGTAAAATAGTTTAAAGCTGTGATTTGACCTGTTTTTTTTATCTGTTATTTTTCTTTTTGTTTCTTTGCACAAAAATGGACATTGCCGCAATAGACATTTCTTTTTTCTACAGTTTACTACCATAAAGTAGATGGTGGAATGCACATCACATTTGAGTGAATGCAATTATACCAGAGAAGAAGGAAAACAATAACATCGTCCCCAGACAAGACGTGGTTAGTACTTGCTCTTGCTCGGGAAATGACTACTCGAGTGAAAATGGGCTTCCAAAAAGTTGTTCATCCGTCAACCTGAGACTAGTGTGTTGCTGTTAACCTGTTGATGCTCTGGGGGCGCTATTTCATTTTTGGATGAAAAACGTTCCCGTGTCCAGAACTACCAAGATATTTTCTGTGTGTGCCCTAGAACGTGAGCTTCAGGCAAAACCAAGATGAGACGGCATCCAGGAAATGAGCAGGATTTTTGAGGCTCTGTTTTCCATTGTCTCCTTATATGGCTGTGAATGCGAGAGGAATGAGCCTGCCCTTTCTGTCGTTTCCCCAAGGTGTCTGCAGCATTGTGACGTATTTGTAGGCAGATCATTGGAAGATTGACCATAAGAGACCACATTTACCAGGTGTCCGCCCGGTGTCCTGCGCCGAAATTGGTGCGCAAAAGGCAGCTGCCAGTATTTTTCCATGGGATACAGAGAGGAAAGCAAGCTTCCACGAACTGCATATCAATGAAGAGATATGTGAAAAAACACCTTGAGGATTGATTCCAAACAACGTTTGCCATGTTTCGGTCGATATTATGTAGTTAATTCGGAAAAAGTTTTACGTTGTAGGTGACTGAATTTTCGGTTCGTTTCGGTAGCCAGACGCAATGTAGAAAACGGAACGATTTCTCCTACACACAGACGCTTTCAGGAAAAACTGCGCATTTGGTATGTAACTGAGAGTCTCCTCATTGAAAACATCAGAAGCTCTTCAAAGGTAAATGATTTTATTTATTTGGTTATCTGGTTTTTGTGAAAATGTTGCGTGCTAAATGCTACTCAAAATGCTATGCTAGCTTTGCATACTCTTACACAAATTAGTCAATTTCTATGGTTCAAAAGCATATTTTGAAAATCTGAGATGACAGTGTTGTTAAGAAAAGGCTAAGCTTGAGAGCAGACGCATTATTTTCATTTTATTTGCGATTTTCAGAAATCGTTAACGTTGCGTTATGCTAATGAGCCTGAGGCTTTAGTCACGATCCCGGATCCGGGATGGGGAGTTCCAAGAGGTTTTAAGTAGCTATCCAATGGGTACACACTAGTTGAATCAACATTGTTTCCATGTCATGTTAATGAAATTACAACCAACGTGGAAAAGACATTGAAATGAAATTGTGAAATATTGTTTCCACAATAAACAGCATTTACAGACAGACAACTGAATATATGGACAAGTTTTGTGTTTTTGTTGTCGACTGTAGGAAGAGTAGCTGCTGCATCTGCGGAAGCTAAATGTGGATAAAAAAAATCATACCTTACCATAACTGATTTGAGAGAGAAATTACAGCTAGATAGCTGCAGCTTTCTATTCTATCACTAAGCTATGCTAGCTAACTGCTGTCAGCTTGGCGAAACACAATGTCACTGCAGTCTTTAGCCTACACTTAGAACTGAATTGGGCCCTGATTCAGGAAACTAGGCATATGTCGCAAGTCACGACATCACATGAGAGCTGTTTGAACATAATTATTTTTTTTCACAAAATTAGTTTTCTTTGTGCAGAAATGCCTAACCCAAACATGTGAACTTTCATGGCCCTTAATATCAAACTTGTATGCCATCTGTAAATACGAATAAAATTGTTAAATTATGAGTCAAGTTCGCTTGCCATGATTGGCTGAGATAATGAGTGGGCTGGAAATTCCAAGAGATGAGTTTGGATTGGTCTGCCATATAGTATGCATCTGTCTATTGAAGCTGGTCAGTATGTCTAGGTAATCGTGACAAATGCCTTTTTTACATGCATCGCGTAGTAAAACTGCATAAACCTAATGGCAAGTTAAATTGTACTGTTAGCTAGCTAACGTTAGCTGGCTGGCTTGCTAGCTAACGTTATCTGTACACTCTCCACTTTCTGGAGGACCGAGTTTTGAAATCAGTGGAATTTAAGTATGAAAGCTAAGGAGATGGAGAAAACACCAGTCTGGATTACATCTTCAAACTAAGGGCAACCATGCATGGCATCAGACAGGAGACACATCCAACCATGATGTATATGGGTAAGATAGTCTAGCTAGCTACATGTGCAGATATTACATGTTTCTAATTTTCCCAGAAAGTGGTTTCATTTCAAGTGTACTGTTAGCTAGCTAACGTTAGCTGGGTCGCTAGCTAACGTTATGGGTATGATCTTATTCATCATATATCAGACATTTGCTTTACTAGTTATAGCCATAGAACCTGGTTGGTTAGCTACCTGCAGATTCATTCAGGGTAGTAACGTCATGAGTTGTGATAATGGTCCATTGTTTAGCTAGCTAGCTACATGTCTTAACACTATGCAAGTATCCATCTCAATAGAATTTCACTGCAACTGTTGATAAGACCTACTAGCTGGTAAATTTGCTCTGGCTGTCTACTCCGATTTTAGACCACTGGTAAGATAGTCTAGCTAGCTACATTTTCAGATATTACACGTTTCTAATTTTGGCAAAGTATTTTCATTTCAAGTTAGTGTACTGTGAGCTCGCTATCTAACGTTATGTCATGCATTGGGATTCATTTTTTACCTAGCTAGCTATTTAGCTACATTTTTAATAAAAGACTCTCGACTTAGTGTGCCAAAGCGCAGAATACCTGATGCATTGTTGAATTCGTCCTGTGTCAGTAAACGTCGGCAACAAAGCATTGTTGCCAGCAGCACAGTTATAGTCACCAATGCTCTGGATAACATGAAAATAGCCTAACCAGCTCTGCTAGGGTGAGTAAAATGGTCAGAGTAGAGTGTTCTCTCATTATGTGTCTGGAAGTAGCAAGCCAATGTTAGCCAGTTAGCTTGGGTGCTTGACTGTTGTTGTGAGATCAGAGCTTTCGGATCAACCCTACTTATTGGCCAGGGCGTCCAGTGTGTGCTCTGAATGCGAAATGCTCTGCCTTTAATAACGGGCAATATGACAGCACAGTTGAGTCACCAATGCTCTGGGTAACATAACAGCCTAACCAGCTCTGCTAGGGCAAGTAATGTTCAGTGAGCTCACTCTCTTAGATTTCTGGAAGTAGCTGGCAAGTTAGTACAGAACGTTCAGATCAACCCTTAAAGAGATGGGTGGGGCTAAGACATAAGGTGCATTCCACCACATACTGTGCTGGAGGTTGTGGTCAATCACGGTTTACAACATTAACCAAGACAACTGTCATTTGCCTTCAGCACAGATTGTCCATTATACTCACCAGATAGTATAGTGGCCAGTCCAACAATGAAAATAAATGTCTTCAAAAATGGAACAACAGGCACAACTCAGATAAAGTTTTTTTTCTCAAAGTTGCCGGGATGTCACGTATCCTTCTTATATTAGTACACTCGTAACAACCTAAGCATTATGAAACGTCACCCTTTAAAACTTCTTACAGCTGAAATCCCGTTAACGGGATCGATATGACAACAGCCACTGAAAGTGCAGGGAGACAAAATCAAACAGAAATCTCATAATTAAAATTCCTCAAACATACAAGTATTATACACCATTTTAAAGATAAACTTGTTGTTAATCCCACCACAGTGTCCGATTTCAAAAAGACTTTAACAGCGAATGCATAACATATGATTATGTTAGCATGTTAGGTCAGCACCTTGTCACAGAAAAACACAGCCATTTTCCAGCCAAAGAGAGGAGTCACAAAAAGTAGAAATAGAGATAAAATGAATCACTAACCTTTGATGATCTTCATCAGATGGCACTCATAGGACTTCATGTTACACAATACATGTATGTTTTGTTCGATAAAGTTTATATTTATATCCAAAAATCTCAGTTGACATTGGCGCGTTACGTTCAGGAATTGTTTTGCTTCCAAAACATCCGGTGATTTTGCAGAGAGCCATATCAATTTACAGTAATACTCATAATAAACATTGATAAAATATAGAAGTGTTATGTTTTGAATTATAGATAGACTTTTCTTTAATGCAACCACTATATCAGATTTCAAAAAAGCTTTATGGAAAAAGCACACCATGCAATAATCTGAGTACAGCGCTCAAATACCAACATAAATAATACATTATAGCATTATAAATATTCACTTTCCTTTGTTGATCTTCATCAGAATGCACTCCCAGGAATCCCAGTTCCACAATAAATGTTTGTTTTGTTCGATAAAGTCCATCAAATACCTCCTTTTTGTTAGCCCGTTTAGTTCACAAATCCAAATTCACAAGGGGCAGATACTTAGTTCTGACGACAGTTCGTAGAAACATGTCAAATGATTTATAGAATCAATCTCAGGGTGTTTTTATCATAAATCTTCAATAATATTCCAACCGGACAATTCCTTTGTCTTTAAAAAGGAAAAGGAACGCAGCTAACTCTCACGGGCGGATGCGAGACTGAACTCCTGTCCTTCTGCCAGACACCTGGTTGAAACAGCTCTTGATCTCTTCCCCTTCATAGTAGAAGCCTGAAACAATGTTCTAAAGACTGTTGACATCTAGTGGAAGCCTTAGGAAGTGCAATCGGACCAAATTGTCCACTGTATATTGGATAGGCAAAGACTTGAAAACCTACAAACCTCAGATTTCCCACTTCCTGGTTGGATTTTTTCTCAGGTTTTTGCCTGCCCTTTGAGCTCTGTTATACTAACAGACATCATTCAAACAGTTTTATAAACTTCAGAGTGTTTTCTAGCCATATCTATTAATAATATGCATATCTTACCTTCTGGGCCTGAGTAGCTGTTAGTTTATTCATCCAAACTACGCAATACTGCCTCCCAGCCATAAGACGTTAAATCATCCTGGAGAGTAACAAATTTTCCTGACGACTGAATTTTCAGCAGAGTTTCTGACAGGTCAACAGAAAATGAATAAACTTCCAAGCCTTTCAGAAACCTCAAGTACTGAAAATTTGCCTTGATCATTGCATTACAGTTCACACAATTATGACATGAAACATTGCCTGAGGGGAGGGTAGATAGGAAATGCTGAGGGAATGGTCTGTAGACAGAACATGCCAGATTTAAGATTTAATAGCCTGAAAAGTTGACAAAAACAGTAGGTTGATCATGAGGAGGAGCAGGTTTGGAGGTTAATAAGCTGCCCTGTCTAATGTTATGTACTTTAGAAACACAATTATCAAACAACTTCTTATCATATCCCTTGGAGGCAAACCGATCACACAAGGTGGTGGCTTGTTTTTCAAATTAATTGTCAGCATTACATGTTCTGCTGACCCTGAGCAGCTGGCTGTAATTTAGACTATGTCTTAGAGTAGACAGATGGCAACTCAAATAATGTAGGAAATTAATAATATAGAAAATCTGTCTTCTTGCAATACTCAGTGGTCTGAAGTCCATTGTCATTGTGAACCAGTACATCCAAAAAAGAATAATATTCCTCACTGAATACGACAGTGAATTTAATCGTAGGAAACTTGAATGTACAGTCTGAACACTACCAAATGTTACAGAACCACCCGTTCAAATCTGTGCAAAACTCATCAAATCAAATGTCATTTGTCACATACACATGTATTAACAGATATTATTGTGTTTCTGGCTCCAACAGTGCAGTAATATCTAACAATTAATATCTAACAATACACACAATTTAGAGTAAAGGAATTACGAATATATAAATGTTTGGACAAGCAAAGACAGAACAGCATAGACTAAGATACAGTAGGATAGGATACAGTGTATACACTGCTCAAAAAAATAAAGGGAACACTTAAACACAATGTTACTCCAAGTCAATCACACTTATGTGAAATCAAACTTAGGAAGCAACACTGATTGACAATACATTTCACATGTTGTTGTGCAAATGGAGTAGACAACAGGTGGAAATTATAGGCAATTAGCAAGACACCCCCAATAAAGGAGTGGTCTGCAGGTGGTGACCACAGACCACTTCTCAGTTCCTATGCTTCCTGGCTGATGTTTTGGTCACTTTTGAATGCTGCGGTGCTTTCACTCTAGTGGTAGCATGAGACGGAGTCTACAACCCACACAAGTGGCTCAGGTAGTGCAGCTCATCCAGGATGGCACATCAATGCGAGCTGTGGCAAGAAGGTTTGCTGTGCCTGTCAGCGCATGGAGGCGCTACCAGGAGACAGGACAGTACATCAGGAGACGTGGAGGAGGCCGTAGGAGGGCAACAACCCAGCAGCAGGACCGCTACATCCGCCTTTGTGCAAGGATGAGCAGGAGGAGCACTGCCAGAGCCCTGCAAAATGACCTCCAGCAGGCCACAAATGTGCATGTGTCTGCTCAAGCGGTCAGAAACAGACTCCATGAGGGTGGCATGAGGGCCCGACGTCCACAGGTGGGGGTTGTGCTTACAGCCCAACACCGTGCAGGACGTTTGGCATTTCCCAGAGAACACCAAGATTGGCGAATTCCCCATGGGTGCCCTGTGCTCTTCACAGATGAAAGCAGGTTCACACTGAGCACATGTGACAGACGTGAAAGAGTCTGGAGACACTGTGGAGAACGTTCTGCTGCCTGCAACATCCTCCAGCATGACCGGTTTGGCGGTGGGTCAGTCATGGTGTGGGGTGGCATTTCTCTGGGGGGCCGCACAGCCCTCCATGTGCTCGCCAGAGGTCGCCTGACTGCCAATAGGTACCGAGATGAGATCCTTAGACCCCTTGTGAGACCATATGCTGGTGCGGTTGGCCCTGGGTTCCTCCTAATGCAAGACAATGCTAGACCTCATGTGGCTGGAGTGTGTCAGCAGTTCCTGCAAGACGAAGGCATTGATGCTATGGACTGGCCCGCCCGTTCCCCAGACCTGAATCCAATTGAGCACATCTGGAACATCATGTCTCGCTCCATGCACCACAGACTGTCCAGGAGTTGGCGGATGCTTCAGTCTAGGTCTGGGAGGAGATCCCTCAGGAGACCATCCACCACCTCATCAGGAGCATGCCCAGGCGTTGTAGGGAGGTCATACAGGCACGTGAAGGCCACACACACTACTGAGCCTCATTTTGACTTGTTTTAAGGACATTACATCAAAGTTGGATCAGCCTGTAGTGTGGTTTTCCAATTTAATTTTCAGTGTGACTCCAAATCCAGACCTCCATGGATTGATACATTTGATTTCCATTGATACATTTTGTGTGATTTTGTTGTCAGCACATTCAACTATGTAAAGAAAAAACTATTTAATAAGAATATTTCATTCATTCAGATCTAGGATGTGTTATTTTAGTGTTCCCTTTATTTTTTTGAGCAGTGTACATAGGAAATATATATAGGAAATGAGTATTGCAAAATATGTAAACATCATTAGTGACTAGTGTTCCAATTATCAATGTGGCCAGTGAAAAGTCTATGCATATACAGTTGAAGTCGGAAGTTTACCTACACCATAGCCAAATACATTAAACTCAGTTTTTCACAATTCCTGACATTTAATCCTAGTAAAAATTTCCTGTCTTAGTTCAGATAGGATCACCACGTTATTTTAAGAATGTGAAATGTCAGAATAATCGTAGAGAGTATTATTTATTTCAGCTTTTATTTCTTTGATCACATTCCCAGTGGGTCAGAAGTTCACATACACTCAATTAGTATTTGGCAGCATTGCCTTTTAAATTGTTTAACTTGTGTAACACGTTTCGGGTAGCCTTCCACAAGCTTCCCACAATAAGTTGGGTCAATTTTGTCCCATTCCTCCTGACAGAGCTGGTGTAAATGAGTCAGGTTTGTAGGCCTCCTTGCTCTCGCACACACTTTTTCAGTTCTTCCCAAAAATGATCTTTAGGATTGTGATCAGGGCTTTGTGATGGCCACTCCAATACTTTGACTTTGTTGTCCTTAAGCCATTTTGCCACAACTTTGGAAGTTTGCTTGGGATCCTTGTCCATTTGGAAGAACCATTTACGACCAAGCTTTAAATTCCTGACTGATGTCTTCAGGTGTTGCTTCAATATATCTGCATAATTTTCCTCCCTCATAATGCCCAAAGTGCTACATACCTATAACTATCCTACACTGCCTTTCTAATGTCTTCGAAAGCCAAGTTAACAAACAGAATACCGACCATTTCGAATCCCACCGTACCTTCTCCGCTATGCAATCGGGTTTTCGAGCTGGTCATGGGTGCACCTCAGCCACGCTCAAGGTCCTAAATGATACCATAACCTCCATCGATAAGAGACAATACTGTGCAGCTGTACTGATCAAGCCTTTCGACTCTGTCATCCACCACATTCTTATCGGCAGACTCGACAGCCTTGGTTTCTCATTTACAACTGTGACCTGGCCATGATCAAGCAAAGCAGTGCTACAAAAACAACAAAGAGTTTCACATGGAATTAACAAACGTACTGTCAATAAAACAACAAAAAATATGTGTACAATGTGTGCAAATGTTCTAAGATTAGGTAGGTAAGGCAATAAATAGGCCATAGATGTCACGTTCGTTGTAAGGAGACCAAAGCGCAGCGTGATTAGAATACATTCTTATTTTAATGAAGGAAGAACACAAAGAACACTAACTAACCAAAACAACAAAACGAACGTGAAGCTATGAACAACGAGTGCTGACACAGGCAACTATACATAGACAATAACATACGAAATACCCAAGGAATATGGCTACCGAAATATGGTCCCCAATCAGAGACAACGATAAACAGCTGCCTCTGATTGAGAACCAATCTAGGCAATCATAGACATAAAAACACCTAGACTAGTATCAACCCCATAAACATAAAAAACACATATATCACCCTTGTCGCACCCTGACCTAACCAAAATAATAAAGAAAACAAAGAATACCAAGGCCAGGGCGTGACAATAGAGGCAAAATAATTACACTGGAGTGATAGATGTGCAGATGATGCTGTGCAAGTAGAGATACTGGGGTGCAAAAGAGCAACGACATAAAAATAATAACAATATGAGTGGCATGCGAGACATGACCAGGAAGGGTTGGGGGGAGGTCCACTCTTAAAGAGCATCACAGTCAGGGATGTAGTTGAGCTTTTTTGAACCTTTTTATTGAGACCACACCAATCACACTACATTTGTGTTTTTAGCATCATTGTTTACATTGTGGTTCAGCAGTCAATCCATTCAATACAGTCTCTGCATGTATATAATTATTAAGTATTGTTATCCAGCAGCAGGTGAACTGTAGTACTTCACTCAAATTAAATGTAATTTCCTTGTGTTTTTGCTGTGTAGCTGCTCGCTTGATTTATCCCATTTCCATGTTGACAACTCCTCCAAACTGATAAGTGAATAGCTTTCATGTCACAAACACTTTTTGTGAAACCTGAAAAAAAATAAACTTTTGGAAGTTTCATGCTGTTATGTTGCTGTTTGTCTTTGAGTGAAACAGAGAACATTAGATAATGAAATGCAATATCTGAGAAGACAGTTTGAATTGTCACAGCATCATGACATATTAGGCTGTTGCGTTGAACATCTTTATGATAATGAACATCCCACCTCCTCTTTGGCAACCTTCCTCTGTATGCTTTATTCAAATAATGTAAAACAGCTATTTTTTATTCACACAGCAAGGTTATTTCAAAAGTCACTTTCAGGAAATGATGTTAAAATTCTCTTGTTGCTGTAAAAAAAATCTAAGCAAGTGTTTCACAATTCATTACTGTCAGGCTGACTTATGGAACATACACTTGGTATGGGGGTCAACCATGTGTGTGTGTGCATGTGACTACGTATCAACCACAATGCTGGATTTGGGCTGTACACTTGGAAATGAGCTGAACATTCTGTTTAAATCTAACATGAAATAAAGTATTCCTCCTGCTATACATATTGCAAATCTCCTACATATTAAATAACTTGTAATGATCCTAAATAACTGCAATCCAATGGTGCTGAAGAAGGACACAATTATTTGAGATGCGGGGGAGCTAGCGGTGAACTGCTGCGGTGCTGAGGGCTACTCATGCACTTGATATCAACTCTCATCATCTCCAAAGTTATAAGAATTTATAGAATTCACACTTTGAAAATGTTCTTAAAAGTTGCTATAGCTCCAAAGTCCCATACACATTCAGGTTATTACATTTACAGGAATCTATTTAGGTGCAGTCACTTTCTTTGGTGTTATAAATCTTGACAGATACAAATGTGGCGAAGTGTGCCCAGATTGAAGAACTAGCGAGCTCTGTAAAAGCTTTTCTCGGCTTCTCTGAAAACATGAATGCACACCAACACATACTCAGACTCAAACACATGCACACAAAAACAAAAATGTTTTGTTAATTTTTACCTGTCACTCACAGGCCCACTCCATGTCTCCAGTTTGCCGGTTGGACTTACAGTTGCCATAGTAACCCAGGCCACATACCAAATACCATGTTTGTTTTCTCCTTCATTATTTTCCAACCTGCTTGCTAAATGACCACATAATTAGCATCCATTCATTGCTGCAAAATAAATGATGTACCTCTGAACTAAATGTTAGACTATTTGTGTGCTAAAATAACCTTTAGCCTCTAACTGACATGCTGCCAATAATGACATATACATCTGTTTCCTAACCTTGAAGCTAATGGAGTGCCTTCAGTGCATTGATTGGCTTTTGCCAAACTGAATTTCAGTTTGCTCTTTCTATCACCGATTCATGAAAACTCTACTGGAGAGCATCTGACGAAGGTGTTGTGTAGGCTACTTGTGGACAATAAGACAAGTTGTTGAAAGCTGAGAGAGAGTTGTGAAAGTGTGTGTTTCTGTGTGGGCAGAGATGGCACACAGTGTTGTCAGTTTGAAGATTGAGCTGTCCAATAAGGCAGCACCTCTCCAGTGAACGAGAGAACAGCGGGAGAAGATTTATATGTCTGAACCCAGTAATCTTAAATCTAACCTTCATTATTATGATAAGCCCTTCACATTCTAATGGACCCTAGGATGCCAAAAACATCCATCTTTCAGTCAGTTCAGATTTGGAATGCTATATTTTGTATCCATGCAATAAACGTCTCATTTGGTTGTGATGAGATATTTTATGCTTGGGTGTAGAATTGAGCTTAATATACAAACTTGACCCCAAAAGAACATCTAGGTCAGATGGTTTAGACACTTTCTTCTTTAAGGCCCCTATCATCGCCAAGCCTATCTCTCCTCTCTGGGGAGGTTCCAATTGCTGGAAGGCAGCTACGGTTTGTCCTACTACACCGGCCTTGACGCTCGTCGGATGTGGCAGGGCTTGCAAACTATTACAGACTACAAAGGGAAGCACAGCCGCGAGCTTCTCAGTGACACGAGCCTACCAGACAAGCTAAATCACTTCTATGCTCGCTTCTAGGCAAGCAACACTGAGGCATGCATGAGAGCATCAGCTGTTCCAGACGACTGTGTGATCACACTCTCCGTATCCGACGTGAGTAAAACCGTTAAATACGTAAGGCTAGGGACAATACTGCCCCCTTTGGATGAATTGCGTGCCCATAGTAAACTGAAGAAAAATCTGTCCAAAATTGCTAATATATGCATATAATAATTATTATTGGATAGAAACACTCTAAAGCTTCTACAACTGTTTGAATTATGTCTGTAAGTATAGCAGAACTCACAGGGCAGCCAATCTCCCAAACTAGTTTTGGAAACCTGAAAGTTGGTGCGACTTTGACGTCATCACCCCCACCCTTCCCAACCAGCTATGGATCTGGAAACACTTTCTATGTCTTCAACTAGATGTCCTCATTCAGTAGAGCGTTTAATTGTGAAAATCCCGCGAGCTTTGACCCTTTGGGATGCAAAGGAGTGGGTGTCGTGAGAAAATACATCCTCGTTAGGGTGCGAATTGGACACAGACCTTCCTCTGTTCCTGCTTGCCTGAGAAGAATTGCTTTTGTCCGGTTGAATCGCCAATTGTTTTGTACGTTTATAACATCCTAAAGCTTGATTCTGCACTTAGTTTGACCAGTTTAGTCGACATACAATATGAAATTTTGATGCGCAACTGTTCGGGACCAGAAGTCATTTTGGATGCATTTCAGCTGAAAGTGGTAGCAGATGCTAATACAAAGACACACGAACTGAAACAAAACGATGTATTGGGTAAGTATGACTCCTTCCACTACATTCTGATCGAAGACCATCAAAGGTAAGGGAATATTTAAGTTGTAATTTTGTATTTCTGTTGACTCCAACATAGCGGAGAAATATTGATTACGTCTGAGCGCCGCCTCAGATTATTGCATAGTGAACTATTTCTGTAACGTTAAAAATAAATGTGACACAGCAGTTGCAATAAGAAGCATTGTATCTTTCTAACTATATGTAGAACATGTATATTTAGTCAAAGTTTATGATGTGTATTTCTGTTATCTGGCGGAGCTATCTATAATTTCTCCGGACATTTTTGAGGATTTTCTGAACATGGCTTCAATGTAAACGGAGATTTATGGATATAAATTGCATATTATTGAAAAAAACATAAATGTACTGTGTAACATGTCCTATTACTGTCATCTGATGAAGATTTTCAAAAGGTTAGTGAATTATTTTTCTTTTAATCCTGCGTTTGTGATTGCATCTTTTGTTCGACAAAATGGCTGCATATCGTCTGTGTCTTTGTGGTGGTTTGACATAAATATGTGCTATGTTTTCGCCGTAAAACATTTTAGAAATCTGACTCGCTGGGTAGATGAACAAGGTGTTTATCTTTCATTTGAGCTATTGGACTTGTTAATGTGTGGAGGTTAAATATTTCTAAGAATATTTTTGCATTCTGTGCGCTACCGTTTGAGTTGAGCGGGGGGGAGGGTGTGGTACCCCTTGGGGAACCTGTACCGTTAACAAGTTTTAAACAGGTCAACATACACAAGGCTGCGGGGTCAGACGGATTACCAGGACGTGTGCTCTGGGCACGTGCTGACCAACTGGCAGGTGTCTTCACTGACATTTTCAATATTTCCCTGATTGAGTCTGTAATACCAACATGCTTCAAGCAGACCACCATAGTCCCATTGCCCAAGAACATAAAGGCAACCTGCCTAAATGACTATAGACCCGTAGCACTCACGTCCGTAGCCATGAAGTCCTTTGAAAGGCTGGTAATGGCTCAACTCAACACCATTATCACAGAAACGCTAGACCCACTCCAATTTGCATACTGCCCAAACAGATCCACAGATGATGCAATCTCTATTGCACTCTACACTGCCCTTTCCCACCTGGACAAAAGGAACACCTTTGTGAGAATGCGGTTCATTGACTACAGCTCAGCATTCAACACCATAGTACCCTCAAATCTCATCACCAAGCTAAGGATCCTGGGACTACCTTCCTCCACCTTCCTCTGCAACTGGATCCTGGACTTTCTGACAGGCTGCCCCCAGGTGGTGAGAGTAGGTAGCAACATATCTGCCTCGCTGATCCTCAACACTGGAGCTCCCCAGGGGTGTGTGCTCAGTCCCCTCCTGTACTCCCTGCTCACCCATGATTGCATGGCCAGGCACGACTAGAATAACAACCTATCAACGTAACCAAGACTAAGGAGATGATTGTGGACTACAGGAAAAGGAGCACTGAGCACGTCCCCATTCTCATCGACGTGGCTGTAGTGGAGCAGGTTGAGAGATTCAAACTCCTTGGTGTCCACATCAACAACAAGCTAGATTGGTCCAAACACACCAAGACAGTCGTGAAGAGGGCACGACAAAGCCTATTCCCCCTCAGGAAACTAAAAAGATTTGGCATGGGTCCTGAGATCCTCAAAAGGTTCTACAGCTGCAACATCGACATCAATAATCAACTGACTGGCTTTCTTGATGTCTATAGTATTCTCTCTGGTATGCAATCTGATTTCTGCTAAGGTAATGGATGTGTCACTGCAACCTTAAAGTTCCTCAATGATGTCACCATTGCCCTTGATACTAAGCATTGTTGTGATGCTATTTTTATTGACATGCCCAAAAATGTTGATACGGATACCATTCCATTCTTGTGGGCCAGCTAAGGAGTATTTGTGTCTCTAAGGGGTCTTTGTCCTGGTTTGCTAACAACCTCTCTCAAAGAGTGCAGTGTATAAAGTGAGAACACCTGCTGTCTCAGCCACTGCCTTTCACCAAGGGAGTACCCCAAGACTCTATCCTAGGCCCCATGCTCTTCTCAATTTACATCAACAACATAGCTCAGGCAGTAGGAAGCTCTCTCATCCATTTATATTAAGATAATACAGTCTGATATTCAGCTGGCCCCTCCCCAGAGTTTGTGTTAAATGCTCTACAGCAAAGCTTTCTTAGTGCCCAACAAGCTTTCTCTGCCCTAAACCTTGTTCTGATGAACACCTCCAAAACAAAGTTTATGTGGTTTGGTAAGAAGAATACCTCTCTCTCCAATGGTGTGATTATTACCTCTGAGGATTTAGAGCTTTAGGTAGTCACCTCATACAAGTACTTGGGAGTATGGCTATATCAGCAGGAAGAGTGGCAGATCGGCAGGAAGGGTGGCATCAGAATTGCCACCAATGCTCCTTAAAGGACACATCACTGCACCCTATACTCCTCTGCAAACTGGTCATCTCTGTATACCTGTTGCAAGACCCACTGGTTGATACTTATTTATAAAAATTGTCTTAAGCCTCACTCCCCCTATCTGAGATACCTACTGCAGTCCTCATCCTCCAAAATACAACACCCGTTCTGCCAGTCACATTCTGTTAAAGGTCTACAAAGCACACACATCCCTGGGTTGCTCTTCTTTTCAGTTCTTCTCAGCTAGCAACTGGAACAAGCTGCAAAAAACACTCAAACTGGACAGTTTTATCTCAATGTCTTCATTCAAAGACTCAATCATGGACACTCTTACTGACAGTTGTGGCTGCTCTGTGTGAAGTATTGTTGTCTCTACCTTGCACTATGCTTTGTGCTGCTACCATGTTGTTGCTATCATGTTGTTGTTGTTGTATTGCTACCATGCTGTGTCATCATGTGCTGCTGCCATGCTATGTTGTTTTCTCAGGTCTCTCTTTATGTAGTGTTGTGGTATCTCTTCGTGATGTGTGTTTTGTACTATATTTTTTATTTGTAATCCCAGCCCAGTCCCCGAAGGAGGCCTTTTGCCTTTTGGTAGGCCGTCATTGTAAATAAAAATGTGTTCTTAACTGACTTGCCTAGTTCAATGAAGGTTCAATAAAATACATTATTTTGCCGTTTGTTTTGGTTGTTTCTGATTATCTATTTGCCCAATACAAAAATAATGGTAAATAAAGTATTGTGTCATTATGGAGTCACTTTTATTGTAAATAAGAATATATTTTTTCTTAACACTTCCACATTAATGTGGTGCTACCATGATTGTGGATAATCCCGAATGAATCGGGAATAATGATAAATTACACAAGGTCAAAGATCATACCCCAAGACATGATAACCTCCCCTCTGGTGAAAGGTTAGCATCTCTTGGGGGTATGATCTTTGACCCTCAGTAGCGTTCTTGTTCATCATTATTCACGGTTCATTCAGGATATGGATTTATGTAGCTTTACTTCTACTTCTCTGTATGGATCATGTGAGTTAGCAGTTGACAAGAACTTACTTACCATACAATTGTGGGGAAAAAAACTTCAAATGTCTCCTAAGTATGTTGATCAGATAAGTTTACTTTGACAAACATGAGATAAATTCCTCCAAGTTAAGTTTAACACGCAGCTAAATGAATGTCGTATTGGCAAATAAATTATGACTCATTGCCAATGAGTCTTTCAAGCATGAAACTGGAGGAATTACATTTACTTCTAATGAAGACTGTACCTAAACTTCACAAGAATATTAGCAGAGGTAAAAATAGACATGGTTAAGCGATGATTATGCAAACCAAAACTAAAACCTACAAACCAACAAGGTACACTAGTGTCGTGACTTGAAGACTGTTATTAATTTAATTAACTACAGTAACTAACTAACTAATGATATAACAATTAACTCATTAGGATCTGGGGCACAACAAGTGTGGTTCTTTAAAGAGTTACCATTTCCTGAATGACCTCTAAAAGGTCTTTACCTATCACATCTATAAATTGTCAACACACTAATCATAACCTCATATCATATCATAATTCTGAACAGTTGTAACCTCCTTGCATCTGCAAACACCAGAGCCTTATTTATGATTCAGTACTACACAAATTGGTTTAATTATTTAAATGGGAACACAGGATAAACATACAGACTTTGCATCGGTTATTGATGGGCGACTTAATACGCTGAAAACAGGTCCCTAGCGGAATGACAACGACATGGCTGCTCTTTCAAGAAGAGATTGAGAGAGAAAAGGACAGAGACACTTAACATTGGTACCTACAGTAACCATATACTTTGCACACAAACCGCCACCCGCTTTGAGTAAGAAATCATGAATGTATTTACGTGAAATGCCTGGGTTCGCCAGGGATCTCTCGGTGAACAGGGCTGGCAGCCTTAGAAAAGGAGTTGGGCCTTTTTGCGGCATACCTGTTAGGCTCTGATTGTCCAAAATGGTTCTTTGCTGTATCGATGGTTTGAGCAGGGTAACAGGATGGTTCTACTTAAATTCGCTTTCGAAGATACTTTACTTAGGATAGCTAAAGGCTTGTAAGTAAGCATTTCACTGTAAGATTTACACCTGTTGTATTCGGCGCATGTGACAAATGACATTATATTTGATTTAATCAGCCTTACCATTGTCCGGAAGGAGAGTTTATCGTCTCCACCTGGTGTTGAAGTTCAAACCACTTTAAACATGCAGCTTCACGTCTTTCTGGTCTGATGTGTTTTTTCTTAACCTATCATTTATACAGTTCGATCAAAAGGGGAGATTCCGGCAAGCTGGAACGCTCACTGACCTCACTCCGGACAGTAACTACTCACTGTACAAAGTCTATGGAAAACAATTATCTATCTTAACAAAAACACTTTAATAATTGTCCATATTCCATGCACAACGCATAGCATGGAAACTTTGTATATGTAGTGGGTACACTTTCCAAGTTACAGTATGTCCTTTAAAACATTTTTAACCTCTAGTGAATCCCCATCCCGCATGAGGGAGCGTAATCATCGACTGACACTAATTAGCATAACGCAACGGACATAAATATTCCTAGAAAATATTCATGAAAATCACAAGTGAAATATATTGAGACACAGCCTAGCCTTTTGTTAATCACCCTGTCATCTCAGATTTTCAAAATATGCTTTACAGCCAAAGCTAGACAAGCATTTGTGTAAGTTTATCGATAGCCTAGCATAGCATTTTGTCCAGCTAGCAGCAGGTAACTTGGTCACGGAAATCAGAAAAGCAATCAAATTAAATAATTTACCTTTGAAGAGCTTCGGATGTTTTCGCTCACGAGAGTCCCAGTTAGATAGCCAATGTTCCTTTTTTCCAAATATTATTTTTGCAGGTGAAATAGCTCTGTTTGTTCTTCACGTTTGCTTGAGAAATCGCCCGGAAATTGCAGTCACGATAACACCTAAAAATATTCCAAATTAGCTCCATAATATCGACAGAAACATGGCAAACGTTGTTTATAATCAATCCTCAAGGTGTTTTTCAAATATCTATTCGATAATATATCCACCGGGACAATTAGTTTTTCAGTAGGACCGATTGGAATAATGGCTACCTCTGTATTTTACGCGAGAATCTCTCTGCGAGCATGAGGTGACTACTTGCACAATGTAGCCGTGTACGGGTATTCTTCAACATAAATGCGTAAAACTATGCTGTAGACCCCTTGGGGAATAGAGAGAAAAGTAATCTGGTTGATAGCCCGTTAACTGCTCAACGCAGCGCTTTCAAAACATGAGGCACTTCCGGATTGGATTTTTCTCAGGCTTTCGCCTGCAACATCAAATCAAATCAAAATCAAATCAAATTTTATTTGTCACATACACATGGTTAGCAGATGTTAATGCGAGTGTAGTGAAATGCTTGTGCTTCTAGTTCCGACAATGCAGTAATAACCAACAAGTAATCTAACTAACAATTCCAAAACTACTGTCTTATACACACAAATGTAAGGGGATAAAGAATATGTACATAAAGTTATATGAATGTGTGATGGTACAGAGCAGCATAGGCAAGATACAGTAGATGATATCGAGTACAGTATATACATATGAGATGAGTATGTAAACAAAGTGGCATAGTTTAAAGTGGTTAGTGATACATGTATTACACAAAGATGCAGTAGATGATATAGAGTACAGCATATACGTATACATATGAGATGAATAATGTAGGGTATGTACACATTATATTAGGTAGAAATGTTTAAAGTGGCTAGTGATATATTTTACATCATTTCCCATCAATTCCCAAGTGGCTGGAGTTGAGTCAGTGTGTTGGCAGCAGCCACTCAATGTTAGTGGTGGCTGTTTAACAGTCTGATGGCCTTGAGATAGAAGCTGTTTTTCAGTCTCTCGGTCCCAGCTTGGATGCACCTGTACTGACCTCGCCTTCTGGATGATAAAGGGGTAAACAGGCAGTGGCTCGGTGGTTGTTGTCCTTGATGATCTTTATGGCCTTCCTGTAACATTGGGTGGTGTAGGTGTCCTAGAGGGCAGGTAGTTTGTCCCCGGTGATGCGTTGTGCAGACCTCACTACCCTCTGGAGAGCCTTACGGTTGTGGGCGGAGCAGTTGCCGTACCAGGCGGTGATACAGCCCGCCAGGATGCTCTCGAATGTGCATCTGTAGAAGTTTGTGAGTGCTTTTGGTAACAAGCCGAATTTCTTCAGCCTCCTGAGGTTGAAGAGGCGCTGCTGCGCCTTCTTCACGATGCTGTCTGTGTGGGTGGACCAATTTGGTTTGTCTGTGATGTGTATGCCGAGGAACTTAAAACTTACGACCCTCTCCACTACTGTTCCATCGATGTGGATAGGGGGGTGTTCCCTCTGCTGTTTCCTGAAGTCCACAGTCATCTCCTTAGTTTTGTTGATGTTGCGTGTGAGGTTATTTTCCTGACACCTCACTCCGAGGGCCCTCACCTCCTCCCTGTAGGCCGTCTCGTCGTTGTTGGTAATCAAGCCTACCACTAATGTGTCGTCCGCAAACTTGATGATTGAGTTGGAGGCGTGCGTGACCACGCAGTCGTGGGTGAACAGGGAGTACAGGAGAGGGCTCAGAACGCACCCTTGTGGGGCCCCAGTGTTGAGGATCAGTGGGGTGGAGATGTTGTTGCCTACCCTCACCACCTGGGGGCGGCCTGTCAGGAAGTCCAGTGCCCAGTTGCACAGGGTGGGGTCGAGACCCAGGGTCTCGAGCTTGATGACGAGCTTGGAGGGTACTATGGTGTTAAATGCCGAGCTATAGTCGATGAACAGCATTCTCACATAGGTATTCCTCTTGTCCAGATGGGTTAGGGCAGTGTGCAGTGTGGTTGAGATTGCATCGTCTGTGGACCTATTTGGGCGGTAAGCAAATTGGAGTGGGTCTAGGGTGTCAGGTAGGGTGGAGTTGATATGGTCCTTGACTATTCTCTCAAAGCACTTCATGATGACAGAAGTTAGTGCTACGGGGCGGTAGTCGTTTAGCTCAGTTACCTTAGCTTTCTTGGGAACAGGAACAATGGTGGCCCTCTTGAAGCATGTGGGAACAGCAGACTGGGATAGGGATTGATTGAATATGTCCGTAAACACACCAGCCAGCTGGTCTGCGCATGCTCTGAGAGCGCGGCTGGGGATGCCGTCTGGGCCTGCAGCCTTGCGAGGGTTAACACGTTTAAATGTTTTACTCACCTAGGCTGCAGTGAAGGAGAGTCCGCATATTTTCGTTGCAGGCCGTGTCAGTGGCACTGTATTGTCCTCAAAGCGGGCCAAAAAGTTATTTAGTATGCCTGGGAGCAAGACATCCTGGTCCGTGACGGGGCTGGTTTTCTTTTTGTAATCCGTGATTGACTGTAGACCCTGCCACATACCTCTTGTGTCTGAGCTGTTGAATTGAGATTCTACAGTGCCTTATATGCGTCACGGAAGTTAGAATAGCAATGATCCAAGGTTTTGCCAGCCCTGGTTGCGCAATCGATATGCTGATACAATTTAGGGAGTCTTGTTTTCAGATTAATCTCAAGTTTCTAATAGCTTTCTAATTATTCAACGAGCTGCAAAACATGAATTCCTCAGAAATGTCATCGAACGTCTTCACTTTGAAAATACAGTTTTTTATGCAGAAAATATACATAGCAATTTTTTTGTGTGGAGTGATTAACTTTTCTGTGTACAAATCAGATTAGTATACAAAAGAAAATTCAAAGTGAATCAAAGTGGTTAAAAGACTGTTGAGTGACCCTGTACTGCCAGCCTACTCTGTGAACTGATTTTCAGATGTTTGCTATGGATAACTTCCTGATTTAAAGTGTCACTTCAGATTTGTTTCTTCCTCAAATATCCAAGAGCCTTCATCTATTAGAACAAAACAAAAGGAAAACACAAAGACAATGAAGACTAATATAACCCCGAAGCCATGCGATTGCGAGTGACGTCCTCATCAGAACAGAAATACCTTGAGTTGGACCACAGATGAGACAGCTCCGTCGCTGACAAGGTTCTGTGTCTCTATCTCAGGGGAGAGAAGCTCTAGCAGGGAGATGTTTTACAAGCATTTGAACAGAGTACTCTATTCTCCTGGGACGCTCAAGCAGACACCAATCACTTTGACATGTCCACTGTTTTGCATGGTGTAGAGAGATGAGCACTGGCATACTGGACAAACCTGCAGCCCACGCAAGGCGCGGGGGGGGACAAATCTAATCAAATTGTATTTGTAACATGCACCGAAAACAACAGGTTTCAACCTTACTGTGAAATGCTTACTGACAAGCCTTTAACCAACAATGCAGAGTTTAAAAAAATTAAGTATGAAAAATTCTCATTGCTCAAATGCCCAAAAAAGAAAGGAAAATTAGTAACACAATGAATTAACATTAACAAGGCTATTTACAAAGTGAACCGGTACCGAGTCAATGTGCAGTGGTATGGGTTAGTCAAGGTAATTGAGGTAATATATATGTAGGTAGGGATAAAGTGACTATGCATAGATAATAAACAGAGAGTAGCAGCAGCACATTTAAAGAGTGTGAAGGAATGTATTAAATCAAATCAAATTTTATTGGTCACATATACATGGTTAGCAGATGTTAATGCGAGTGTTGCGAAATGCTAGTTCCAACCGTGCAGTAATATCTAACAAGTAATCTTATAACAATTCACAACAACCTTCTTATACACACAAGTGTAAAGGGATGAATAAGTATATGTACATATAAATATATGGATGAGCGATGGCCGTGTGGCATAGGCAAGATGTAGTGTGTGTGTGTGTGGTGTCAATAAGCACATGTGTATGTGTGTGTGTGTGTGTGTGTGTGTGTGTGTTGGAATGTCAGCGTAGTATGTGTGAGTGTGTGGTTAGTCCAGTGAGCGGACATTGAGCCTGTGCAAGAGAGTCAGTGCAAAAAAATAAAAAATAACAAAATGGGGGGGGATCAATGCAAATAGTGAACCATTTGATGCACTGTTCAGCAGTATTATGGTTTGTGGGTGGAAGCTGTTCAGGAACATTTTGTTCCCAGACGTGGCGCTCCGGTTCTGCTTCCCGTGCGGTAGCAGAGAGAGCAGTCTATGACTTGGGTGGCTGACAATTTCTAGGGCCTTCCTCTGACACCCCACCTGGTATAGAGGTCCTGGATGGCAGGAAGCTCAGCCCCAGTGATGTATTGGGCTGAAAGTACTACCCTCTGTAGTGCCTTATAGTTGGATGCCGAGCAGTTGCTATACCAAGTAGTGATGCAACCAGCCAAGATGCTCTGGATGGTGCAGCTGTATAACTTTTTGAGGATCCCATGCTGAGATCCCTTGCCACATATTTTCTGCATACTGATGGGTAATAGGCATTGTCACACCCTCTTCATGACTGTCTTGGTGTGTTTGGAACTTGAAGCTCTTGACCCGTTCCACTACAGCCCCGTTGGTGTGAAGGGGGGCGTGCTCTGCCCTCCTTTTCTTGTAGTCCACGATCAGCTCCTTTGTCTTGCTTACATAGAGAACGAGTTTGTTGTCCTGTCACCACACTGTCAGGTCTCTGACCTCTTCCCTATAGGCTGTCTCATCACCATCAGTAATCAAGCCTACCACCGTCGTGTCGTCTGCAAACTTAATGATGGGGATGCAGTTGTGGGTGAAGAGGGAATACAGGAGGGGACGAAGCACGCACCCCAGAGGGGCCCCGTATTGATGGTCAGCTTGGAGGATGTGTTGTTGTTTACTCTCACCACCTGGGGGCAGCGTTTTCAGGAAGTCCAGATTCCAGTTGCAGAGGGAGGTGCTTAGTCCCAGGATCCAGTAGCAGACTGGCCACTGGAGCACCGGATAATTCCCGGTGGACTGGTCAACCTCTGGGCCAGTGGGCAGCCTGCCTTATACATTTTTTGCTACTAATAAAAAAGTTGGCAGAAGGTTGAGCGGCACAGGCCAACCCCCCCTTTCCCCCAGGCCCGTTGATCTATGCAACCCTTAGCCCCACCCACTTTGTCTCGCTCACACACACATTGACACTGACAGCTTGAAAACTAGCTACAATAGAAAATGGAAAAGCAAAGTAAAAAACGTAAGGGTGGGGATGAAAAGTTAAGAGACAAAAGAGTCAAAAGTCTTCACTCAAATGCAAGTAAATGTAAAAAATCAACCAACTTATTTGGTAGTACTAGTACCAGTGCCACCGACGCTAACATCGAAGTGCTAGACCGGCAAGATGAAGATGCCATAACCCAGTTTGCGGGTAAAAGAGTAGACGGAGAGGACAGCGAAGCCAAAGATAGTGCAGCCGAAGCTGTTGATATGTGCCTAAATGTTATATCAGCATTTATGAGTGAAATGTAAATACTGTTGGTCAGCTACTGCTGTGTAAATGTACCAGACAGAAATAATTGAGGTAAAGACGTACAGTAACTGGGTGTTCAAACCGGCTAGCGGAAAAACTAAAAGTTGACGCTCTGAATGCCTAGATTTTGCCATCCTGTGGGGATTTAGTGGGAAATTGCAATCACTTGAGTATCGGTGATTTACTGTTGTATAATTTTACTCAGCTAAAATAGCATTTATTTGATTCCGATTGCTTTTGCCTTGTCCATCTAAATGCTAAATTGCATTAGACATATACAAACTTTAAATAGCTCATTTTATTTCATGTCTATGCAGCCATTGGTTGCAAATAGTATACGTATTGTAAAACCAATCAAGTCCTTTCCCTCTCAAATTCATATTTTGTGCGGGAGAATAGGACTGCAGTGATTTGCTAGCTATGATCCTCATTGCCACGGTTCCTACCACTTCGCCTCTTACTAAACAATGCATTGAAACTCATCATCATGCCAACAGTCCAGTGTGAACGGCAGGTAAAGCCACACAAAAATATATTGTGTTGTCATTCATTCACTTCACTTGCAGACTTGTTTACGTGTTGCTGTGCGTTTTGTTGCCAACCTATTTTGCTACCTGACAACTTTACGGTTTTTACTTTTTAATTACCGTTTATATTTTTGTTTTTTCCCTCAACCTTTTCACTCCGGACGCTTTATCTGGACACGGTTCGTCAGGATCTCCAACAGCCGAAGCTAAGTAGTAACATTAACATGATGCCTTCTAATTGCAGTCGCTGTACTCATAATTTACGATCGCCTTACGGAGAGGATAGCTGTGCTACAAGCCCAGATTCAGACGCAATCGTTAGTCAAGGGTAATTTCAGTGTAGGAAAGGATGAAACAGCGTCTGTGCCACCAGTAAGTACAGATAGTAGTATAAATCCCCTGGCACAGTCCCCGCAGCCGGACAACTTTCTCACGGTTTCTGGAAAGAAATGCTGTAGGAATGCTCAACCGGTGTCGCTCATTCAGCCGACAGAAACTTTCAACCGGTTTTCCCCATTAAGCAGCGAGTCGGAGTCAGAGGCCGAGCCTTCTCTTTTCTCTACTCCTCCCGTTACGGGGTCTGAGACGCCGAAGCTTCCCACCATTAGCTCTGACAAATTGAAAACTCTAGTCATTGGCGACTCCATTACCCGCAGTATTAGACTTAAAACGAATCATCCAGCGATCATACACTGTTTACCAGGGGGCAGGGCTACCGACGTTAAGGCTCATCTGAAGATGGTGCTGGCTAAAGCTAAAACTGGCGAGTGTAGAGAGTATAGAGATATTGTTATCCACGTCGGCACCAACAATGTTAGGATGAAACAGTCAGAGATCACCAAGCGCAACATAGCTTCTGCGTGTAAATCAGCTAGAAAGATGTGTCGACATCGAGTAATTGTCTCTGGCCCCCTCCCAGTTAGGGGGAGTGATGAGCTCTACAGCAGAGTCTCACAACTCAATCGCTGGTTGAAAACTGTTTTCTGCCCCTCCCAAAAGATAGAATTTGTAGATAATTGGCCCTCTTTCTGGGACTCACCCACAAACAGGACCAAGCCTGACCTGCTGAGGAGTGACGGACTCCATCCTAGCTGGAGGGGTGCTCTCATCTTATCTACCAACATAGACAGGGCTCTAACTCCTCTAGCTCCACAATGAAATAGGGTGCAGGCCAGGCAGCAGGCTGTTAGCCAGCCTGCCAGCATAGTGGAGTCTGCCACTAGCACAGTCAGTGTAGTCAGCTCAGCTATCACCATTGTGACCGTGTCTGTGCCTCGACCTAGGTTGGGCAAAACTAAACATGGCTGTGTTCGCCTTAGTAATTTCACTAGGATAAAGACCTCCTCCATTCCTGTCATTATTGAAAGAGATCATGATACCTCACATCTCAAAATAGGGCTACTTAATGTTAGATCCCTTACTTCAAAGGCAATTATAGTCAATGAACTAATCACTGATCATAATCTTGATGTGATTGGCCTGACTGAAACGTGGCTTAATTAAGCCTGATGAATTTACTGTGTTAAATGAGGCCTCACATCCTGGCTACACTAGTGACCATATCCCCTGTGCATCCCGCAAAGGTGGAGGTGTTGCTAACATTTACGATAGCAAATTTCAATTTACAAAAAAATGAAGTTTTCATCTTTTGAGCTTCTAGTCATGAAATCTATGCAGCCTTCTCAATCACTTTTTATAGCTGCTGTTTACAGGCCTCCTGGGCCATATACAGCATTTCTCATTGAGTTCCCTGAATTCCTCTCGGACCTTATAGTCATAGCAGATAATATTCTAATCTTTGGTGACTTTAATATTCACATGGAAAAGTCCACAGACCCACTCCAAAAGACTTTCGGAGCCATCATCGACTCAGTGGGTTTTGTCCAACATGTCTCTGGACCCACTCACTGTCACAGTCGTACTCTGGACCTAGTTTAGTCCCATGGAATAAATGTTGTGGATCGTAATGTTTTTCCTCATAATCCTGGACTATCGGACCACCATTTTATTACGTTTGCAATTGCAACAAATAAACTGCTCAGACCCCAACCAAGGAACATCAAAAGTCGTGCTATAAATTCACAGACAACACAAAGATTCCTTGATGTCCTTCCAGATTCCCTCTGTCTACCCAAGGACGCCAGAGGACAAAAATCAGTTAACCACCTAACTGAGGAACAAAATTTAACCTTGCGCAATACCCTAGATGCAGTTGCACCCCTAAAAACTAAAAACATTTCTCATAAGAAACTAGCTCCCTGGTACACAGAAAATACCCAAGCTCTGAAGCAAGCTTCCAGAAAATTGGAACGGAAATGGCGCCACACCAAACTGGAAGTCGTCCGACTAGGTTGGAAAGACAGTACCGTGCAGTACCGAAGAGCCCTTACTGCTGCTCGATCATCCTATTTTTCTAACTTAATTGAGGAAAATAAGAACAATCCGAAATTCCTTTTTGATACTGTCGCAAAGCTAACTAAAAAGCAGCATTCCCCAAGAGAGGATGGCTTTCACTTTAGCAGTGATAAATTCATGAACTTCTTTGAGGAAAAGATCATGATTGTTCGAATGCAAATTACGGACTCCTCTTTAAATCTGCGTATTCCTTCAAAGCTCGGTTGTCCTGAGTCTGCACAACTCTGCCAGGACCTAGGAGAGACACTCAAGTGTTTTAGTACTAGATCTCTTGACACAATGATGAAAATAATCATGGCTTCTAAACCTTCAAGCTGCATACTGGACCCTATTCCAACTAAACTACTGAAAGAGCTGCTTCCTGTGCTTGGCCCTCCTATGTTGAACATAGTAAACGGCTCTCTATCCACCGGATGTGTACCAAACTCACTAAAAGTGGCAGTAATAAAGCCTCTCTTGAAAAAGCCAAACCTTGACCCAGAAAATATAAAAATACTATCGGCCCATATCGAATCTTCCATTCCTCTCAAGACAAACAATGTATACGAAATGCTTCAGTCTGGTTTTAGACCCCATCATAGCACTGAGACTGCACTTGTGAAGGTGGTAAATGACCTTTTAATGACATCAGACCGAGGCTCTGCATCTGTCCTCGTGCTCCTAGACCTTAGTGCTGCTTTTGATACCATCGATCACCACATTCTTTTGGAGAGATTGGAAACCCAAATTGGTCTACACGGACAAGTTCTGGCCTGGTTTAGATCGTATCAGTTGGAAAGATATCAGTTTGTCTCTGTGAATGGTTTGTCATCTGACAAATCAACTGTAAATTTCGGTGTTCCTCAAGGTTCAGTTTTAGGACCACTATTGTTTTCACTATATATTTTACCTCTTGGGGATGTTATTCGAAAACATAATGTTAACTTTCACTGCTATGCGGATGACATACAGCTGTACATTTCAATGAAACATGGTGAAGCCCCAAAATTGCCCTCGCTAGAAGCCTGTGTTTCAGACATAAGGAAGTGGATGGCTGCAAACTTTCTACTTTTAAACTCGGACAAAACAGAGATGCTTGTTCTAGGTCCCAAGAAACTAAGAGATCTTCTGTTGAATCTGACAATTAATCTTAATGGTTGTACAATCGTCTCAAATAAAACTGTGAAGGACTTCGGCGTTACTCTGGACCCTGATCTCTCTTTTGAAGAACATATCAAGACCATTTCAAGGACCGCTTTTTTCCATCTACGTAACATTGCAATAATCAGAAACTTTCTGTCCAAAAATGATGCAGAAAAATGTATCCATGCTTTTGTCACTTCTAGGTTAGACTACTGCAATGCTCTACTTTCCGGCTACCCGGATAAAGCAATAAATAAACTTCAGTTAGTGCTAAATACGGCTGCTAGAATCCTGACTAGAACCAAAAAATGTGATCATATTACACCAGTGCTAGCCTCCCTACACTGGCTTCCTGTCAAAGCAAGGACTGATTTCAAGGTTTTACTGCTAAAATACAAAGCATTACATGGGCTTGCTCCTACCTATCTCTCTGATTTGGTCCTGCCGTACATACCTACACGTACGCTACGGTCACAAGACGCAGGCCTCCGAATTGTTCCTTGAATTTCTAAGCAAACAGCTGGAGGCAGGGCTTTCTCCTATAGAGCTCCATTTTTATGGAACGGTCTGCCTACCCATGTCAGAGACGCAAACTCGGTCTCAACCTTTAAGTCCTTACTGAAGACTCATCTCTTCAGTGGGTCATATGATTGAGTGTAGTCTGGCCCAGGAGTGGGAAGGTGAACGGAAAGGCTCTGGAGCAACGAAACGCCCTTGCTGTCTCTGCCTGGCCGGTTCCCCTCTTTCCACTGGGATTCTCTGCCTCTAACCCTATCACAGGGGCTGAGTCACTGGCTTACTGGGGCTCTCTCATACCGTCCCTGGAGGGGGTGCGTCACCTGAGTGGGTTGATTCACTGATGTGGTCATCCTGTCTGGGTTGGCCCCCCCCCCCCGTGGGTTGTGCCGTGGCGGAGATCTTTGTGGGCTATACTCAGCCTTGTCTCAGGATGGTAAGTTGGTGGTTGAAGATATCCCTCTAGTGGTGTGGGGGCTGTGCTTTGGCAAAGTGGGTGGGGTTATATCCTTCCTGTTTGGACCTGTCCGGGGGTGTCCTCGGTTGTGGCCACAGTTTCTCCTGACCCCTCCTGTCTCAGCCTCCAGTATTTATGCTGCAGTAGTTTATGTGACGGGGGGCTATGGTCAGTTTGTAATTTCTGGAGTACTTCTCCTGTCCTATTCGGTGTCCTGTGTGAATTTAAGCGTGCTCTCTCTTTCTCTCTTTCTCTCTCTCGGAGGACTTGAGCCCTCGGACCATGCCTCAGGACTACCTGACATGATGACTACTTGCTGTCCCCAGTCCACTTGGCCGTGCTGCTGCTCCAGTTTCAACTGTTCTGCCTTATTATTATTCGACCATGCTGGTCATTTATGAACATTTGAACATCATGGCCATGTTCTGTTATAATCTCCACCCGGCACAGCCAGAAGAGGACTGGCCACCCCACATAGCCTGGTTCCTCTCTAGGTTTCTTCCTAGGTTTTGGCCTTTCTAGGGAGTTTTTCCTAGCCACCGTGCTTCTACACCTGCATTGCTTGCTGTTTGGGGTTTTAGGCTGGGTTTCTGTACAGCACTTTGAGATATCCGCTGATGTACGAAGGGCTATGTAAATACATTTGATTTGATTTGACTTCATATGAAATAGTGGGGCTGCTGCTGTGTTTTTGTAGTTTTTCAAAATTGGGCCTTCATTAGTTAATTTATATATTAATTTATTCATATCCACAATGATGATATGTCCAGTCCTGTTTCAGTGGAAGTGAGCATTGATGTTGATGACAGGCCCAGTCCAGTTTCAGTGGAAGAGATAGTCAGGGAAGGCTAGGATGCCAGACCAACTTTAGATTATTTCAAGAGACCCAAGTCAGATGACCTAAAAACATTTTATTGTTTCCACCCTATGCAGGAATTTAAAAAAAACTCTGTGGTACAGAGGGTTTTCTGTTTTGAAAACGGCACCAATTGGAAATGGCTATCAGACAATGAAGAAAGCCATGTGTTACACTTAATTTTGTATGGCATTTGCAAAGCCTACTGAAAGCAGTATTTTTATGAGTGGAAAGACAGATTGGAAACATGTTCACCAAAGGG
Source organism: Oncorhynchus masou masou (assembly GCF_036934945.1). Taxonomy (NCBI): domain Eukaryota; kingdom Metazoa; phylum Chordata; class Actinopteri; order Salmoniformes; family Salmonidae; genus Oncorhynchus; species Oncorhynchus masou. The sequence continues at coordinate 44,103,189 of NC_088226.1, read as the reverse complement.
TAGAAGAGCATAAGAAGAGCAACATGCACAGAAGTAGTGCTGAGGCATTATTTTTATGGTCCTCCAAAGCAGACATTCAAAGTCTGCTCAGTGGCAGTCAGGTGTCTGCCCACAGAGAGCAAGTACGCAGGAGAAGGCAGGTGCTGGAACGTGTCATAAACATAGTGAAAGTCATTGGCAAGAGGAGGCTCAGTTACAGACGGATGCAGTCTGAGGCTGCGTATACACATTAGAGGACCCCAGTATCGATCACGATAATATCTTGGAGATGATAATACTGTTGGGAAAGTATGACGTCTGCTTGAAATAACATCACACCGAATGCCTGAGAAAGCAAGAACCTAAATCAGTCTGGGGCAAGAGGCAGAGGTTCGCTAATCTCACTCCTATCAAAAAATACTGTCAACACCGTCATTCACACAATTCAGAGCATTATCCAAGAGACCATGTCAAGTGAAATTGAGCAAGCTGGAATGTTCTCTGTCCAGATCGACACAAACTCAGGAGATAACTTCAAGACCAGTGCTCTGTCATTGTGAGATATGTGACAGACATTGTACAAGAGAGGCTTGTGGCTGTTGTGAAGTGTGAGGCATCCACTGGACAGTACTTTGTCCAGTTGTTGACAGATGTAGTGGATAAACAAAAATGAGACATGAGCAAGTACATTGGCAATGCTACGGATGGAGCATCCAATATGCAGGGTAAATAAAAAGGCTTCTCTACTCTGTTATCCTCAAGTCCCCCAATCAAGTGCATGTATGGTACTATGCACATGTCCTTAATCTGGTTTTGTCTGACACAACTGAAAATGTCTTAACAAGTGGGTCAATGTTTGCTCTTCTTAAAACTTCTTAAGGATAGGGGGCAGCATTTCCACTGTTGGATGAATAGCGCGCACAATTTCAACTTCCTGCTAATCATGCCAGGAATATATTATATGCATATGATTAGTAGGTGTGGATAGAAAACACTCCGAAGTTTCTAAAACTGGTTCAATCATGTCTGTGACTATAACAGAACTTATGTAGCAGGCGAAACCCTGAGGAAAAACTGTTCAGATTCTTTTTTTTCCTCTGACCGTTCCCTCATTTGTTTTTGCCAAGGGAAATTTGATAGCGCCCATTTTACAGTTCCTACAACTTCCACAGGATGTCACCAGTCTTTGGAATTGGGTTGGAGTTAATCATTGGTGCAATGAAGAAGAGGCACATCCTGGAACAATGTTACACTGTTGATAGTTACGCAAGAGGGAAAATGGTGCTTTGTTGTTTGTTTTGTTTACTTGCTCTACTGAATACAGATTGCCCCGTCTACAATTTGATTGATTATTAGCGTTTAAAAATATCTAAAGTTGTATTAATATTTTGGCAAAGTTTATAGGCTACTTTTGAAATGTTTTATAGTGGCGTTGTGTTTTGGAAAGCTGTTTTTTTCCGGATCAAACCTGCTTTATAAATGGACATTTTGGGTATACATGGACGGAATTAATTGAAAAAAAGTACCAATTGTGATGTTTATAGGACATATTGGAGTGCCAACAAAGAACCTTGTCAAAGGTAATGCATGTTTTATATTTTATTTCAGCGTTTTGTGTAGCGCCTGCTACGCTAGTACGTTTGTTTTCAACTGGTTCAGGGGGGTGCATGCTATCAGATAATAGCTTCTCATGCTTTCGCCGAAAAGCATTTTTAAAATCTGACATGTTGGCTGGATTCACAACGAGTGTAGCTTTAATTGAGTACCCTGCATGTGTGATTTAATGAAAGTTTGAGAAAGTTTTATTGCGTTTGATGAAAGTTTTATTGCGTTTTAATTTGGCGCTATGCATTTCCCGAGGCTATTGGCCACTTGAGACGCTGGCATCTCACTATCCCTAAGAGGTTTTAACGACATTGCTGTGTTACTCTGTGAATCCTACCAAAAGATGGATGTGTGGGAGAAGAAGAGCCAGGACACGCGACACAGATGCCTATCTCCAATCAGAGAAACACATTGGTGGGCTAAGGATAGTGCATTGAAGAAGGTATTTGGATTCTTCTTTGGATAGAAAACACTGTGAAGTTTCTAAAACTGTTTGAATGATGTCTGAGTATAACAGAACTCATATGGCAGGCGAAACCCTGAGAAAAATCCAACCAGGAAGTGGGAAATCATTGCCTATTGCCTATCATTGCCTACTCATTGCCTATTGAATATATAGTGTCTATGGGGGTCATTTTGCACTTCCTAAGGCTTACACTAGACGTGAACAGTCTTTAGAACGTTGTTTCAGGCTTGTACTATGAAGGGGGAGAGAATAAGAGCTGTTTCAACCAGAGGTCTGGTAGAAGGCCATGAGCTGATCATGAGCTGATCACGCACACACCCGTGAGGGCAACCTGCGTTCCATTGCATTTCTAAAGACAAAGAAATTCTCCGGTTGTAAAATTATTGAAGATTTGTGTTAAAAACATCCTATACGATTCTATACATCGTTTGACATATTCCTACGAACTGTAATATAACATTTTTAACTTTTCGTCTGAAATTTCGCCTGGACTTGCCCGCACCCCGTGAGTTTGGATTTTTCTACTAAACACGCTAACAAAAGGAGGTATTTGGACATAAATTATGGACTTTATCAAACAAAACAAACATTTATTATGGAACTGGGATTCCTGGGAGTGCATTCTGATGAAGATCATCAAAGGTAAGTGAATATTTATAGCGCTATTTCTGACTTTTACTGACTCCACAACATGGCGGGTATCTGTATGGCTCGTTTTTGAATCTGCGCTCCCTACTCAGAATATTGCATGGTTTGCTTTTTCCGCCAAAAAAACGTACCCATTTGAAACTGCCTATTTCTCAGGTCAGAAACTAGAATATGCATATAATTGTCAGATTAGTATAGAAAACACTCTATAGTTTCCAAATCTGTAAAAATATTGTCTGAGTATAACATAACTGATATTGCAGGTGAAAACCTGAGGAAAATCAAACCAGGAAGTGGCTTCTATTTTGAAAGCACCATGTTCCATAGCCTGCCTTCTCTCAATTTAAAGGGATATCAACCAGATTCCTTTTCCTATCGCTTCCACAAGGTGTCAACAGTCTTTAGACATAGTTTCCGGCTTTTATTTGGAAAAAATTAGCGAGAAAAATAACATTGCGTCAGTGGATAGCTGGTTGTTCGCATGAGTTTTGCTTGAGCAACAGATTGGGGCAGCCATTGTCGCTCCCTATCCTATTGAAAAAGCGACAGTCCTGGATGATATATTATTGATTATGTATTTTTAAAAACAACCTGAGGATTGATTATAAAAAAATTGACATGTTTCTGTGGACATTACGGACACTCTTTGGAATTTTCGCCTGCGACGTCGTGACCGCTCTCGCCTGTGGATTTATGAACATAACGCGCCAAACAAATGGAGGTATTTTGGATATAAAAAATAATCTTTATGGAACAAAAGGAACATTTATTGGGTAACTGGGAGTCTCGTGAGTGAAAACATCAAGGTAAGCGATTTAATATATTGCTTTTCTGACTTTCGTGACCAATCTACTTGGCTGCTAGGTGTTTGTAATATTTAGTCTACTGAGAGAGATGTTGTTACATAAAAGCTTGTTATGCGTTTGCCGAAAAGCTGTATTGAAATCTGACATGCCAGGTGGATTAACAACAAGCTAAGCTATGTTTTGCTATTTTGCACTTGTGATTTCATGAAAGTTAAATATGTTTATTAATTTAATTTGAGTTTGGCACACTGCAATTCAGTGGGTGTTGATGAAAATAATCCCGCTAACGGGATGGGTGCGTCAAGAAATTAAAACTTGTTAGGGCTAGGGGTTCCGCTAGCGCAACATCAGCTGAAAAGGCAGAGTGCGAAATTCAATTTCTGTTTTTTACAAATATTTAATTAACTTTCATATATTCACAAGTGCAATAGACCAAATTTAAGATGAACTTCTTGTTAATCTACCCACCATGTCCGAATTCAAAAAGGCTTTACAGCAAAAGCACCCCATATGATTATGTTAGGCCAGAGCCTAGTCACAAAAAACACATACATCCATTTTCCAGCCAAAGAGAGGAGTCACAACAAGCAGAAATAGAGACAAAATTAATCACTAACCTTTGATGATCTTCCTCAGATGGCACTCATAGGACTTCGTGTTACACAATACATGTATGTTTTGTTCGATAAAGTTCATATTTATATCCAAAAATCTCAGTTTATATTGGCGCGTTATGTTCAGTAATGTTGTGCCTCATAAACATCTGGCGAATTTGCAGAGAGCCACATCAATTTACAGAAATACTCATCATAAACTTTGATAAAAGATTCAAGTATTATGCAGAAAATTATAGATTTCTTCTTAAGGCAGCTACAGACACATTTGTTCAGTTTGCAAATAAGAAGATCAAAGAACAGGATGAGGACACAGAGCTGAAGGAGGTGGAAGCCACTCTGCCACAGAAAAGGGCAAGAAAGAAGAAAATCATGTCTGGAGAGATGGCTCAAGATGAAGCTTTGACAGAGGCAGAGAGTGCCTATAAAGTTCAAGTCCACAGTCAAATTATGGATACAGTCACAGATAGTATCCATAGGCAATTTCTGTCTCATGGCAGTCTATATGCTGACCTAGCCCTTCTGGACCCTAGAAACATTAAATGGTCTTCCAGAGACAGCCCTTCAATTGCTCAGCAAATGTTTGCTTCGATTTGATAGCCGAGCAACTGTTGATAATTTGCATTCTGAGCTGAGGGGCCTTGCTGTACAGTGGGAAAGACGGTAAAGTTCAGGATTGGATGAATACATGACCAGGACAGTGGAGGATGGCCCTGATGGAAATGAAGATGAGGTGGAAATTAAGAATAAATGCTGCTCATCCTGCAAATAATGTACACTGTGTTGTTACCAGATACTGAGACGGTACAACTTGCTGATTGATGCTTATAATATCCTTGGATACAAGTTCCTACTCACCCACTCAGTTAACCAGGTAGCTTGTGAGCGAAGTTTCTCTACCTCAGGAGCACTCTCTCACAAGAACACCTAGAGGCCTTCATGCTGATGGCCATCGAAAAGGACATCCTAATGGCCCTGGATACTGACATGGTGATCGATAGAGTTGCAGAGAATAGCGAGCTGTTGGGAAAATTGCTCCTCCAATAAGGTAGTTGTGACATATTTCCTATAACTTGCTTACTTACCATTATTTTACTCCTACATTTATAATGTCTCTTTTTCCTGTCTGTAATATTTCTGTCCAGTACATTGACAGAGTGAAGCCAGCCAGCTGACCCTGAGCAGCAGTTAGACAGTTCTATGTTTCAGTGAGTATTGTGGATATTATATAATCTCTTTTTACTCTAGGCTTCAGTTGCTGTGATGTAGTTCAATCATGACTGCTTGTGCTGCTCTCTTACAGGTTACGTTCTATGTTTGGAGAGGTGTTCAACCATTGTTTTTTAGAAGGTGTACTCCCATGACATAAAGCTAGCCAGCTGACCCTGAGCTGCAGTTAAACAACTCTATGTATCAGTGAGTATTGTGGATATTTTAGAATCTCTTTTTCACCCGAGGCTTCTTGTGATGTGAGGTAGTTCAATCATGTCGAATTCAGTGTGTGTTCTGTAGAAGTTTAATAACAATGTGCAGCATTTGTGTGTGTGTTTTGCTGCCTTTTAAAAGTAGTACTGCAATAGTGTCAATGGTTGTGATGCAGCTAGGTGGTTGTATTAGGGGCTGGTTGTGTGTGTACGTGTGTGCATTAGCAGGGCGGCCGTGGTGGAGTATACTGGGACCGGTTCTGGTGGGTCGGTCTGGATCAAAGTCCAGCGCCATTTTTTACTCCTAGTACTCCTTTTACTCCATTTTTTACTCCGTCTCTGCCTGGATCCTTAGTTTAGTGACGAGCTTGGAGGGTACTATAGTGTTGAACGCTAAGCTATAGTCAATGAACAGCATTCTCACGTAGGTATTCCTTTTGTCCAGGTGGGAAAGGGTAGTGTGAAGTTCAATAGAGATTGCGTCATCTGTGGATCTGTTGGGGAGGTATGGAAATTGGAGTGGTTCTAGGGTTTCTGGGATGATGGTGTTGATGTGAGCCATGACCAGCCTTTCAAAGCACATCATGACTACAGACGTGAGTGCTACAGGTTGGTAGTCATTTAGGCAGGTTAACTTGGTGTTCTTGGGCACAGGGACTATGGTGGTCAGCTTGAAACATGTTGGTATTACAGACTCGGTCAGGGACAGGCTGAAAATGTTATGCTTGGAGTACACGTCTTGGTAATCCATCTGTACTCTACGGCCTTGTGAATGTTGACCTGTTTAAAAGTCTTACTCACATCGGCTACGGAGAGCGTGATCCCACAGTCGTTCAGAACTGCTGGTGCTCTCATGCAGGCTTCAGTGTTGCTTGCCTTAATGCGTGCATAAGTCATTTAGCTAGTCTGGTAGGCTTGTGTCACTGGACAGCTCACGGTTGTGCTTCCCTTTGTAGTCTGTAATAGTTTGCAAGCCCTGACACATCTGATGAGCCGGTGTAGTGGGATTCAGTCCTGTATTGACGGTTCGTTGGCGGGTATAGCGGAATTTCTTATCAACATCCGGGTTAGAATTCCTCTCTTTGAAAGTGGCAGCTCAAACCTTTAGCTCAGGGTACAGGATGTTGCCTGTAATCCATGGCTTCTGGTTGGGACGAAGTCATCGATGCACTTATTGATGAAGCCAGTGACTGACATGGTATACTCCTCAATGCCATCAGAAGAATCCCAGAAAATATTCCAGTCTGTTCTTTGCATCTGCATCATCTGACCACTTCCGTATTGAGCAAGTCACTGCTACCCCCTACTTCAGTTTTTGCTTGTAAGCAGGAATCAGGAGGATAGAGTTACAATTTGCAAATGGAGGGTGAGGGAGAGCTTTGTATGCATCTCCGTGTCTAGAGTAAAGGTGGTCTAGAGTTTTTTTCTCTGGTTGCACATTTATCATGCTGGTAGAAATTATTAGGTAAAACATATTTAAGTTTCCCTGCATTAAAGTCCCCAGCCGCAAGGGTCACCACCTCTGGATGAGCATTTTCTAGTTTGCTTATGGCCTTATACAGATCGTTGAGTGCGGACTTAATGCCAGCATCGGTATGAGGTGGTAAATAGACAGGTACGAGAAATATAGATAAAAAATATCTTGGTAAATAGTGTGGTCTACAGCTTATCATGAGATACTCTACCGAAGGCGAGCAAAACCTAGAGAATTCATTAATATTACATCTTGTGCACCAGCTGCTATTAACAAATAGGTACAGACCGCCACCCCTTGTCTTACCGGAGGCAGCTGTTCTATCTTACCAATGCATGGAAAACCCAGCCAGCTGTATGTTATCCATGTCATCGTTCAGCCACAGCTCGGTGAAACATAAGATATTACAGTTTTTAATGTCCCGTTGGTAGGATAGTCTTCATCAGAGCTCATCCAGTTTATTATCCAATTATTACATGTTAGCTAATAGGACTGATGGTAGAGGCGGGTTACCCACTCGCCGTCAGATTCTTACAAGGCTCCCCAACCTACGACCCTTATATCTTTGTCCCTTCTTAATGCACATTACGGGGTTTGAGGCCTTGTCCGGTGTCTGAAGTAAATTCTTTGCGTCCAACTTGTTAAATCAAAAATCTTCGTCCAGCACGATCACTGTTCTGATATCCAGAAGCACTTTTTGGTCATAAGAGATGGTGGCAGAAACATTATGTATAAAATAGCAACGTTTGTAGAACAACTAAAGTTACATTAAAAACTCTGAATTAAGAATATAGGAATATATATTTCTTTGTTAACCGCTCAACACAGAATAGCCACATGCGCACTCCCTCAAATCGTTTGGAGAAAATATTCCTTATTTTTTATTCACCTTTGTTCAATTGTATTCTTCATACTAGAAAATAATGCCACAGAGTTGTAAGCAAATCTTGCCTGCAAAATGAACTAGTGTATGCCACAGCCATTTGGCATAGCCAGATCAGGACCGAACATAAGGAAAACTCAGAGTGTACTATTCTGTTCTTCTGAAAGACTACATTTTCTACATATCATGCTTCTTTAGACCTGTTTAAAAATACATAATCCATTTTGTCTGAAGTTGTAGGCTATCTTACATGGATTTATGAGACATTTAAAATGTAGGTCTGCATGAGTGGCTTGTGTGGATGCCAGTTGATGCTAAATGTGTTTATATTAATTAACTGTCAATTACCGTGAGACAGACAGTTATTTGCTTGACAATCACCGGCTGATGACATTTTGTGACCGCCATAGCCCTATATGAGTATTCTTGTAATTGTTAAGGACTGGGGAGTTTTTCAGAATAAAAATTAATCTGAATGGAGCTAGGCACAGGCAAAATCCTAGAGGAAACCTGGTTCAGTTTGCTTTCCACCAGACAATCGGAGATGAATTCACCTTTCAGCAGGACAATAACCTAAAACACAGATCTACACTGGTGTTGCTTACCAAGGAGACAGTGAATGTTCCTGAGTGGCCGAGTTACAGTTTTGACTTAAATATGCTTGGAAATATGTGGTAAGACCTGAAAATTGTTTTCTAGCAATGATCACCCAGCGAGCACAGTGGATCTGGGCTGGTTCCTGCTGAGAGTTGGTGCACTCGGCTGAGAGTCAGACTCGGCCGACGTCATGTGGCCCGAATTTGGGCCGCCTTCGGGAGTATTACTTATGGCTAGGATGCGGGGATTGAGCTTGGGCCGATTCCGGTGTGAGTTATCTGGCCTAAATTTATTACTTGGGGCTCGGGCCGATTCCGGTGACAGTTATCTGGCCCAAATGTATTACTTGGGGCTCGGACCGATTGGGGCTACTCTCTGGCAGGTGATTACACGGCTGCTTTATATAATTAACATTTCAATATTTATTTTTCCATATTTTCTCACTGTTTCTGTGTTCAAAAAATACAATTAACATTTAAATGAAATTCTTTAAGAGTCCTGTGTAGTATTTTTGAATTTTGACACTTTTTGTAAGGCAAGCATTAAAAACTGTGGATGGAGCCTCTCGAGTGGCTCAACGTTTAAGACACTGCATCATAGTGCAAACTGCATTGCTACAGATGCTGGTTTGAGCCCCATGCCCAGGAGACCCATGAGGCAACACACAATTGGCTCTGCATTGTCTGAGTTAGAGGAGGGTTTGGTGCATGCATGCTGACACAGTCACCAAGTGTATGGGATGTATTTTTTGGTGGATGGTGTATAATTTGAATGTATAAAATGTATAGTAGTAACATTTCAAATTACTAAATCGGGCAATTTTGTATACATTTATTTAAATTTACATCAGGCTGCTTCTGGGGGGTTAAGATGCCGGCAAATGCTGGTTGATGGAAACGGCTCAATGTAGTTGGGCTGATTCTGGGCAGTCATTCATTTTGATTCCGGGTCGAGTCCGACACCCGATTCCGAGGCGATTGACAGAGCTTGAAGAATTTTGAAAAGAATTATGTGCAAATGATGCACAATCCAGGGGTGGAAAGATCTTAGAAACGTACCCAGAAAGATTTGCAGATGTAATCGCTTCTACAAAGTATTGATTCAGGGGTGTGAACACTTACATTTGCAACTCCGACATTGCAGGTCCAGAGAAACTGGAAGATAATAAATGGACAGTAAATGTACTGGCCTCATTTCCAGAAGCTCTAGTTATGAACTTGAAACGGACTCAATTCTATGCATGAGATGTACTGTTTAGATGTCATATCTAATGATTTTACATTCAATCAAAGCTCAGGGGTAATTAATAGATTCTATAATAATGGTAAATTTACATGTACTATCCTTTACACCAGAGGTGCCCAACCAGTCGATCATGATCTACTGATCAATCGTGGAGTGCTTGCCAGTCGATCGTGAGATGATTATACATCTACTAAAATTCAGACACACAAATCAGTGCCTAAAATCTTTTTCTGTTCGAATGTCCTCAATTTATGGCGGAAAAGTAATGTAATTTACATAAAATATGACCAGTCTCTGCCCACTTATTGATGTATGCCTAGTTAGCGTGGTCAGATGCTGCCCACCAACTCCAAATCGAGGTCACAGTGATGCCAGGCAGGTAGCTAGCTAGCTAATGTTGTAGCCAGATTCATTCTTAAGTTCTTCTTAAGTTGTGTGGTCGACAGCAGCAATAATGAGTGAAGAGAAGGATACAAAAAAACAGAAAACGTATAATTTCCACAAGGAATGGGAGGAGGATGTTTTCATCATGTCAAACTAAAAATGTGTGTTCCTCATGTGCCATAATAGCGTCGCTATCCCAAAGAAAGGTAACATAGAACAACATTTTCACTTTTTATGGGCAGGTGGGGCAGTTGCGTCCCACCTGGCCAACATCCGGTTGAATTTCAGAGCACGAAATTCAAACTACAGAATTATAAATATTTAACTTTCATAAAATCACAAGTGTAATATATCAAAATAAAGCTTAACTTCTTGTTAATCCAGCCACTGTGTCAGATTTTAAAAAGGCTTTACGGCAAAAGCACACCCTGCGATTATCTGAGGACAGCACCCCTAATACAAAACCATGAAAACCATATTTCAACCGGGCAGGTGCAACACGAAAGTCAGAAATAGCGATATAATAAATGCCTTACCTTTGATGATCTTCTTCTTTTGGCACTCCAAAAGGTTCCAGTTACATCAAAAATGGTCATTTTGTTCGATAATATCCTTCTTAACTTCTTGAAACTCCCCATTCCAGATCCGGGTTTGTGACTAAAGCCTCAGGCTCATTAGCATAACGCAACGTTAACGATTTCTGAAAATCGCAAATAAAATGAAAATAATGCGTCTGCTCTCAAGCTTAGCCTTTTCTTAACAACACTGTCATCTCAGATTTTCAAAATATGCTTTTGAACCATAGAAATTGACTAATTTGTGTAAGAGTATGCAAAGCTAGCATAGCATTTTGAGTAGCATTTAGCACACAACATTTTCACAAAAACCAGATAACCAAATAAATAAAATAATTTACCTTTGAAGAGCTTCTGATGTTTTCAATGAGGAGACTCTCAGTTACATACCAAATGCGCAGTTTTTCCTGAAAGCGTCTGTGTGTAGGAGAAATCGTTCCGTTTTCTACATTGCGTCTGGCTACCGAAACGAACCGAAAATTCAGTCACCTACAACGTAAAACTTTTTCCGGATTAACTACATAATATCGACCGAAACATGGCAAACGTTGTTTGGAATCAATCCTCAAGGTGTTTTTTCACATATCTCTTCATTGATATGCAGTTTGTGGAAGCTTGCTTTCCTCTCTGTATCGCATGGAAAAATACTGGCAGGTGACTTTTGCGCACCAATTTCGGCGCAGGACACCGGGCGGACACCTGGTAAATGTGGTCTCTTATGGTCAATCTTCCAATGATCTGCCTACAAATACGTCACAATGCTGCAGACACCTTGGGGAAACGACAGAAAGGGCAGGCTCATTCCTCTCGCATTCACAGCCATATAAGGAGACAATGGAAAACAGAGCCTCAAAAATCCTGCTCATTTCCTGGATGCCATCTCATCTTGGTTTTGCCTGAAGCTCACGTTCTAGGGCACGCACAGAGAATATCTTGGTATTTCTGGACACATCAGAGTGTTTTCTTTCGAAAGCTATCAATTATATGCATAGTCGAGCATCTTTTTGTGACAAAATATCTTGTTTAAAACGGGAACGTTTTTCATCCAAAAATGAAATAGCGCCCCCATAGATGTAAGAGGTTAATGTCCATAAAAACTCAGTTTAGCTGGCACGCTTCAGTCAATAATCCACCCAGTTTCACAAACAAAATGCATACAAAATGAATCCCAAACGTTACTAATAAACTTTTACAAACAAGTCAAACAATGTTTACAATAGAACCTTAGATACCCTAATACGTAAATAAACTATCAAATTTAAGACAGAGAATCGTTATTGTCTTTACAACAAAGAATATCAAAGAACACGCTCTCATTCACGCACTTGGAAACAGTACAGCCAAAATGGGAGCCACCCAGGAAAACTAGAATTTCTGACTTATTTTTCCAAAAGCAAGCCTGAAACTCTTTCTAAAAGACTGTTGACATCTAGTGGAAACCCGAGGAACTGCAATCTGGGTAGACTTCACCTTATAATAAAAATGACATCCATTGAAAATAGTGGTAGGCTGATTTTCTTTTTTTAGGATGGTTTGTCCTCAGGCTTTTGCCTGGCATATCCGTTCTGTTATACTCACAGACATAATTGTAACAGTTTTTAGAAATGTTAGAGTGTTTTCTATCCAATTATATGCATATCCTAGCTTCTGGGCCTGAGTAACAGGCAGTTTACTTTGGGCACGGTTTTTTATCCGGACGTGAAAATACTGCCACTTACCCAAGAGAGGTTAAAACCACATACAAAACCCAGGAAAGAGATTTTCCAGCAAAGACTGAATTCTAAAGAAAAAAGGTACAACAACTAAAAAGATCAACTGGCAGCGCAGCATTACATTTTTACAAGGCCTATGACCAAAGGGAAGGCGGCAACCATAGCATCTAATCGTGTGAGTCGCGTTCATGCTAAGCATAAAAAGTCATTCAAAGATGGGGAGATGATCAAGGAAGCATTTATTGAGGATGCAGATTCGCTGTTCGGGGATTTCAAGAATAAGACTGAAATTATGGATGCCATCAATGACATTCAGTTATCCAGAAATACGGTGACAAGAAGAGGGAATAGCGGTGAAACTCGAGGATCAACTGAAGAAGGATATTGACAACTGCGAGTGTTACTCCCTCCAGTTTGATTTGTCCACAGATATGGTAGGTGTGGCACAGTTATGCATTTTCATCAGAATGGTATTAGACAACATGAGTACAAAGGAGGAACTACTCACCATTTTGCCACTGAAAGGCAGTACAGGGGGCAAATATATTTTTCAACCTTTTTGGGACTTTGCTAACAAATTCCAACTGCCCTTTTGTAAGCTTGTCTCCGTTACTACTGATAGGGTACCCTCTTTAGAAGGCCGCATTAGTGGGATCGTTGCATTGTGCAAACAAGATGAATATTTCCTGGACTTTCTTAGTTATCACTGCGTAATTCATCAAAAAGCTTGGTGCGGGAAGATGTTAAACTTGAAAGAGGTGATGAATGTTGCGATGAAGATTGTCTGTACTATTGAAGCAAGAAGCCTACAGCGGAGGCTATTTCTCGCTCACTTAGAAGAGACTGAAGCGGAGCACACAGACCTGCTGCACACGGATGTGCGGTGGCTGAGCCAAGGTACATTTTTAGGGAGATTCAGTGAGTTGTTGCCTGAAATCAAGGAGTTTCTTACAGTCTCTAAACATGCAGAATAACCACAGCTAGAGGACACACAGTGGTACCTGGATTTAGCTTTTCTCACTGACCTAATTTACATAATGAATTGGATGTAGAGATGCAAGGAAAAGGCAAACGTAGTCGACATGATCAGCTCTGTGAATGCTTTTAGGCGCAAATGACAACTGCTCACAAGAAAGCTGCAATGTAAGGACCTGCACTTTTTTCAACACTTGCATTCAGAACTTGAACGCCAACGCAAGGATATAGCACAGCTTGACATTGCACCTTACGTGGAACGAGTCCAGAGCATTTTATCTGAGTTTGACAGTCATTTTACTGACTTTGCATCACTTGAGCCTATTGCCACTTACAATTGGAGTCGGTAGTTTATATACACCTTAGCCAAATACATTTAAACTCAGATTTTCACAATTCCTGACATTTAATCCTAGTAAAAATTCCCTATCTTAGGTCAGTTAGGATCACCACTTTATTTTAAGAATATGAAATGTCAGAATAATAGTAGAAAGAATTATTTATTTAAGCTTTTATTTATTTCATCACATTCCCACTGAGTCAGAAAGTTACACACACTCAATTTGTATTTGGTAGCATTGCCTTTAAATTCTTGATACAGAATCAATTCTTGATTCTTGATACATGAGCGGGATCATTTTCCTCAACATCCACTGAATTGCAGAGCGCCAAATTCAATTTAAATTACTAAATATTTAATTATCATGAAATCACAAGTGCAATATAGCAAAACACAGTTTATCTTGTTGTTAATCCATCTGGCGTGTCAGATTTCAAAAAAGCTTTTCGGCGAAAGCATACCAAGCGTTTATGTAAGGACATCTCTCTCAGCACACAAAACATTACAAACAGCTAGCAGCCAAGTAGATTGGTCACGAACGTCAGAAAAGCAATAAAATGAAATGCTTACCTTTGATGATCTTCGTATGTTTGCACTCACAAGATTCGCAGTTACACAGTAAATGTTCCTTTTGTTCCATAAAGATTATTTTTATATCCAAAATAGCTCCATTTGTTTGGTGCGTTATGTTCAGAAATCCACAGGCTCGAGCGATCACGACCGGGCAGACAAAAATTCCAAATAGTGTCCAAAAAAGTTTGTAGAAACATGTCTAACTTTTTTTATAGTCAATTCTCAGGTTGTTTTTACAATATATAATCGATAATATTTAAACCGGGCTATAGCTTCTTCAATAGGAGAGAGAGAGAAAAATGTCTGCTCCAAGCTGTTCGGCATGTAAAATGCTGCTGACACCCAGCCATCAAATGACGTGATCTTTCTCACTCATTTTTCAAAATAGAAGCCTGAAACTATGTCTAAAGACTGTTCACAACATATGGAAGCCATAGGAATAGTAATATGGTTGATATCCCTTTAAATGGAGCAAAGTCAGGCAATGGAACAGAGAGCTTTCAGGAAAAACAGTACTTCCGAGTTGGATTTTCCTAAGGTTTTCGCATGCAATTTCAGTTCTGTTATACTCACAGACAATATTTTGACAGTTTTGGAAACTATAGAGTGTTTTCTATCCTAATCGAACAATTATAGGCATATTCTAGATTCTGGGCAGGAGAAATAGGCCGTTTCATTTGGGTACATTTTTCATCCAAACATAAAAATACTGCTCCCTACAATCAACAGGTTAAATTGTTTTACTTGTGTCAAACATTTCAGGTAGCCTTCCACAAGCTTCCCACAATAAGTTGGGTGAATTTTGGCCCATTCCTCCTGACAGAGCTGGTGTAACTGAGTCAGCATTGTAGGTCTCCTTGCTTGCACATGCTTTTTCAGTTATGCCCACAAATTTTCAATAGGATTGACGTCAGAGGTTTGTGATGGCCACTCCAATACCTTGACTTTGTTGTCCTTAATCCATTTTGCCACAACTTTGGATGTATGCTTTGGGTCATTGTCCATTTGGAAGACCCATTTGCGACCAAGCTTTCACTTCCTGACTTCAAGATATCCACATACTTTTCCATTCTCATGTTGCCATCTATTTTGTGAAGTGCACCAGTACCTGCTGCAGCAAAGCACCTCCACAAAATAATGCCACCACCCCCATACCTCACGGTTGGGATGGTGTCCTTCGGCTTGCAAGTATCCCCCTTTTTGCTCCAAACATAACGATGGTCATTATTGCCAAACAGTTTGATTTTTGTTCCATCAGACCAGTGGACATTTATCCAAAATGTATGATCTTTGTCCCCATGTGCAGTTGCAAACCGCAGTCTGGCAATTTTATGGCGGTTTTGGAGCAGTGGCTTCTTCCTTACTGAGTGGCCATTCAGGTTATGTCGATATAGGACTCATTTTACTGTGGATAAAGATACATTTGTACCTGTTTCCTCCAGCATCTTCACAGGGTCAATTGCTGTTGTTCTGGAATTGATTTGCACTTTTCCCACCCAAATATGTTCATCTCTAGGAGACAGAACGCGTCTCCTTCCTGAGCGGTGTGACGGCTGCGTGGTCCCATGGTGTTTATACTTATGTACCATTGTTTGTACAGATGAACGTGGTACCTTCAGGCGTTTCGAAATTGCTCCCAAGGATGAACCAGACGTTTGGTCTACAATTTTTTTTCTGAGGTCTTGGCTGATTTCTTTTGATTTTATCATGATGTTAAGCAAAGAGGCACTGAGTTTGAAGTTAGGCCTTGACATGCATCCACAGGTACACCTCCAATTGTCTCAAATGATGTCAATTAGTCTATCAGAAGCTTCTAAAGCATGACATAGTTTTCTGGAATTTTCCAAGCTGTTTAAAGACACAGTAAACTTAGTGTATGTAATGTGAATTATAAGTAAACAATAGTTGGAAAATTACTTGTGTCATGCACAAAGTAGATGTCCTAACCGACTTGCCAAAACTATAGTTTGTTAACAAGGGTGGATTACAAGTGAGTTTTAATGACTCCAACCTAAGTGTATGTAAACTTCCGACTTCAACTGTACATACCGTAGGATGAAAAATCATGCAATTATTATTCTCAAGCTAACCAACAACATTTAGTTACGAATGCCTTTTTCGCCATTTTCAGTTGAATTCATCTAACTTTATTTCATAGTCGATATATAATAATTTTTCATGACAGTGTAACGGTTAGCTTTTTTTTAGGAAGGATGAAAAAACACTATGTCTGTCAGGCAATGCTATTCTGATATGTCAGATGACGAGTTAGATCAGAAAATCAGGGCCATTAAGGCAAGGATGCCCCCTGCTGGCTCTGGAATGGTCAAAGGAAGTCTCCAAGCAATTGGCCATCGTGTACAATGGTGAAGAGTAAGAGAGTCTTTGCAGCGTGAAGATGGTGCAGGTATCATTACCAGAATGATCCAGCTTTGTTGCATTGCTCGGCAAAAATAACTCGCTCCCCTGTCTCTCGTCCACATTGATACAAATCATAAATTGACCAGGTACTAAGTTTTGTAATGGGGTGGCAGGGTATCCTATTGGTTAGAGCTTTGGACTAGTAACCAGAAGGTTGCAAGTTCAAACCCCTGAGCTGACAAGGTACAAATATGTCGTTCTACCCCTGAACAGGCAGTTGACCCACTGTTCCTAGGCTGTCATTGAAATTGAGAATTTGTTCTTAACTGACTTGCCTAGTTAAATAAAGGTAAAAAAATATATACAAAAATGTTTCCAGAAATCTAAGAAGTTATTTTAACTTTTTTATTCTTACTTATTTGTAGACAAATGTTCAATGACGTATGAAATTGGAGTTGTTCTTCATCAACTGGAAATACATAAATAATGAAGCAAGTTAATAGGTTAAACATTTCACTTTTGATTCGAATGCTTTTTTTCAAGATACAACATTGTCATCTTTGGCGGTATAGATGGATTTTCAAGAAGGTAAGTATATTATTTTGTATTCATATTACATATTTCCATCACCTAATGAACAATCACATTGCCAATCTGGTGTTAATTAAGCTTTCTGTGCTGTATTGACGTATCCTGAAAATGACATATGCTGCTTTAGATTGTACGGTCATATCTCAGTTATTGTTTACAAAAAAGTTGTTTTCCTTAATTTCAGAGTGCAAGCTGATCAAGGAGTCGAAAATGTATATATTGTCAGATGTATGTTCACTGTCTGAGGAACAGGCCGTGGAAGCTTTATTGGTTACAAAAGTGTCCATAACCATAGGTAATTAAACTTCCTCTCTGCCTGTTTTGCTGAACATGGCACCTGTCTCATAAGCATTAATTAAAAAACCCTTAAGATGTCAGTTGCTAATTTTAAGATTTACACCACATAAACACTCAGCCTTTTTCACTGGACAATCAAGCCCCAGTTGCTGCCAAATTTATCGTCACTAATACAGATTTGTTTCTTTTGAGCAAACTCTTCATAGTGGCAAACATTTGTATTTTCCGGATGAGGGTGAAAGGATAGCAGGCCCAGTTGTCAAAGTGAGAGAGTAGGATATTCTGGATAAAACAGGTACTTTGTGTAGTCTATTTCTTGTGAGGTTTTCTGTCCTCATATACAGAGAGCTGTGAAAGCCTGTCTGCAGATTAAGAGGTCCCAATGAAGAGCAGTGGTTCTCAGTCCTGGTCCTGGGGTCTCAAAGGGGTGCACATCTTCATCTCTAGGAGACAGAACGCGTCTCCTTCCTGAGCGGTATGATGGCTGCGTGATCCAATGGTTGTTATACTTAGCTACTATTGTTTGTACGAATGAATGTGGCAACTTCAGGCATTTGGAAATTGCTCCCAAGGATGAACCAGACTCGTAGAGGTCTACAATTTTTTGGGCTGATTTATTTTGATTTTCCCATGATGTCAAGCAAAGAGGCACTGAGTTTGAAAGTAGGCCTTGAAATACATCCACAGGTACACCTCCAATTGGCTCAAATTATGTCAATTAGACTATCAGAAGCTTCTGAAGCATAGTCAACTTACAGTAGTATATGTAAACTTCTGACCCACTGGAATTGTAATACAGGGAATTATCAGTGAAATAATCTGCCTGTAAACAATAGCACAAGGTATATGTCCTAAGCAACTTTTAAAAACTATAGTTTGTTAACAAAAAATTTGTGGAGTGGTTTAAAAACAAGTTTTAATACCTCCAACCTAAGTTTATGTAAACTTCCAATGTCAACTGTATATGTGCTTTCCGTTTGGCACAGACATAAATGTGGAAGTCATTGCCTCCAAAATGGGATTACTTTTTCAGTTGGACACACCTATAGCATAAACTGAAATTCTCACAAAATGACACTCAGCTGAAATCCAGGGCAACACTGAGATGAAGGAAGTGTTCTGGGAGCTACTACTAGAGGAGTATCCCAACATAAGAAGATGTGCTCTCAATTTATCAGCCCTTTTTGGATTAACCTAGCTCTGTGAGTCTGCATTTTCTCACATGAAGATAATAAAGTACAGATCTACTGTACTATGACTAATGACCACCTTTGGCCTGCATGAAACTTGCAACAAGCTGCTACAGCCCTGACTATGAAAAACTACTTGCCTCCACCCAATGTAAAAAGTCACACTAAGGTAGAAAATGAAATTAGTTGCACTAATTTGTGGAAAACATGTCATTGGTCCACATTATATTTGGGTATCAAATAGGTATCAGAATGGCAGGTGGTGTGGTGTGGTATGTTGCTTTTCATACATTTTGTTGGTTGGTTTAGATTTAGAGACTGGTAGAGGTCATCAGGCTGGCAAATGATAAAGTAGATCTCATGTCAAAGAAGGTTGGGCACACCAGCTTTACACAATTAATGTACTGTTAAAACCAGTGAAAAAAAATGACACTGAAATATAAGATAGGAGAAAATTGGATCTCTCAATGGAGGACAGGCAGTTGTGGAAGTCAGATTTTTCATTGCGTCGACTTGAGGACTAGATGATGAAAACATCCCTGTCCTGTATTGAGTCATAGTAAACTCAGCAAAAAAAATAAACGTCCTCTCCCTGTCAACAGTGTTTATTTTCAGGAAACTTAGCATGTGTAAATATTTGAATGAACATAACAAGATTCAACAACTGAGACATAAACTAAACAAGTTTCACAGACATGTGACTAAGATAAATGGAATAAAGTGTCCCTGAAAAAAGGGGGGGTGTCAAAATCATAGTAACAGTCAGTATCTGGTGTGGCCACCAGCTGCACTAAGTACTGCAGTGCATCTCCTCCTCATGGACTGCACCAGATTTGCCAGTTCATGCTGTGAGACGTTACCCCAGGCATCTGCAATTTCCCAGACATTTCTGGGAGGGAAAGCCCTCCGATCCAATAGATTCCAGACATGCTCAATGGGATTGAGATCCGGCCTCTTCGCTGGCTATGACAGAACACTCCATTCCTGTCTTGCAGGATATCACGCACAGAACGAGCTGTATGGCTGGTGGCATTGTCATGCTGGAGGGTCATGTCAGGGTGAGCCTGCAGGTAGGTTACCACATGAGGAAGCAGGATGTCTTCCTGTAATGCACAGCGTTGAGATTGCCTGCAAGGACAACAAGCTCAGTCCGATGATGCTGTGACTCACCGCCCCAGACCATGAAGGACCTTCCACCTCCAAATCGATCCCGCTCCAGAGTATAGGCCTCGGTGTAACACTCATACCTTTGACGATAAACGCAAATCTGACCATCACCCCTGGTGAGACAAAACCGCGACTTGTCAGTTAAGAGCACTTTTTACCAGTCCTGTCTTGTCCAGCAATGGTGGGTTTGTGCCCATAGGCAACATTGTTGCTGGTGATGACCTGTCTTACAACAGGCCTACAAGCCTTCAGTCCAGCCTCTCTCAGCCTATTGGGGACAGTCTGAGCACTGATGGCGGGATTGTGAGTTCCTGGTGTAACTCGGGCAGTTGTTGTTGCCATCCTGTACCTGTCCCGCATGTGGGATGTTCAGATGTACCGATCCTTTGCAGGTGTTGTTACATGTGGTCTGCCACTGCGAGGACAATTAGCTGTCCGTCCTGTCTCACTGTAGCGCTGTCTTAGGCGTCTCACAGTACAGACATTGCAATTTATTGCCCTGGCCAAATCTGCAGTCCTCATGCCTCCTTGCAGTATTTCTAAGGCATATTCACGCAGATGAGCAGGGACCCTGGGCATCTTTCTTTTGGTGTTTCAGAGTCAGTAGAAAGGCCTCTTTAGTGTTCCAAATTTTCAGAACTGTGACCTTAATTGCCTACCGTCTGTAAACTGTTAGTGTCTTAACGACCATCCCACAGGTGCATGTTTATTAATTGTTTATGGTTAATTGAACAAGCATGGGAAACATTGTTTAAAACTTCTTATGGATGCAATCCCGTTAACGGGATCGATATGAAAACAGCCAGTGAGAGTGCAGAGCGCCAAATTCAAAACAACAGAAATCTCATAATTAAAAAATCTTCAAACATACATGTATCTTATTGCTAATCCCACCACAGTGTCCGATTTCAAATATGCTTTAAGAAAAGGCTAAGCTTGAGAGTAGGCGCATTATTTTCATTTTATTTGCGATTTTCAGAAATCGTTAATGTTGCGTTATGCTAATGAGCCTGAGGCTTTAGTCACGATCCCGGATCCGGGATGGGGAGTTTCAAGAGGTTAAGACGAAAGCACCACAAACGATTATGTTAGGTCACCACCAAGCCAAAGAAAAACTGATCTTCATCAGATGACACTCATAGGACTTCATGTTACACAATACATGTATGTTTTGTTTGATAAAGTTCATATTTAGTTTGAGTTTGAGTTTATTTTTATTTTTACAGGGACAGTGCACATTAATCAATGTTTCAGTAAAAGTGCCGGTTTTAGCCAGCAGGCTAATTTTCAATCGCAGTCCCTGGGCAGGTTATTAAAAACAATTACAATATAAACAACAGCAACATAGAACAAGCAAGACATAGAAACAAGCAAGGTCCCAAGGTCCCATAGGACAAGCAAGACGTAGCATACAGACATAGCAACATAGAACAAAAAGCAGCAAGACAAAATTCATAAAAGCAACAAAGTGTTTCCACACCTCACAAGCTACAGACAACAGACAACATGGAAAGCGGCAACACACAGCTAGGGACCATGTTCACAAATCTGATTGACCTTTAGCCATGTCTTCAAGCATTTTGTGAAAGTGTGATATGTGGTGCAGTTATGTGTGTCTGATGGCAGTATATTCCAGACATGGGAAGCTCTCACAGAGAATGCAGATTTACTAAAGGTGCTTTTCCTTAGGGGAACTATACAGTCACCTCTCATGGCAGACCTTGTGGATCTGCTACCATATGTCTGGGTTTTCTGTTTAACAAAAATATTGAGTGGAGGGGGAGCCAGGCCATTAAGGATCTTGAATACAAGACATGCGTCGGTGTATTGCACAAGATTTTCCCAACTCAAGAGCTCATACTTTCTACGGATGTGACAATGATGATGGCTATTGGGCTTCCTATCAAGCACTTTGAGAGCCTGTTTGTAGACAGACTGAATAGGTTTTAATGTTGTACATCAAGCTTGGGCCCAACTAGTCAGGCAGTATGTTATTTAGATAAAAGAATTTGAGTTTACATTGGCGCGTTACGTTCACTAGTTCCAAAAACATCCGGTGATATTGCAGAGAGCCACATCAATACAGAAATACTCATTATAAATGTCGATGAAAATTCAAGTGTTAGACATGGAAATATAGATACACCTCTCCTTAACTTCTTGAAACTCCCCACCCCGGATCCGGGTTTGTGACTAAAGCCTCAGGCTCATTAGCATAACGCAACGTTAACGATTTCTGAAAATCGCAAATAAAATGAAAATAATGCGTCTGCTCTCAAGCTTAGCCTTTTCTTAACAACAATGTCATCTCAGATTTTCAAAATATGCTTTTGAACCATAGAAATTGACTAATTTGTGTAAGAGTATGCAAAGCTAGCATAGCATTTTGAGTAGCATTTAGCACGCAACATTTTCACAAAAACCAGATAACCAAATAAATAAAATCATTTACCTTTGAAGAGCTTCTGATGTTTTCAATGAGGAGACTCTCAGTTACATACCAAATGCGCAGTTTTTCCTGAAAGCGTCTGTGTGTAGGAGAAATCGTTCCGTTTTCTACATTGCGTCTGGCTACCGAAACGAACCGAAAATTCAGTCACCTACAACGTAAAACTTTTCCGGATTAACTACATAATATCGACCGAAACATGGCAAACGTTGTTTGGAATCAATCCTCAAGGTGTTTTTTCACATATCTCTTCATTGATATGCAGTTCGTGGAAGCTTGCTTTCCTCTCTGTATCCCATGGAAAAATACTGGCAGGTGACTTTTGCGCACCAATTTCGGAGCAGGACACCGGGCGGACACCTGGTAAATGTGGTCTCTTATGGTCAATCTTCCAATGATCTGCCTACAAATACGTCACAATGCTGCAGACACCTTGGGGAAACGACAGAAAGGGCAGGCTCATTCCTCTCGCATTCACAGCCATATAAGGAGACAATGGAAAACAGAGCCTCAAAAATCCTGCTCATTTCCTGGATGCCATCTCATCTTGGTTTTGCCTGAAGCTCACGTTCTAGGGCACGCACAGAGAATATCTTGGTAGTTTTGGACACGTCAGAGTGTTTTCTTTCGAAAGCTATCAATTATATGCATAGTCGAGCATCTCTTTGTGACAAAATATCTTGTTTAAAACGGGAACGTTTTTCATCCAAAAATGAAATAGCGCCCCCATAGATGTAAGAGGTTAATACAACCTCTGTGTCAGTTGTATTACACTTTACTGAAAAAGAAAACCATGCTATAATCTGAGACGGCGCTCAGAAAACAAATACAATTTACTGCCATGTTTGAGTCAACAGAAATCAGAAATTACACTATAAATATTCGCTTGCCTTTGATAATCTTCATCAGAATGCACTCCCAGGAATCGCAGTTCCACTATAAATGCTTGAATTGTTCGATAATGTCCATTATTTAGGTATACAAATCCAAACGCTCGTGCAGGTCCCGCATAACTTCGGACAAAAACTTCAAAAAGTTATATTACAGGTCTTAGAAACAATTCAAACTAGGTATAGAATCAATCTTCAGGATATTTTTTATCAAAAATCTTCAATAAGGTTCCAACCGGAGAATTCCTTTGTGTATAGAGGAGCAATGGAACGCAGGTCGATATCATATGGAATGTGCATGACCAGGAAATGGCTCTCTACCAGTAACCTGACTCATTCAGCTCTTATTCAGGCCCACAACACAGTGGAAGCCTCATTCAAGTTTCTAAAGATGGTTGACATCCAGTGGAGGCGCTAGGACGTGCAACTGTATCCCACTGTAAATTCAATAGGGCCTGGGTTGAAAATCGACCAACCTCAGATTTCTAACTTCCTGTTTGGATTTCTTCTCAGGTTTTTGCCACATGAGTTCTGTTATACTCACAGACATCATACAAACCATTTTTAGAAACTTCAGACTGTTTTCTATCCAATTACCAATAATAAAATGCATATATTAGCAACTGGGAATGAGAAGCAGGCCATTTACTCTGGGCATCTTTCATCCAAGCTACTCAATACTGCCCTGCAGCCATAAGAAGTTGTTTAAACCCTTTAAATGAAGATATGTGAAGCTAGAAAAAGATCTGTGAAGTCCTGAAAAAGTGATGTTTCTTTTTTGTGTTCGTTTGTGTTAAAATACTGCAAATGGAGCAACAAACACTTCAGTTTCCCAGATAAAAATGTGCATTCATATACAAGTCTTACTTGTGGTTTAAGGCTCCAATAATGAAATGAAACCCACCTGTGAAAGTGTCACTGAATTCTGATGAGATTTCCAAACATTGCTGACAGACGCACAGAAATATTTCCATTTCCACCTATACCTGAGGACTGAATATTAACTCTGTCGCGTTCTGGTAAAATGACCTTTCAGAATCCTAACAGTTAGCTCAAACCTATTTCTAAAGTTCAGATACCCACAGTATTTCATTTTCTTTTTCCCTTTCTCACCCTGTGTCTTTATCTTGTTCTCTTTGTTGCCTTTAACTAGTTAGTCTGTAATGAGTATTATTCCCTGGCGCCTTATGACAACAATATAATGAACGGCAAGTAATTGTGACCCTAGTCTAACTGACAATACACTCTACGTTACCTCTCCTCAACTTTCTGCCAGTGTTCTATGCCCTCCTGTGATGCATTACATAACCCAGACTGTCAACCTGGTGGTTCTGCTGAAGTGTGATCAAGTTGAGGTGCTGTTCAGATCCTGGCTTTTCACATACTGTATCTCCACCATCTCCCTGGGCCTCAGTAGATTACTGACCTGTGAACACTCCCAGTGTAATTCCCTGCTAGTGGGGGAGCACGGGGATGGTCAGAGGTGGGCGTCTGTTACGTTCCCTAGTTTCTGTGTTGTTGTGGGTTTATATGTATGTGTATGTATTTCAGGAAATGGCTTCCTGGATTCCCCCAAGCAGCTGATTGGTTGGCCCCATTCCAAATTGCCGCTGACCCCGCCCTCTTGTCAGGGGATACAGCTGTCTGGATTTACAGACTCCTTCTCCAGCTGTATAAAAGTCAGTGTTCCTTAGCTCAGAATGAGAGCTTATTGGTATGTTCTGTGTTGGTTGTTTTCAGAGAGAGCTTCTTTGATGTCCTGTGTTGGTTGTTGCTCAGACAGTTTTGTAAAGTATTTTGTAGCCGGTCCTGCTGTGGTATGTTTTTGTCACAAGGACTGTGTTTTGATTATTGAAATTGTTTGTATTATTCTGTTTCATTTGTTCCCAGGGGGAAGGGGAAGGCACCTTGGGAGTGCTTATGCAAGAGGCCTGCGGGCATACATATACCCGTAGTATGTACTCTGTTTATGCACACTAGGTAAGACCTGGATGGACCATCCCCTGTATTTAGTTAGTGTGCCAGGTGGTGCAGGTTAGGTAAGTTGTGGGTAGGTAAGATAGAAGGGGCTCTTTAACTTTTAATTTATTTGCATTGGTTTCGTCCAGACACTTTTCACAAAATTACCATGTGAAAGAATAAATTCCCTGTTAATGTTTTAGAGACTCCTGAGAAAACCAGCAAACCAGGCTGTCGTCTTGTGAAACAGTGGATTTAAAGAATCTTGCTAGCTAAAGCATTTACTGCAAATTGAATGTGCAATTGTGTTAGCTTGCCTTGCTTATATTTGCCATGCAATACAGCTGAAGTAACATAGCTAGCTAATGATTTATTTGCTTATTGTGTAGTGGAGGATAAAAACAACTGTATGCCTATGGATGTGTAGCTCGCTACAGTATTATTAGTTCAGAATGAACTAACAATGAACCTCAATTTATCATAGTTGTATCGACTTCAAGTCTAAATGGCATTAATTAAGCCTATGGATTGAGTAGAATATAATAACTTTATTGTGCCAAGGATGCAAGTCCTATATTCATGTACTGTAGTTATTAACATGCATGAGATCCCCACATTGAAGCCTGTACATTGAATATATTCATTGATCATGTACTCTTCCTTAGCAAATAAAGGTGTGGTTCAGGTATGAATCTCTGAGACATACTTTTTCAGTCATATCCAATACCAGGTGTATCAAACTCCATTCTTTGAATGATGCTGTGTCTTCATGTATGTATTACAATTATACACTTAAACAATGTTTACCACTCCTGCTCCTGGGACATCAATGATTATGTATTGTAGTTACGCAATAGACTAGAAACATGATTTAAGTAAAGGCTGATTTGTAATTCATACCTTATATACAGGAACACACCTATGCATATCTAACGCCCTTCATCTGCATTAATCTGAGGACACAGGATAGGAGTAGTATTCCAATGAGATTCCTAATTTCAACCAGTGGAGAATGTGAAATGCTTTATTGAAAGTTCATTATCCAGGTGTTATAAATACATAATTATGTGTAATATTACATTATAAATAAAAGTTAAATCTTTACCTCAATGCACATTTGGTGTGCATTATAAAAAAGAGGAAGAAAGAGGTGGGGAGAAAGGTGTAGAAGACAGAAAAGGAAAGAGGTAAAAGAGAGGAGCAGGGAAGACAGCATATGATTCATGAATTACAGTACCCTAATATTCTCTCAGTTCATCACAATTACATAGTGCCTCTAGCAGTGTCTGTTAACCAGCTTTGGGCTCCCAGTTGGCCTGACGGTTATCTTAAGAGCGGGTGAGGTGGCGTTGATGGGACTGGCGTCCTCTCTCACATCAAAACATTCCTGCAGACCAGAGACAGATGGATAGAGAGAGCATGATTAAGCTTTGTTTTTGTTATTCTAACACGGTCAGTCATCATAATCATCAGGATGTGAAATGCAAAACTGACTTTGGATCATTAACTCTGGGTCAACCACATCTCTATCTGTATTTCAATGTAAAGTCTATCTTTAATAATACTTCATGCATAATATCATGATAACATTGACTAGATAGAAGCATGTGTAGCATGTGACAAAAGCAGAATCATATCAAGGATAGCGTCACAAATGAATACATCAATACCACTTGAAGCTTGATAATGACTTGATCATTTGAATCAGCTGTGTAGTGCTAAGGCAAAAACAAAAATGTGCACCCCTTTGAGTCCCCAGGACCAGGACTGAGAACCACTGCTCTTCATTGGGACCTCTTAATCTGCAGACAGGCTGTCACAGCTCTCTGTATATGAGGACAGAAAACCTCACAAGAAATAGACTACACAAAAGTACCTGTTTTATCCAGAATAGCCTACTCTCTCACTTTGACCACTGGGCCTGCTATCCTTTCACCCTCATCCGGAAAATACAAATGTTTGCCATTATGAAGAGTTTGGTCAAAAGAAACAAATCTATATTAGTGATGATAAATTTGGCAGCAACCGGGGCTTGATTGTCCAGTGAAAAATGATGAGTGTTTATGTGGTGTAAACCTTAAAATTAGCAACTGACATCTTAAGGGTTTTTTAATGAATGCATATGAGACAGGTTCCATGTACAGCAAAACAGGCAGAGAGGAAGTTTAATTACCTATGGTTATGGACACTTTTGCAACCATCTGTAAGAGATGTGAAACGGCTAGCTAGTTAGCGGTGGTGCGCGTTACCGTTTCAATCGGTAACGTCACTTGCTCTGAGACCTTGAAGTAATGTCACTTGCTCTGAGACCTTGAATTAGTGGTTCCTCTTGCTCTGCAAGGGCCACAGCTTTTGTGGAGTGATGGGTAACGATGCTTCAGGGGTGACTGTTGACGTGTGCAGAGCTTCCCTGGTTCACGCCCAGGTCGGGGCGGGGGACGGACGTAAAGTCTATACTGTTACACTTCCACGGCATGTTCCTCGGACAGTCAACTTACATCTGACAATATCTACATTTTTGACCCATTGATCAGCTCGCACTCTGAAAGTAAAGAAAACTACTTTTTTGTAGATATGAAAACAATAATTGAGATATGACCGTACAATCTGAAGCAGCAGATGTCATTGTCAGGATACGTCAGTACAGCAAACAAAGCTTAATTTATACAAGATTGATATTGTGATTGATCATTAGGTGATGGGAAATATGCAATATGAATTCAAAATAACATACTTACCTTCTTTGAAAATCCATCTATACCGCCAAAGAGGACAATGTTGTGTCTTGAAAAAAAGCATTCGAATTAAAAGTGAAATTATTTATGTATTTCCAGTTGATGAAGAACAACTCCAATTTCATACGTCATTGAACATTTGTCTACGAATAAGTAAGAATAAAAAAAAGTTTAAATAACTTCTTAGATTTGATGGCGACATTACACATCTTAGTACCTTGTCAATTTATGATTTGTATCAATGTGGACGAGAGACAGGGGAGCAGGAACTGGTTATTTTTGCAGAGCAATGCAACGAAGCTGGATCATTCTGGTAATGATACCTGTACCATCTACATGCTGCAAAGACTCTATACGCCATTGTACACGATGGCCCATTGCTTGACCATTCCAAAGCCAGCATGGGGCATCCTATGACCATTCCAAAGCCAGCATGGGGCATCCTTGCCTTAATGGCTCTGATTTTCTGATCTAACTCTTCATCTGACATATCAGAATAGCATTGCCTGACAGACATATTGTGTTCTTTCATACTTCCGTAAAAATAGCTAACCGTTACACTGTCATGAAATATGATTATATATCAACTATGAAATAAGGTTAGATGAATTCAACTGAAAATGGCGAAAAAAGGCGTTCGTAACTAAACGTTGTTGGTTAGCTTGAGAATAATAATTGCATGATTTATCATCCTACGGTATGTGCAGTTGAAGTCGGAAGTTTACATACACTTACGTTGGAGTCATTAAAACTCAGTTGTAAACCACTCCACAATTTTCTTGTTAACAAACTATAGTTTTGGCAAGTCGGTTAGGACATCTACATTGTGTATGACACAAGTAATTTTTCCAACAATTGTTTTCTTATAATTCACGATATCACAATTCCAGTGGGCCAGAAGATTACATACACTAAGTTGACTGTGTCTTTAAACAGCTGGGAAATTCCAGAAAACTATGTTGTGCTTTAGAAGCTTCTGATAGACTAATTGACATCATTTGACGTCAATTGGAGGTGTACCTGTGGATGTATTTCAAGGCCTCCCTTCAAACTCAGTGCATCTTTGCTACCAATGCTACCAAATACAAATTGAGTGTATGTAAACATCTGACCCACTAGGAATGTGATGAAAGAAATAAAAGCTGAAATAAATCATTCTCTCTACTATTATTCGGACATTTCACATTCTTAAAATAAAGTGGTGATCCTAACTGACCTAAGACAGAGAATTATTATTAGGATTGAATGTCAGGAATTGTTAAAAATTGAGTTTAAATGTATTTGGCTATAGTGTATGTAAACTTCCGACTTCAACTGTATGTATCTCTGTAATATAGTAGAATGTTATGAACCGACACTGAATCGTAGTAGCTAACTACTAGCTATGTTGATGTTGGACGGAAGAACACCCAATGCTGCTTACCTGAGATGCCATCATCACGCTCCTTCATAGGTGTCTGCTATGACTTCCTTTTTTTCAGAAAGAAAGGCTGAACAGCATTGCCAAACTGACACTCGAAAATGACCAAAATGGAGAGTGGTTGATAGCGAAATTAAATTGGAGTTTTGTTTTCAAATATTTTGGGCAATAAAATGCATAACATTTTGCACTCTATCACAAAATATTTGATTGCAATTATATATTTTTTTTACTTTGAAGCCTCATTTATGATTGAAAATATTTTTTTTTGCTCACAACAAAAATACATACATTTGTTGCAAGTTGGGGAGGGGGCCTAATACTGTAGCTGAGCAATAGACTATTCAACCTTTACTAAAGAATAGTCTAATAGCCGAGCTAAGTGTGAAAAACCCCAGTCCTACCATAGACCAGATTTGCCCTTATGACCAAGGGGGAGTTAGAGCACTGATTATGCTTTTGGGTTCCAATGCACTACTGTGTCTCTAACTGTAACAGTTTTCTTCTGGTGAAAGAGAGGCGGACCAAAATGCAGCGTGGTTAGTTTTATACATCTTTAATAAAGATGAAAGCACAACAATCTACAAAACAAGAAACATGAAAAAAGCAAAACTGTCCTATCTGGTGCCACAAACACAAAGACAGGAACAATCACCCACAAAACTCAACACAAAACAGGCTACCTAAATATGGTTCCCAATCAGAGACAATGACTAACACCTGCCTCTGATTGAGAACCATATCAGGCCAAACATAGAAATAGACAAACCAGACACACAACATAGAATGCCCACCCAGCTCACGTCCTGACCAACACTAAAACAAGGAAAACACACACGAACGATGGTCAGAACATGACAGTAACTGACAATGAAAGGGCAAGATAAACCAAATAATAAACTGATAATTGTGCACAACTTCAAATGAAACCAGCAGGGAGCAGGCTTCGAACCCTTAACCTGCTTGCGCGCTATCGACTGTGCACCAAAAGCATGCTCAAGCCGCAGAGTCGCTAGAGCTACGTCCTCGCGGTAGCTTGCTACTCAATGTAATAAAGTAATGACTTTTCAAATAAGTTACCTTACTCGTTATGTTGGCTGACAATTTCTTAGTTACGCTGTCCTTACAAACCACATATCAATACAGCCGTGTGTACCGGTATGTTAGCTATCTACCTAACGTTAGTAGTTATACATCAAACTTGCCAGTATAATAACTATAGGGTATCTAACTACCCAAAGTTTATTGACTTGATTATTCCCGTCATTCTGAGCTTAGCCAAATGTATTGTCGTTGTGCTTTTGTAAATTTGCTATCTACTCCGATTTCTCTCATCTGAGTGTACCAGAGCACAGGAAAATTAATTTTCAAGCGCTAAACACTTGTTGAATATGGCCGTTGTCAGTAAACATAGGCAAAAAAAAGCGTAATTAAATTGTTTCCAGCAGCACAGTTACAGTCTCCAACGCTATGGTTAACCATCTTTGCTAGGGCGAGTAAAATGGTCAGAGTGGTCTCATTTGTGTCTGGAATATTCTAGCAAGCTAGCAAAATTTAGCTTGGGTGCTTGACTGCCGTTGTAATGCCAAAACGCTCAATTCAACCCTATTTCTCGAGCCAAATGTCCAGTGTGTGCTCCGAGAGCGAAGCAGTCTGAATTTACCCAGAGGGTTTTTCATTTTTCTTAGAATAGAAACACCATAATAAACTCAGCAAAAAAATGTCCCTTTTTCAAGACCCTGTCTTTCAAAGATAATTTGTAAAAATACAAATAACTTCACAGATCTTCATTGTAAAGGGTTTAAACGCTGTTTCCCATGCTTGTTTAATGAACCATAAACAATTAATGAACATGCACCTGTGGAACGGCCATTAAGACACTAACAGCTTACAGACGGTAATCAATTAAGATCACAGTTATGAAAACTTAGGAAACTAAAGAGGCCTTTCTACTGACTCTGAAAAACACTGAAAGAAAGATGTCCAGGATCCCTGCTCATATGCGTGAACGTGCCTTAGGCATGCTGCAAGGAGGCATGAGGGCTGCAGATGTGGCCAGGGCAATGTTCGTACTGTGAGACGCCTAAGACAGCACTACAGGGAGACAGGACGGACGGCTGATTGTTCTCGCAAAGGCAGACCATATGTAACAACACCTGCACAGGATCGGTACATCTGAACATCACACCTGCGAGACAGGTACAGGATGGCAACAACAACTGCCCGAGTTACACCAGGAACGCATAATCCCTCCATCAGTGCTCAGACAATAGGCTGAGAGAGGCTGGACTGAGGACTTGTAGGCCTGTTGTAAGGCAGGTCATCACCAGACATCACAGGCAACAAGGTCGCCTATGGGCACAAACCCACCGCCGCTGGACCAGACAGGACTGGCAGAAAGTGATCTTCACTGACGAGCCGCGGATTTGTCTCACCAGGGGTGATGGTCGGATTCGCGTTTATCGTCGATGGAATGAGCGTTACACCTAGGCCTGTACTCTGGAGCGGGATCGATTTGGAGGTGGAGGGTCCTTCATGGTCTGGGGTGTTGCATCACAGCATCGTCGGATTAAGCTTGTTGTTGTCCAGGCAATCTCAATGCTGTGCGTTACAGGGAAGACATCCCCCTCCCTCATGTGGTACCCTTCCTGCAGGCTCATCCTGACATGACCCTCCAGCATGACAATGCCAGCAGCCATACTGCTCGTTTTGTGCGTGATGTTCTGCCATGGCCAGCGAAGAGCCCTTATCTCAATCCCATTGAGCACGTCTGGATCGGAGGCTGAGGGCTAGGGCCATTCCCCCCCAGAAATGTCCGGGAACTTGCAGGTGCCTTGGTGGAAGAGTGAGGTAACATCTCACAGCAAGAACTGGCAAATCTGGTGCAGTCCATGAGGAGGAGATGCACTGCAGTACTTAGTGCAGCTGGTGGCCCACCAGATACTGACGATTACTTTGATTTTCTACATGGTAGAATGATAGTGAAGACATCACATCTATGAAATAACACATATAGAATCAGTTATGAACAAATTATTATTTACAAGGACAGCCTACTCCTTCCTCCCCGTCGGGGGATTAAACCCCCGGTCTCCCATGTCCCTGCAATATGAAAGACTATCAAATGCTTCTCAAAAATGCCCTTTGGTGGTCAAAATAGCAATAACTTTCATTAACAGAAATGGCTGACAATTAGATAACGTGCCACAGAATGCTGCAGCAGCCCGCACGGTGTGCCGCAGCATGACGCAACTTTTAATGGAGGAACCACTGTACCTCATGATCCCAATTTTAGATTCAAGGCTTCAAGGTGGATTGTGCTGATTTATTGGCACATTTAACCATGTCGCGCGCCATTGTTGACAAACTCAGTGGATAGTGCTAAAACAAGGATATCATATCTGATTTCTGCCATCTTTATGCATAACCGCCATTCTGATGCAATGTGTTTTCCATGGTATTACTTTGCTGCACCCACAAAAACATAAAAAGGCAAAATCTTATTGATTTCTCCCCCTGTCTTTCTCTTTCTCACTTTCTGTTTAAAATGCTATCCTCCAAATGTGAGCTATCAACCAGCAGAATTCAGGAATCACATCAGAAAGATCCAAGTGGCAGATAGACACTCTGGGGAGAGAGGTTCTGAAAAAATGGTAATCACCAGTGTGGATCAAAATGCTGCAACCTGCCACTTTCCATAGCAGCTCTCCCCAAGATGGACTTTGAAGTCTCTCAGAAGTGTTAAAGCCCGGTTAATTAGCATAATAGAAATGTTAAAGGGACTCCACAAAGACAGGCATTATGAAGATGAAGAAAAAGCTGTTCGTGTTGAGAGAGAGAATTCCAGACCTGGGCATAAAATTTTGCAGTTTATTTGACTTTTCCAATATTTCTTGTTCCATGATGGGCATATGAACATGTAGCCTATACGTAGGGGGATTTACGCACATCCAAAATAGTAACAGTAGCTGGCTAAGATAATCTACAATACACAGATAAAAAGGGGATGAGGGGATGTTCGCACACTGTTTTGCTGCTACCAAATTTGATCTTTTAATAAAGACTTGATGATTTAAGATTTATTTCAAAGAGGTCTGGCGCAAGGTTGGAAAATAGCAGAGTGGCAGTTTTAACAGGTAGAAATTGCACTGGCTTTTCAGCAGCTGAAAATAGAGACCAGAGACAAATAAAGAGAGAAATAAACAAATATTTCTTTTCAATGTTTTTGACTATGCAATACTGAGGAATATCCATTACAAACACACCTACGTCTAAACCAAGCTAACCTCGAGACATGGCTGTTTTTATATGTTTCACCACATCAATGGCTGCAGACTCGATAAAGCCTGACATGTATGCCTTCTCTCACAGAATGCAGACAATTATTTCCTAGCTTTGAAAAAGGTGCAGCAGTGCTCTAACTTTACTTCAAGTTACTCTGCCCCCCCCCCAAAAGCATGCTTCTCAGTGTGCGTTCTTCAAAATCCAGTTATTTAATTAATCTAAGCATTGTGCTCTCGTATATTCAACACATTCAAAACAACATATACCTATTTATCATGTTCCCTCCCTTTTCATTGATGTAGCTGCCTTGTGGTGGATGCCGGGGAGTGGAATATGCAAGGTTACAGGATACTGTATGTAAAAGCCAGCCTGATCACTAGATTTTTGGAGGTTTGAAAAGGTCCTTAGAATGTTGATATATGCCTTCCTTGGTGTTCGGAGCCAGAGCGAGCAGCTTACACAACTGCGCCTTTTTCTGCATTCATAAAGAAAGCACAAACTCATGATGCTGACACAGAGCATGCTGCTTTGACCACTGCGCCACCACAGTTCACAATGCTCTAGCAAGCCGCGAGAGTACTTTATGATACTTTATGGTAATAGCATGTCATTTTGTATTTTATCACAGCAGCTAAACCAAGGAGGAACAATTAGAGAGGAAAAACAGACAAGCCGTCTTTGTTTCCTCCCTGCAAGGCACATCACAGGCTGACTACTTTAGTCTGACTAAATGGGGAATTTAAGAGTCTTAAAATGAGAGAGCGGATTTGTGTCCTGCTGAAGTGATGCAGTAAATCAGGATTTTGGCACTGAAGCCCTTTATGGGTCAGATTAACTTGTGGATACAATTTTATGTCTGTGTGTAGTTTGAAGGAAGTTGCTAACTAGCGTAACCACAATTGGTAACTAGCGTTAGCTCAATGACCAGAAGTTTATAGAAACTGCTAGCATGCTAGTAGATACCACAGACTTCCAGTCAGGCACGGCAAGGCATCTCAGTGCAAGAGGCGCCACTACATTCCCTGGTTTGAATCCAGTCTGTATCACATCTGGCTGTGATTGGGAGTCCCATAGGGCGGCGCACAATTGGCCCAGATTTGGCAAGGGTAGGTCGTCATTGTGAATAAGAATTTCTTCTTAACTGACTTGCCTATAAAATAAAATAAACTCTCTTGATACTGGATGCAGAGACATAAAAATGGTTTGTGGGGAAGTAATTGGTTTTGTTGCCAAATCCCAAGGTATCCCTGTAAATAACTTAATCGTCTTACATTTGTACAGGAAGCAAGCTCGGAATATTGATAATGTTGAAAGTTTTGTGTGCATAAACATTATGGTACTGTACATACTTGAAAGGTTTTAGGAAGGCACAGTGGAATGTGAGTTAGCTGCAAGTCAAGGGCAATACCCTCCCATGACATCACTTCTAACCAGCTGAGTTTTCCCTATTATTATCACATTAGAGACGAGTTCTCTTTCTTGCTCTCTCTCTCGCTGAGTCTACACTTGACACTTACACGTGACTTCTGCTATCATAATTGAACAGTCACATTGAAAAGACTGATCTAGATGCACAAAAGACACAGTGAGGTCTGATTGTGTTCAAATCTGGCTCAGGAGGCTTAGGTGGTGGTCAGAGACGCATTGTGCGGATTTCTCCTCAGTCTGGACACAATCAGGGTACCGAAAGCGCACACAGTGGATGACGTCATCAGCACTCCACCCAAAAGTCTCCAGAAAACGTGTGTTTTTGTAGCAAAAGGTGCTTTTTAATTATAATGTTGGCGGAAATACATTCCTAGCATGTGAGCAAAGTGTTTGCTGGCCTCATAAATGCTAACACCTAGCTAATATTTATAATAAGAAAATGTTTTGTTTGGCTATAGTTATGCTAACCTGTTTTGAATCTCTTTAGCTTTGCTTGCTAGCTTGCTGGCTGGCTACAGCGGTTAGCTGGCTAGTTAGCCCCAGTAGTTAACTTTTCATATCAAGTTGTTGATGTGATATAATATTTTGCCTATTCCACCATTTGCAAAATGAATACTGCATTTGAATATAGTGCGGGAAAAGGAAATCCGGACACGAGGTGGACAAGGTGGACACATTTAAATGCAATTGTAGACGCATGACATGTTCCATGTACAGAACTCCATGATCAGAATTCAAATACTGCATTAAACTGTCAAGTCTAGACATGGCCTCTCTCCCAGGCAAAGATAGTCATCTGGGATTCCTGTGTCGACGGGATCATTCACACCTCCATTTCAGTGACCCATTCCCAAGCGCAGCCAGCATCAAGAAAAATAGGACAGATGATTGCATGAGATTGCAGCCCGCCTTCCTTAAATGGTTTGGAAGAAATGGCTCCCAACAATTTCAATTTTTCATTGACAGCCAAGTTCACGTCATCCCCGGCGGCAATACAGAGAAAGCAGTCCGTGATAGAAAGAGAGGTTTTAGAAAGGGAGATTTTTTTGTCTCAGTGCTCTGTGAGTGTTTTGAGTCATTTATCGAGTGGATGCCTCAGTATGTCGTTCACATTTATAATTGATCACTGATCAAGGACAAACCAAAAAACGAAAATGTGGATACCGAAGGCATATTCCACTGTTACGGAATGTTTGCTTTTCCAAGTATAAACAACTCAGACTGTGAAATGAATAATATCTGGATACAAAACACCAATTCAGCTGCACGTACATTCAAATTCAACATTCAATATGGTTTGCATTCCATTGCGAATTTTCCTCATGGGCACATAACTAACTGCCTTTGAAATGCTCAGTGTTTCACCAGCATATTTTATACCATTCATTTTATGTTTCTCATTCTGGTCAAACATTATTACAAGTCATTCGCCCTGGCATTATATAATGGCAGTAGAAATGAATGACATTTATACAGCATGCTATGAGGAGCATTTATAGCAACCTCTTGATGGTAGTCCTGTACTGTGATGTTTGATAGAGGGTATACCAGAGACCTGTGGTACAATACTTTGAGCAAGACAAATTTAAATTAATAAGATGAATTTAGTAACCTCACAGAAGTGAACTTTGCCAGACTGACGTTAACTTATTAACAAAACAACAAACAATTGTAGGCATACAGTAGTAGAAAGGGGGGGAAAAGGGGAGGATGAAGAATAAGCATTGTTGTTTTATATCTCAAACACATTACCATAAACATGTAATTATTAAAATAGAGACACTGAAGGCAATTTACCATTCCAACTATCATTTGCATTGTGTCAAATTATTATAAATCACTAAATGCTTACTGCTATGACACAAGAGGCACTAGATATAGTCCTATGGGATCCAATTACTATACAGATGTAGCATCTTCATTTGAGCAAGTATGCTATAGCAGGAAAATAATACTGCAGCAACAGGAAATATTAATTATTATGTGGATTAATTAATGGAAAGTTTGGTAGGGTTTGATACATTGTACATTAGAGAAAATAAAGTCTAACATTTCATTGTAGAAATTACAAACTCCAGAAGCCTTTTAAAACATCAAATACACTATGTTTCACGTTTCCAAATTAAGAACCTACACCTGTATACAAAATATAATGAAACATGTCATTTTACTCCCCTTCGTTAAGCAATGCTTTGAGAACTACATCCTCAGGAAGACCATAGTATATCACAGATGTTTTCACTGTGATTAAGATTCATAAATATTACAGAATCTCTATGGTAACCAGCACATTTCCTTCATGATGAGCCACCTGATCAATGGGATCCCATTTACTAGGACAACAACTAGACTACTAAACAACTTACTCACGGTACATGTGCTGGCTGCAGTGAATGTGTTTGTGTGTATGTCATTGAGTGTCAAATTGCTGTCAGCGCTATTTTTTCCAGTTCCTAAGGTCGAGCTGGCATGAAAATAGTTATTTTTTATAAAGTGTATGACCAGCAATCACTCAGTGACCCATCTGGGACAGGAAGAGACCTTACTGGAAGTATTTATTGTTTGGAAGATGGATGGGGTGTCTCTCTAAATGTATGGGAGCTCACGAGCATGGGAGGAAAAATCATATAATATAATGTGTTTATCCTCAGGCAATCCTGACAAATCATATATATTGCCATCCTGACAATAGGTTGATTTATTTACACATAACCATCATCTACTGTACATGCAGTTTAGCCTGGTGATATAGCTTTCTGAGATAATTTACTAATGGTAGTAGTCAGAGGTGGGACCAAGTCATTGTTTTACAAGTCACAACTAAGTCCCAGGTCAAGACAGGCAAGTCCGTGTCAAGTCCTAACTTTGATTTTCGAGTCCTAAACAAGTCATAATGTGCTCTTCACTAAATGTAATACCATTTCATATTTTTTAACAATAGTAATAGTTCATATATTACATTTACTCAAATCATGAATGAATTTAAAAATGTATTTATTACTTTCCAAATAAAGTTTATATTGCCATGGAAATACATGGGTAGCCATAAGAAAGACCCCGATTGGGGCGCAATCGGGCGATGTATGCCTGTACACAATCTCCCAACTTTCACACACACACACACACACACACACACACACACACACACACACACACACACACACACACACACACACACACACACACACACACACACACACACACTGTGTGTGTGTGGTTACAGTAGGCTAACATATGACAAATGCTTTAGGAACAGCAGTAACATCAGGCAGGATTTAGGCCACCAATAGCCTAACCAGTTGTAGCTCAATCTTGGGTGCAATGATCACGTTCCTTCACTGACTGACTGTGTGGAGGCTCATTGATTTAATGTTACATTAGCCAACATGCTACACTAGCAAAGTTGTGAATGATATAGCTGTCGGCTATATTAGCCACAACTTACCATTCTTTGTGCAGCTACAAATGGCGAACAAAGCTGGAAGTTGTTGCGCCTCCGTCTGTCATTTTCTTCCCGCATGTTTTGCAAGTTGCAATTGTTTTTTTGTTAATACAGTGTAGTCTTTATATCCAAAAATAATACTTTTGGGTATCATCTTTCCAAGCGCTCCATCTGAATTCACCAGCCGACCTTCTCTCTGCACTGCCATGCACAACTTTTTCTCAGCTGGCACATTTTGATTGGCTGCTGTCCGATTCAAACTGTAATCCGTTAAATGAAGAGTTGATGTGCTGCACACTTTTTTTAATAGCATCACTTTTAATATTTGGGTTTGAGTCAAAAGGTTAAAGTCAAAGTCGAGTTGCAAGTCATCATATTTGTGACTCGAGTCCAAGTCACGTGTCTCGAGTCCACACCTCTGGTAGTAGTTGGTCTAAATCAGTTTACCAAGGTAAGGAAGAGTGTGACTTATCAACTGCACTGACTTCATATCCCTGGCAACTAAAACAACAAAAGCCCGGAGACATATTTGTCAAATAAACATTAACAGACATTTAAATTCACCCCAACATCCTCTAAATTACCAACAATAATGAATTGCCCTGATTCCTCCTGAGATCTCAGACAAGTAAAAAAAAATATGATCTGTTTACATCTCTGTTGTTTGTGTTTGCTCTGCTCATTATATACATGCTAGAACTAAATAGTTTTATTTGGTACATATTCCCATGAATGTGAATTGTATCAGTACCCCATAATGACAAAGCAAAACATATTGCACATGTATAAATAAATAAAACACTGAAATATCACATTTACATAAGTATTCAGACACTTTGGCAGCAATAACAGCCTCAAGTCTTCTTGGGTATGATGCTACAACCTTGGCACACCCCTATTTGGGGAGTTTCTCCCATTTTTCTCTGTAGATCCTCTCAAGTTCTGTCAGGTTGGATGGGAAGCGTTGCTGCACAGCTATTTTCAGGTGTCTCCAGAGATGTTTGATCGAGGTCAACTCAGGGCTCTGGCTGGGCCACTCAAGGACATTCTGCGACTTTGCCCGAAGCCACTCCTGCGTTGTCTTGGCTGTGTGCTTACGGTTGTTGTCCTTTTGGAAGATGAACCTTCGCCCCAGTCTGAGGTTGTGAGCGTTATGGGGCACGTTTTAATCAAGAATCTCTATGTACTCTATTCATCTTTCCCTCGATCCTGACGAGTTGCCCAGTCCCTGCCGCTGTAACCCATCCCCAGCATGATGCTGCCAACTCCATTCTTCACTGTAGGGGTGGTGCCAGGTTTCCTCCAGATGTGATACTTGGCATTCAGGCAATAGAGTTCAATCTTGGTTTCATCAGACTAGCTATTCTTGTTTCTCATGGTCTGCAAGTCCTTTAGGTGCCTTTTGGCAAACTCCCAGCAGGCTGTCACTTGCCTTTTAATGAGAAATAGCTTCCATCTGGCCAATCTACCATTAAGGCCTGATTGGTGAAGTGCTGCAGACATGGTTGTCTTTCTGGAAGGCTTTCCTATCTACACAGAGGAACTATGGATCTCTGTCAGAGCGACTATTGGGTTCTTGGTCACCTTCCTGACAAAGGGCCTTCACCCTCAATTGCTCAGTTTGGCCGGGCAGCCAGCTCTAGGAAGAGTCTTGGTGGTTCCAAACTTCTTCCATTCAAGAATACCACTGTGTTCTTGGGGATCTTCAATTCTGCAGACATTTTTTGGTACCCTTCTCCAGATCTGTACCTCGACACAATCCTGTAATGGTGCTCTACAGAGAATTATTTCGACCTCAAGGCTTGGTTTTTGCTATGACATGCACTGTCATCTGTGGGACCTTATATAGGCAGGTGTGTGTCTTTCCAAATCATGTGCAATCAATTGAATTTATCACAGGTGTACTCCAATCAAGTTGTAGAAACATCTCAAGGATGATGGAAACAGGATGCAATGGAAACAGGATGCACCTGAACTCAATTTTGAGTCTCAAAGCAAAGGCATTTCTGTTTTTTATTTTTAATAAATGTCCCTACATTTCTAAAAACCTGTTTTCACTTTGTCATTATGAGGTATTATGTGTAAGGACCGACGCAGGGAGATGAGAAGCAACTACCGGGAGTGAACATTTAATGTATAATAGACAAGAAACAAACAAGTACAGCATCCTGACACGAGGAACAAACTGAGGAGCAGACCGATATAGAGGGGCAATGAACAAAGTAATGGTGTCCAGGTGAGTCCAGTATTGCGCAGATGCCCGTAATGATGGGCCCCTTGGCGCCCTCGAGCACCAGAGAGGGGGAATAGGAGCAGGTGTGACAATTCTGTGTAGATTGATAAGGAACAACAATATTCAATCAATTTTAGAATAAGGCTGTAATGTAACAAAATGTGGAAAAGGGGAAGGGGTCTGAATACTTTCCGAATGCATATGTATATAATGTTTCCCAGCATGCTCTATTTCAGGCAGATTTTCAGAATTGTTTGTTTTACTGTAAGAACTGTGTTTTTGCAAGTACATTGATTAGTTGCTTAATTTTATGGTACACAAAGATAAATAACAGTTTTGGAAACTATTCCAATATGTTGGATTTATTTCACCCATTACTGAGATGGTTGTTCCAGTTTAGATGATTGATGTAGTCTCAGTATTCAATCTCCCTACCCTGGCAGTCATACTGAAAGCAGGTTTGGGGGGAAGAATAATTCCACATCACTTCATAAACCAGCATAATTTGCAGCCCTGATGTGGCCTGTAAACCAGGAGATACCTAACACCACTGTGTTAGTGTATAATTAGACCCTCAAAGAAAGACCTTACGATATATTTAATGTATTGCGATTACATTTTAACTACTAATAAGGTTGGTGGAACCATTCATATAGGGTTCTAGAAAGTGGTAAACATGGTTGAAGTGTATAATTGTAATACATACGGTACATGCAGACACAGCATCATTCAAATAATGGCGTTTGATATGACTGAAAAAATAATGTCTCAGAGATTCGTACCTGCACCGCATCTTTATTTGCCAAGGAAGAGTACATGATCAGCGAATGTATTCAATGTACAGGCTACAATGTGGGAATCTCATGTGTGGTATTAACTACAGTACATGTATATAGGACTTGCATTCCTTGGCACAATAAAGTTATTACATTCTACTCTATCCATATGAAACAGTGTACCTTACGCCCCTCTCTTCGCCCCTACCTGGGCTTGAACCAGGGACCCTCTGCACACATTGACAACAGCCACCCTCGAAGCATTGCTACACATCGCTCAAAAGCCTTGGCTTTTACAGAGCAAGGGGAACAACTACTTCAAGATCTCAGAGCGAGTTACGTCACCAATATAAACGCTAACACGTACCCGTTAGCACGTACCCCGCTAACTAGCTATTTCACAACGGTTACACATAGGCTTCATTAATGTCACTCAGACTTGAAGTTGATACAACAACTATGATAGCTGAGGTTCATAGAGAGGTTCTGAACTAATATTCATACCAACAGTTTTAGGGTCCATACACAAATCGGCTACATACTGTAGCTAGCTACATACACATCCATAGGCATACAGTTATTTTTATCCTCCACTACACAATAAGCAAGTAAATATTTAGCTATATTACTACCGCTGCATTGCAAGGCAAGCTTACACAATTGTAAATGCTTTAGCTAGCTAGATTCTTTACATCCACTGTTTCACAAGACGACAGCCTGGTTTGCAGGTTTTCTCTAGAGTCCATAAAACATGAAACAACATGAATTACAAATTCATTCTCCCAACACTAGCTAGCTGGCTAATGTTAGCTAGTCAGATAACTTGCTAAAAAGCGATTTTTTGTATATTAACTTTATGATGAAAAAATATGCACAAACGTTTGTCTCTACATTAACTAACATATTCCTCTCAATTGTACATTTTGTCAGCCATCTTCACCCAGGGACGGGTGGCTCGCGTCACTATTGATCATATAAAAACATTGGGACCCAAATGCATAATGAATGCTCTAACTCCCCCTTGTTGTGGTCTGAAGCAATGAAGCCGTGACGCTGGGTACCTCTAAGTCCCGCGATGCAAGCTTGCAACTTTTAAAAGGAGGAACCACTGTACAGTGCAGTAAAACTGCATAAATGATGCTCTCCACTTTCTTCTGGACCGAGTTTTGAAATCAGTGGAATTCGAGTATGAGAGCTAAGGAGATGGAGAAAACACCTGTCTCCGGATTACATCTTCAAACTAAGGGCAACCATGGCATCCGACAGGAGCCATGTCCATCCATGCTACATTTTCAGATATTACACGTTTCTAATTTTGAAAGAATGTGGCTTTATTTCAAGTTAATGTGTATTGTTACTGTGGTTTGTCCTTTAAAAGTTGCAGCATACTGTGGCGCAGCTTGCATGTTGCCTCAGAATTCTATGGCACGTTATTTAAGTGTGAACCACTGGTACCATTAACTTTGGGCTGCAATCCCGTTAGCGGGATGATATGACAACAGCCAGTGAAAGTACAGGTCACCAAATTCAAAACAACACAAATCTCATAATTACCATTCCTCAAACATACATGTATCTTATACCGTTTTAAATGTAGTCTTGTTGTTAATCCCACCACAGTATCCAA
Organism: Oncorhynchus masou masou; assembly: GCF_036934945.1. Taxonomy (NCBI): domain Eukaryota; kingdom Metazoa; phylum Chordata; class Actinopteri; order Salmoniformes; family Salmonidae; genus Oncorhynchus; species Oncorhynchus masou. The sequence continues at coordinate 44,060,040 of NC_088226.1, read as the reverse complement.
TTTCAAATAGGATTTACGGCGAAAGGACCACAAACGATTATGTTAGGTCACCACCAAGCCACAGAAAAAGACACATTTTCCCAGCCAAAGAGAGGAGTCACAAAAAGCACAAATATAGATAAAAGGAATCACTAACCTTTGATGATCTTCATCAAATGACACTCAGGACTTCATGTTACACAATACATGTATTTTTTGTTTGATAAAGTTCATATTTATATAAAACAATCAGCGTTTACATTGGCACATTTACTAGTTCTAAAAACATCCAGTGATTTTGCATAGCCACATCAATTCAACAGAAATACTCATTTTAAATGTAGATGATAATACAAGTTATACACACTGAATTATAGATATACCTATCCTTAATGCAACCGCTGTGTCAGATTTTAAAAAAACTTTGTGGAAAATGCAAACTATACAATAATCTGAGACGGCGCTCAGAACAATCAAGTCAAAATAGCGGCCATGTTGTAGTCAACATAAACCATAAATGACATGCTAAATATTCCCTTACCTTTGATGATCTTCATCAGAATGCACTCCAAGGAATCCCAGGTCCATAATAAATGCTTGATTTGTTTGATAATGTCCTTTATTTATGTCCAATTAGCTACTTTTGTTAGCGCGTTTGGTATACATATCCAAACGCTCGTTCTGGTCAGCGTTACGTCGGACAAAAAAAATTAAAAAGTTATATTACAGGTCGAAGAATCATTTCAAACTAAGTACAGAATCAATCATTAGGTTGTTTTTTTATCATTAATCTTCAATAAAGTTCCAACCGGAGTATTCCTTTGTGTCTTCAGGAGCCATGGAACGCAGGTCGCTATCATGTGAAATGCGCATGACCAGAAAATGGATGACTGCCAGACACCTGAATCATTCTGCTATCATTCAGTCCCACAACTCAGTAGAAGCCTCATTCAAATTTCTATAGACGGTTGACATCTAGTGGAAGCCCTAGGAAGTGCAACATCATTAATATCTCAAGGGGATTTCAATGGGAACTGAGTTGAGTACATGCCAACCTCAGATTTCTCACTTCCTGTTTTGATTTCTCCTCAGGTTTTTGCCTGCCATATGAGTTATGTTCTACTCACAGACATCATTCAAACAGTTTTAGAAACTTCAGAGTGTTTTCTATCCAATACTAATACTAATATGCATATATTATATATATTTGCAGCTGAGACTGAGGAGCAGGCTGTTTACTTTGGGCACCTTATTCATCCAAGCTACTCAATACTGCCCCTCAGCCATAAGAAGTTAATGCTAGTTAGTGCTAGTCTGACCACCGGAGGGCATCTTTGAGAAGCATTTGATAGCCTTCAATAGTGACTGTACTAGAGAATGCCACCACTCTCTAACTGGTTTACCAAGATGGCGTAGCAGTCAGACGTCTTGTCGTGTCCCTTTGTATATATTGTTTTGTTTTTTCAAAACATATTTTTCTTCGCATATCTTTTAAAACATTTTGCTAAACATTTTGCTAAACCGCAACTTCTAAATACTCTCCTGCAACCCGCCTCACCCAATGTAGCGTGGATCGGCTTTTTTTCTAAAGTATTTATATTTACTTCGGATCCGGAACCCCTCAACCGAAGCTAGCCAGCTAACTACCAGCTATCAGTCAGCAAACCATTGCTAGCGGTCTTCAGCTAACCGGTTATCAGCTAACCTTTAGCGCGGAAAGCTCTCGCCAGTTCGAACAACGCGACTCTAACCAGAGCATAACGGACCTATTATTAATTTTTATTTTATTTTATCCCCGGATTCCCACCGCAAACGGAACATTTTCAGCTGGATCTTCACAACTAGCTAACTAGCTAACTGCAACCCCGGATGATTACTCCTGGCTAGCGTTTCCATCCATTTAGCTTGAAGCTAGCCCGGCCAGAGCTCCTGTGCTACCACCGAAGCATACTCCTGGGCTACAATATCCACGACCGGTCTATCGATGTCACCGCATGAAGAGGCATAAACAGACTCAACCTATTGCGACGTCCCCCAAAGGCTAACTTTCTAGCCCTTGCTATCTCCTTGCTTGCTAATTCGGCCTGCAAACTGCTAGCTTGTTTAGCCCCGGTCCACTAACTGCTATCTTGTTCAGCCCCGGCCTACTAACTGTTAGCTTGTTAGCACAGGCCTGCTAACCTTCTGAATCGCCGCGTCCCAACCACTCACCGGACCCATATTCACTTTCAATCACTTTTCGATTTTTAATTTGATTATACCTTCCGGTAACCTGCCTCACCCAATGTGATGCGTAATCGCAATTATTTTTAATTTTTAGAACACATTCAAGAACCTCCAGAAGCGAACCAGCTAACTAGCTACAAGCTATTTAGTCATTGTTAGCCACCGCTAACGGCCTTTACCTTCTGCGCAGCCAGCCAGTTTTCTTAACCTGGATAATACTCGCCAGTCTAGCTTCCCTGCTCCACCCACCCCTGGACACTGATCACTTGGCTACATAGCTGATGTACGCTGGACTGTCCATTAATCACGGTGCTCCATTCTGCTTGTTTATGTTTTATCTGTCGGCCCCAACCGCACTCAGGCTCTGTGTGTAGTTAATCCGACCCTCCCTGCCTGGTCAACGCCATTTTACCTGTTGTTGTCTCACCTACTGTTTTAGCTACTGTTTTAACTAGCTCTCCCAATTCAACACCTGTGATTACTGTATGCCTCGCTGTATGTCTCTCTCAAATGTCAATATGCCGTGTATGCTGTTGTTCAGGTTAGTTATCATTGTTTTAGTTTATGGAGCCCCTAGTTCCACTCTTCATACCCCTGATACCTCCTTTGTCCCACCTCCCACACATGCGGTGACCTCACCCATTACAACCAGCATGTCCAGAGATACAACCTCTCTCATCATCACCCAGTGCCTGGGCTTACCTCCGCTGTACCCGCACCCCACCATACCCCTGTCTGCGCATTATGCCCTGAATATATTCTACCATGCCCAGAAATCTGCTCCTTTTATTCTCTGTCCCCAACGCTCTAGGCGACCAGTTTTGATAGCCTTTAGCCGCACCCTCATACTACTACTCCTCTGTTCCTCTGTGGAGGTAAACCCAGGCCCTGCATGTCCCCAGGCACCCTCATTTGTTGACTTCTGTGATCGAAAAAGCCTTGGATTCATGCACGTCAACATCAGAAGCCTCCTTCCCAAGTTTGTTTTACTCACTGCTTTAGCACACTCTGCTAACCCTGATGTCCTTGCCGTGTCTGAATCCTGGCTCAGGAAGGCCACCAAAAATTTGGAGATTTCCATACCCAACTATAACATTTTCCGTCAAGATAGAACTGCCAAAGGGGGAGGAGTTGCAGTCTACTGCAGAGATAGCCTGCAAAGTAATGTCATACTTTCCAGGTCCATACCCAAACAGTTCGAACTACTAATTTTGAAAATTACTCTCTCCAGAAATAAGTCTCTCACTGTTGCCGCCTGCTACTGACCCCCCTCAGCTCCCAGCTGTGCCCTGGACACCATTTGTGAATTGATCGCCCCCCATCTAGCTTCAGAGTTTGTTCTGTTAGGTGACCTAAACTGGGATATGCTTAACACCCCGGCAGTCCTACAATCTAAGCTAGGTGCCCTCAATCTCACACAAATCATCAAGGAACCCACCAGGTACAACCCTAAATCTGTAAACAAGGGCACCCTCATAGACATCATCCTGACCAACTGGCCCTCCAAATACACCTCCGCTGTCTTCAACCAGGATCTCAGCGATCACTGCCTCATTGCCTGTATCCGCTACGGAGCCGCAGTCAAACGACCACCCCTCATCACTGTCAATTCCAAAAAGTTATGTGACACTGTGAAGTCCATGGAGAACAAAAGCACCTCCTCCCAGCTGCCCACTGCACTGAGGCTAGGTAACACGGTCACCACCGATAAATCCATGATTATCGAAAACTTCAACAAGCATTTTTCAACGGCTGGCCATGCCTTCCGCCTGGCTACTCCAACCTCAGCCAACAGCTCCGCCCCCCCGCAGCTACTCGCCCAAGCCTCTCCAGGTTCTCCTTTACCCAAATCCAGATAGCAGATGTTCTGAAAGAGCTGCAAAACCTGGACCCGTACAAATCACCTGGGATTGACAATCTGGACCCTCTATTTCTGAAACTATCCGCCGCCATTGACGCAACCCCTATTACCAGCCTGTTCAACCTCTCTTTCATATCGTCTGAGATCCCCAAGGATTGGAAAGCTGCCGCAGTCATCCCCCTGTTCAAAGTGGGAGACACCCTGGACCCAAATTGCTACAGACCGATATCCATCCTGCCCTGCCTATCTAAGGTCTTTGAAAGCCAAGTCAACAAGCAGGTCACTGACCATCTCGAATCCCACCGTACCTTCTCCGCTGTGCAATCTGGTTTCCGAGCCGGTCACGGGTGCACCTCAGCCACGCTCAAGGTATTAAACGATATCATAACCGCCATCGATAAAAGACAGTACTGTGCAGTCGTCTTCATCGACCTTGCCAAGGCTTTCGACTCTGTCAATCACCATATTCTTGTCGGCAGACTCAGTAGCCTCGGTTTTTCTGATGACTGCCTTGCCTGGTTCACCAACTACTTTGCAGACAGAGTTCAGTGTGTCAAATCGGAGGGCATGCTGTCCGGTCCTCTGGCAGTCTCTATGGGAGTGCCACAGGGTTCAATTCTTGGGCCGACTGTTTTCTCTGTAAATATCAATGATGTTGCTCTTGCTGCGGGCGATTCCCTGATCCACCTCTATGCAGACGACACCATTCTATATACTTCCGGCCCGTCCTTGGACACTGTGCTATCTAACCTCCAAACAAGCTTCAATGCCATACAACACTCCTTCCGTGGCCTCCAACTGCTCTTAAACGCTAGTAAAACCAAATGCATGCTTTTCAACCGTTCGCTGCCTGCACCCGACCTTCGTTGCCTGGTTCCGACCTTGAATATGTGGACATCTATAAGTACCTAGGTGTCTGGCTAGTCTGTAAACTCTCTTTCCAGACTCATATCAAACATCTCCAATCGAAAATCAAATCTAGAGTCGGCTTCCTATTCCGCAACAAAGCCTCCTTCACTCACGCTGCCAAACTTACCCTAGTAAAACTGACTATCCTACCGATCCTCGACTTCGGCGATGTCATCTACAAAATTGCTTCCAACACTCTACTCAGCAAACTGGATGCAGTTTATCACAGTGCCATCCGTTTTGTCACTAAAGCACCTTATACCACCCACCACTGCGACCTGTATGCTCTAGTCGGCTGGCCCTCGCTACATATTCGTCGCCAGACCCACTGGCTCCAGGTCATCTACAAGTCCATGCTAGGTAAAGCTCTGCCTTATCTCAGTTCATTGGTCACGATGGCAACACCCACCCTTGGCACGCGCTCCAGCAGGTGTATCTCACTGATCATCCCTAAAGCCAACACCTCATTTGGCCGCCTTTCGTTCCAGTTCTCTGCTGCCTGTGACTGGAACGAATTGCAAAAATCGCTGAAGTTGGAGACTTTTATCTCCCTCACCAAATTCAAACATCTGCTATCTGAGCAGCTAACCGATCGCTGCAGCTGTACATAGCCTATCGGTAAATAGCCCACCCAATTTTACCTACCTCATCCCCATACTGTTTTTATTTATTTACTTTTCTGATCTTTTGCACACCAATATCTCTACCTGTACATGACGATCTGATCATTTATCACTCCAGTGTTAATCTGCAAAATTGTAAATATACGCCTACCTCCTCATGCCTTTTGCACACAATGTATATAGACTCCCTTTTTTTCTACTGTGTTATTGACTTGTTAATTGTTTACTCCATGTGTAACTCTGTGTTGTCTGTTTACACTGCTATGCTTTATCTTGGCCAGGTCGCAGTTGCAAATGAGAACTTGTTCTCAACTAGCCTACCTGGTTAAAAAAAGGTGAAATAAAATAAAAAATAAATAAAAATGCAGGCACACGGGAGACCGGGTTCAATTCCCCGACGGGGAGGAAGGAGTAGGCTGTCCTTGTAAATAATAATTTGTTCTTAACTGATTCCATGTGTGTTATTTCATAGTTGTGATGTCTTCACGATTATTCAACAAAGAGAAACCCTGGAATGAGTAGGTGTATCCAAACGTTTGACTGATACTTGCTTAATTCATTTGATTAATATTATGGTGTTTCTGTTCCCCCCAAAAATGAAAAACCTGGGTTTCTGTTAGGATGGAACAGAAAATATGGAGCTGTCCAACATCACGGTCGGGAGTACAGTACTGGGCTATTTAACTACGCCTACAGTAGACCAAATATGACGTAACTCTTAACTCTCAATAATTACATTTTGAGGATTGGAGGATTCTAAATTAAAACCACCTCATGGAATCAGTACAGTTTTGGAAACTTTAGAGTGTTTTCTATCCTAAGCTGTCAATTATATGCATATTCTATTTTCTGGTCCTGAAAAATATCCAGTTTCCTTTGGGAACGTTATTTCTCCCCCAAAAAAATGACCCCAAGATTCAACACGTTAACTTCTTATGAATGCAGGGGCAGTATTGAGTAGCCTGGATGACAGGTGCCCATATCAAACGGCCTGCTCCTCAGTCATAGTTGCTAATATTTGCATATTATTATTAGTATTGGATAGACACTCTGAAGTTTATAAAACTGTTTGTATGATGTCTGTGAGTATAACAGAACTCATATTGGGAGGCAAAATCCTGAATTGAAATCAAAACTTGTATGTATTCACCAGAGTCCAATGGAATCCCTTTGAGATATGAAATGTTGCACTGCCTAGGGGTTCCACTAGATGTCAACCATCAATTGAAGTAATAATGAGGCGTCTATGTTGTTGTGGGAGTGAATGAGAGCAGAATATATCAGATGTCCATCAAGCAGCCATTTTGTGATCCCACTTTTTCCTCATGGTAGTCACTTGCGTTCCATTGCTCACGAAGACAAGAAGGAGTACTCCGGGTTGGAACTCTATTGAAGCTATATGTTTAAAATGTCCTAATGATTGATTCTGTACTTAGTTTGAAATGTTTCCTCGACCGGTAATATCACTTTTTAAAGTTTTTGTCCGATATAATGCTGACCAGAATTAACGTTTGGATATGTTTTCCAAACGCTCTAACAAAAGAAGGTATTTGGACATAAATAACGGACATTTTCGAACAAAACAGACATTTATTGTGGACCTGGGATTCCTGGAGTGCTTTCTGATGTAGGAATATTTATCATGTAATTTCTTGTTTATGTTGACGCCATCTTTGCGGCTGTGGTGTTTTTAAAATGAGGTCTGTTTCAGATTATTGCATGCATTTCTTTTTCCGTAAAGTTTTTTTGAAATCTGACACAGCGGATGCATTAATGAGAGGTATCACTTGATGTTTTTCGAACTGGTGAATCTAACGTGCCAGTGTAAACTCAGATTTTTTAAATATGAATATGAACTTTATCAAACAAAACATGCATAACATAATCGTTTGTAGTGCTTTCGCTGAAAAGCCTATTTGAAATCAGATACTTTGGTGGGATTAACAACAAAAAAAGATTTGAAATGATCTAAGACACATGTATGTTTTAGGAATTGTAATTATGAGATTTCTGTGGGTTGAATTTTGGCGCCCTCTATTTCCACTGGTAGTTGTCATACCAATCCCGGTATCGGGATTGCAGCCATAACAGGTTTTAACACAGTGTCCAAAGAAGGGCCAGAAGTATACAGAATGGTTTCATCTGCGTAGAGGTGGATCACAGACTCACCAGCAGCAAGAGCGACATCATTGATGTATACAGAGAAGAGAGTCGGTCCAAGAATTGAACCCTGTGGCATCCCAATAGAGACTGCCAGAGGTCCGGACAGCAGACCCTCCGATTTGACACACTGAACTCTATCAGAGGAGTAGTTGGTGAACCAGGCGAGGCAATTATTTGAGAAACCAAGGCTGTCGAGTCTGCCGATGAGGATGTGGTGATTGACAGAGTCGAAAGCCTTGGCCAGATCAATGAATACGGCTGCACAGTAATGTTTCTTATCGATGGCGGTTAAGATATCGTTTAGGACCTTGGATGATAGGCATGCATAGGAACAGAGAGGTTTCAAAAGAAGAGGAATTTCCTGATTGGATTTTCCTCAGGTTTTCGCCTGCAATAATAGTTCTGTTATACTCACAGACAATCTTTTGACAGTTTTGGAAACATTAGAGCGTTTTCTATCTTAATCTGACAATTATATGCATATTCTAGTTTCTGGGGCTGAGAAATAGGCAGTTTCAAATGGGTATGTTATTTAGCCAAATCCTGCCCCCTACACGCAAAATGTTAAATAAATAAGACCTACACCACTTTTAACAGCACATTACTCAACACTAGTGAGACTCATGTCACATATGGTAGGCCTACAGTATATCGAAAAATTTGACGTGACTCTCCTCCAATAATTACATTTAGAGGATTGGAGGATATTTCTGTAATTCAGTAATATTTATTACCATAGTAATTCGTTATGTATCCATAACTAAATAAACATTGGCATTTTGAAAGAGTATTTTATCATTATTTCAGCATAGATGCCATTATAGTTACGTTGTTTAAGTTTGAACGTGCAGACTGGCACTAAGAACAGAACAGCGGGAACGTTTCCTTAGTCAGCTCCATTATTAGTGGAATGCCCCTTAAAGTGTTGCCAGTGTGTGTCCCGTGCTCCCTGCACTCGTGCCTTGAACCTTGCTTGCTTTCAGTGGATACAGCTGGACTGCAAGGCAATCCCACTGTGCGCCACTCGGGAGCCATATCGTCCTGCTAATAACAGGGTTAATAATATATCTGTGAGAATATCCAACAGGCTTTTATATAATTCTAAATGAGTAATAATAATAATAATAATTGTTTTCAAATAACATAAAATGAGCAGGAAAAAGGCTATTCTTGAACATGGGGTGAGACATTGTTACTAATTTGTAAATAAAGCCAGTTTGTTATTTAGAATGACTTATTTCTTTTTTTAGAGGGAGAGTAACCAAAAACCGTCAATCATTTCATGGATCCCCCAGTCGAGGGCAGCTTGGGTATTGAACCAGCATCTGTAGCAACACAACTTGCACTGCTATGCAGTGTTTTAGACCATCCCGTGACCGGTCGGGAGTGGTCTACAGTATTACAGTAAGAGTAAAATAAAATAAATAAATAAAATAATAAAAACCTTAGTGTAACAACAGTTTTAGTAAACTGAAGTCATGCACAATTATCAGTTTCTATTTAGGTTTATGTCACCCATTCATTGTCATTAGAGACACAGTAGGACCCAAAAGCATAATCAGTGCTCTAACTCCGCCTTGCGCTGGACTGGAGCAAAGAAGTGGTAACGCAGGGTATCGTACTAAACCACAAATTACCTCTATGTCCCGCAGCATAATCACAAAACTTTTAGTGGAGCAACCACTGTAGCTAGCTAGCTAACGTTAGCTGGCTGGCTCGCTAGCTAATGTTACAAGTATAATTTTACTATTCACAAGCTAGCCAATGTTAGCCAGTTAGTTTGGGTGCTGGACTGCCGTTATGAGTTCAAAACATTCGGATCAACCCTACTCATCTGCCAGAGTGTCCAGTGTGCACTCTTCATGCTCTGAGAGCAAAATCTCTGAATTTCCAAACAGACAATCGGACAGCACAGTTGCAGTCACCAACACTCTGGATAACATAACAGCCTAACCAGCTCTTCTAGGGTGAGTAATGTTCAGTGAGCTATTCTCCTTTGTGTCTGGAAGTAGCTAGAAAGTTGCTTGGGTGCTTGACTGCTGTTAGTACAGAAGGCTCGGATCAACCCTTAAATAGATGGGTGGGGCTAAAGCTTAAGAGGGTGTGAACTATGGTGAATGGATGTAGACAAAGATGGGCTCTCGATTGGTAGTACCAACACATTCAAAGGCAAGTTTACAAGTTTATCCACATTTAAAGCAGAATTAGTTCCTCAACTGTAGTGTATGATTGTAAGGGTTTTCCTCTGTTGAAGGAGAAGCCGACCAAAATGCAGCGTGGTGGTTATTCATGTTCTTTAATAAAGGAACTCGACATGAAATAACTAACAAAACAATAAATGCGCGAACAAAAACCGAAAACAGCCCTATCTGGTGCAAAACACAGAGACAGGAACAATCACCCACACACACACACAGTGAAACCCAGGCTACCTAAATATGGTTCCCAATCAGAGACAATGACTAACACCTGCCTCTGATTGAGAACCATATCAGGCCAGAAATAGAAATAGACAAACAAGACATCCAACATAGAATGCCCACTCAGATCACACCCTGACCAACCAAAACATAGAAACATACAAAGCAAACTATGGTCAGGGTGTGACAATGATATACAATGTTATAGCTCTCAGTCTCTACTTTTATCCAATGTAAAAAACACAATATCAAATTTTGTAGTGTATGATAAGACCGATTTGAGCTGTTCGGTCACAATTCGCAAGAAGCTGAATGTACGTATCTCACCCGAGCGAACAAAACAGCGCCTGTCTCTACATATCTCTCTAGATGCAGCTCCTGCTTTCTTTGCAAGTTGCGGTAAATCTTTGTATTTCTAAGTCAATAGTTGTTTAGTGGTCAGAAAATGTCGGAAACATTAACTTGCCTGACCATGCTGTAGGTCATGTAACAGTCTGTTACATGTAATATGCTTTGTGCATTAAACTGGACAGAGGTTGCTATCCGGTTTTGTGATAAAACAAAGATCTGGTTGAATTTATTCTGCCACTGTGTCTAATTGTCTAAAGCATATGAATTAACAGATCACAAGGCATATGAATTAACAGGTTATAGAGCAAACTATGCAATTATCACAACACATAGGTTGTAATATGGCTTTTTTGGAGGGGGAGGGGGTGTCACACCCTGACCATAGTTTACTTTGTATGTTTCTATGTTTTGGTTGGTCAGGGTGTGATCTGAGTGGGCATTCTATGTTGGATGTCTTGTTTGTCTATTTCTATGTCTAGCCTGATATGGTTCTCAATCAGAGGCAGGTGTTAGTCATTGTCTCTGATTGGGAACCCTATTTAGATAGCCTGGGTTTCACTGTGTGTTTGTGGGTGATTGTTCCTGTCTCTGTGTTTTGCATTAGATAGGGCTGTTTTCACACGTTTGTTATTTTATCGTGTATAGTTTCTTTATTAAAATAAAATGATTAACAACCACGCTGCATTTTGGTCCACTCCTCCTTCCCACAACGAAAAGCCGTGACGGGGCTTGGCTTCCCAAGTGATTTTACCCACGCATCGCTACGGTCCTCCCTGTAAACCTGTGCTTCTTCTCATCCCCTTCTACCTACTCCTTCTCTCTAACTAACGCCTTACACTCCTTCTCCACTTGTTCACCTCTAACTACTTTCCTCCAACCTTCCCTTCATCCCCTTTATCTCCATTTTCTTACTACCTCCTCCCCCTCCACCCCTCTCTCCCTCTTCCAGCCTTGTTAAACAGAGAACCACATTAGTCTAACTGGGGCCCCCTCTGGGGATAGCAGTCCTGTCAGCCCCAAGGTTTAGTTAATCACTCAGCCAACCTCCACGTCCTACGTACAGCTCGGCTCGCTGCTATGTCCCCCGACGCTAATAGAGAGACAACCGTAGGGAGGAGAGGGGGGAAGAGGGGGAGTGTTTGTTAGGAATGCAGGTATTTCATTAAATGGTCCATTTCAAATCAAAGGATAATTTGTCTCTGTCTTGAAGGCTGGGATTCTGAGAGGATGGATAGGCCTAGGTTATTGGACTGCAGATTTGCAGTGGCTCAGCAATGCTAAAAGGGTGGAATGTTGACTTTTTACATTTGTGATGTGATAAATACTGTTTTTAGACACCAAAATAGGTTTGGATTTAGTCATTTTGAAATGGATTTCGCTGACTCAATACAGTTAAAATTTCACCTCCATTTTATATTTGTTGTTTATGCTGTTAAGTTCCAGAGTTGATCAACACGTTTCAACACTGACCCCAAAAGCTACTAAAACAAAAAGAGTTGGATGCGTTCTCATCACAATATATCTATATTTTTTATGACTATACAGGTTTCCTAACTTGACATCTTTTATTCTTCAGTACCTCTCTAATTAAGGCTCTACAGTACAAATGTGTTCTTTATCAATTAATAAAAACATGGGACAGGATCAACTAATGCCGTCTTTGTTGCCGTTCCCTCTGGCAGAAACCTCCATAGGTGTCTCCAGTTCTGACCGAGCCAACCTGTCCCCAGTGTTTATCCCACTGTATCATTAGGCAGCGACTCAGCTCCCTGTTCTAAAATGTCATATATCCACAGTAATGAACAGCTTGGGAGACTAGAGTAGACACTATTCCCAAATTTCACTGCTGTACTACTCCCATTAATCTAAACGCTCCAACTTTGCTGCTCCAGTCCCTCTCCTCATTAGCCGTGGCAGGTATCAGGATGCACATAATGAGGATGTGCCCTAAATCAGGTGGTTGAGGGAGAGAAAGAAAGAGGGAAAGAGATCCATGAGTGAAAACCTATCCTAAATGAGGAAACACCCTGGAGAAACACCCTGGAGAAAGAGGGCTAGGGGTTAGATACTACAGGGGTGCAAGTGACAAGCATCCAGATTTTTATTCTGTTTGGCAAACCGTAGCAACCCCTTCCAGCGCACCGTGCCAATCACACAGAAATACAGGAGTCCCTGAAAAAAATGACAATTTTGAGTGGGGACAAATGAGAGGGTGTTTGTGAATGCCAATAACTCTCAGAAGCTCTGCGAGGCACCCGCTCTACCCACTTCTCTAATTTTTACCTCGCTGAGAAGCATTGTTATACAAAATAAACAATTATTTCTCCTTTATGTTGAGCTTCCTTTCCAGTGCCTCAGTGAGGGAGAGTGAGTTTCTACTCTCAAACTATTATTCCACTGCTGCTCATTGAATTAGAGTATGTCCTGTGGTTAATATTACAGAACACCTCTCCTCCCGGTCTTTGTCACAATTAAGGCAATCTCATCCCAGCTCCTCATGTGTCTGAGCACTTCATACACTTCACAGCGAGGGATTTCTGAGAGCCCGGCCTACGGAAATGCTTTCACAAATAGATGCACAAACAAGTCATAACACTGTTATGGTAGCTCAGTCTCTACATGTTGCCCCTGCATTAGTTTTCCATGTTAAGTTGAACTGGGGTGTCTGCCTTAATTGCATCTTGCCCTGAAGTGGCGTTTGAGTTGATTTACTAGAACTACGAGTTAAAATTAGAGTAAAAAATGTATTGGAGTTTACAGTGACATGTTGGTGCTGGGTTATTAAGTTTGGGCTATGGATATTTGACCCAGCCAGGGGGTTAATTCTTCCGCCATTAGCCCGTTAAGTCCACCAGAATATTCAAGTATTCAAGTTCTAGCTAGTGCGACTGAGAGACTGACGAGTGGGAAAAAGCAAATGTTATTTCGACAGACTAAGGGTGTTTTGGCAGGCGTAACTAGGTTGGGCAAGAGGGTGCACTGTGATGTTGAGAAAAAGGTGGACAAGGGAGAGGGAAAGAAAAGGAAGCACATGTCTGGAGAAAAAACAGAGATCATGTTTTTGTCTCACCCATAGTGTTTCCTGGAGTAATGTAATGTATTTCACCTTCCTGTTTTCACTGTCCCATTTAAATACTGCTCCAGCCATGCAACTACTACTAAGATTTGACACCACTTTGAAATTTGTACTGAGGGGAAAGCAACACAGTATTCACGACACCATGGTACAGGTGGGCCCTGGCATGGGTTCATCACTGTAACAAACAGTAGTAGAGCTTTTCACAAGGAAATAACACACAATAGCAATTACCCCATAAAAAATAAAATAATTGTGTTTTAACAGTAACTTTAGAACCAAACAACATTGATAGAAGTAGTGCCTGGACCTGGATGTTCTTACTACTTAACACACATATTATGGACATGATTTTTTTTATCTTTCAAGAAAAGGCACCAATCAATGTTAGTAATTGGAGAGCTAATGGAAAGTAGATTCCTTTGAAATGCCACTCCTAAACGATGTCAAACGAGTGTCAAATGAGGTAAGGAACATAAATCAGAATTCCCCTCATCTCTGCTTCATTATCAAATGCATCTCATGTATTTCAGAGCTATACACATCTGACAATTTGGAGAAAAGCCTTGCCTTTTCTAATCCAGTGGAAATGTTGATTGATTGAACGTTGGATGAGTTGCAGAGTTGAGCCAAGTGAAAGTTCAATTTGCATTTGGCAGACCAATTTTTATGGGCTCCCTTTTCACAATTGCACCCTTAGGATGTTAATGTAACTTTCAGACAGAATTACCCCTTTATGTGTTCTGATCCCTGCACTCCATTAATTTAGTTGTATTGCCAGTAAATTAGTTTCACTTAGCCCCCCTGGCAGAGAAACCTAAAGAGTATAAATATAATTTATGCACCTAAACATTTGTACTCAAAATATCCCCTTCCCGAAAAGACATGCTTCTGGCAAACACTTGTGGCAAACCTTTGGCCAATTTGCCACACATTTGCATCAAGCTCATATTTTTAAATGCAAACAATTCTGGGAAACCTGTGGCAAACATTCTGTTTGTTCCAAACTTAGTATGAATATGCAAATTAGATCAGGTTTTGGGCTACTGTGTGTTAAACCAAATTTAAATGTATCTACATAAACCAAATCGCATAACTTTAAATGAACTTACTTCACAGAGAAAAAAATGTGTCACGCCCTGGTTGTAATATATTGTGTTTGTCTTCATTTATTTGGTCAGGCCAGGGTGTGACATGGGTTTATTGTGGTGTGTTTTGTCTTGGGGTTTTGTGGGGTGTTGGGTGTGTGGCTTAGTGGGGTTATCTAGCAAAGTCTATGGCTGTCTGGAGTGGTTCTCAATCAGAGGCAGGTGTTTATCGTTGTCTCTGATTGGGAACCATATTTAGGCAGCCATATTCTTTGAGTATTTCATGGGTGATTGTTCATGTCTCTGTGTAGTTTCACCAGATAGGCTCGGTCAATTTGGATTTTCTTTTTTCTTGTTTTGGAAGAGAAGAGAACGAGCGCCATTCTCCTTGCGGAGATGGTGCTAAATACATCAACAAGGTCGGTCACTGGGATTGGGCTGGCCAACACGATTCGTTTTGCTTGGAAGGAAAAGGAGTTGGAGCCTTTAGGACGGGAATCTTTTGGAAGTATAATATTGATGGGGATTCTAAAGCTGACGGTGAAGGACGTGTTTTGTTTCCAAGGCAACTCGTTGGAGGGAGCATACGACGTGGAGCTATATACAGAAGAAAAACACGATGATATCCTGAGAAGGGCAAGAGCAGTGGGAGGTGAGAGGCCGATGTGCCACTACGAAATAACAAGCCTGGCGAAGAATAACTTTAGGGTTGCAACTGTCAACATTTACAACCCTTACGTTAAGGACGAAGAGGTGAGGGCTTTTCTGGGGAGATACATGGATAACGTCTCCTCAGCTAGGCACCTCAAAGACTCCCTTGGGTTTTGGAATGGGAGGAGAGGCTTCCAGGCCCTCCTCAGGGAGGACCCAAAGGGACATGGTGGCTACCTCCATCCTCCTGCTATGTTCTCCCTTGGGGCTGACAGGGGGACGTTGTTTTATGCACGTCAGCCCCCATTTTGCAGGCGCTGTATGGCCTACTGACACATTTTCACCTCGTGCAGCATGAGAAAATGCAGATTTTGTGGATCTGAGGATCACGAGGCGAGGGATTGTGACAAGGCTAAGACATGCCATGGGTGTGGCTCGTCAGCACACCTGTGGCGGGGGTGCCCGGCCCGTCAGAGGTCATATGCGTCTGCAGCTGGGGGGGGGGGGCAGGAGTGGGGGATGGGGGAAGAAGAGGAGGTGTGTGGGCACAGGGAGGTAAAAGTGGAAGATTCTTTTGTGATAATGCAGGGGAGGGTTATAGGGGCGGATGTCACGATAAGGGATTGTAAATTTAGATTAGTGGTGGTGTATGGGCCACAGGTGGTGGCAGACAGGAGGGAGATGGTGGACTGTCTGACGCCCCTGTGTGTCACAAATAGGAAATTAGTGATAGGGGGGGATTTTAATACAGATTTAGGAAGAGGGGGATAGCAGTGCAGGCGCCATTGCCAGGCTAATGGCTTGCCATGGTCTGGTAGATGGTGGTCTGCACACTACTCCGAAAATGGACGGTCCTACATGACGTAACTCCAGGGGGGTTGAGCGGAGGCTCGACTATGTTTTTGTACCCTGGGTAATTTGTCTGGGCGGCTGTTGTCTGTTTTCTTTTCGGATCACGACGGGGTGCTCCTGCAGGTGGGGTCGCCAGTCTGCCTCTTTGGTAGGGGGTACTGGAAGCTAGATCGGGATGTGCTGGAGGAGCAGGCTTTTGTTGACGGGTTTTATGGTTTCTTTTGGAGGCTTGAGGGCCTCAGGTCCATGTGCGAGGGGGTGTTAGAGTGGTGGGAATTAGTTAAGGTGAGGATTAGGGCTTTTATAATAGGGTATTGCAAGAGGAAAAAAAGGGAGGAGAGGAGGGAGGTGGATCGTATCCAAAGGTTAATTGAACTTGAATACGAGGCAGGCAACCTCGGCGGGTCGTTTGACTGGGAGAGATCCGCAACCCTAAAGGCGCAGTTCAGGGAGTTGCAGGAGCGGAAGGCTCGAGCTTTCCTGGAGCGTGCGCATAGTGGCTTTCTAGAACATAATGAAACTTGTTCTGCTATGTTCTTTAAGTTGGTTAGGGCCAGACAGAGTAGGAAGGTAATGCATAGCGTTAGGGAAGAAAATGGTAGTATAGTTAGAGAACCAGAGGATATGGTCAGGGTGACAACTGATCATTTCCAAGGTTTATTTAAGGAAAGGGAAATAGATGTAGAGCAGGGAAATGTGTTTTTAGAACACTTGTCCAGGCGGCTGCCGGAGGACATTAGAGAAGTGATGGAGGCCCAGATCTCACTAGAAGAGGTTGAGAGCGCTCTTAGGAGGATGGGAAAAGGGAAGGTGCCTGGGATGGATGGGCTGCCAGCTGAGTTTTATCTCAAGTTTTGGGGTATACTTGGACCAGTGGTCCTCGAAGTCTTGAAGGCCATCCTTGAGACGGGGGTCCCGGGGGGATCAATGGCTGTTGGTGTGCTGTCACTTTTATATAAGAAGGGGGAAGTAACAGACCTTGGCAACTGGCGGCCGTTGACCATGCTGTGTGTAGATTACAAGCTACTTGCAAAGGTTTTAGCAGACCGGTTGCGCACAACCCTTCCCTACGTCGTTCATGAGGATCAGACGTGCGGGTAGAGGGCCGCTCTATTAGATGGAACCTACAGTTAATCAGGGACTCCATCGCTTGGGTTGAAGATAGAGGACTGCCTTTTATGGTAGCAGCGCTAGATCAGGCGAAAGCCTTCGATCGCGTGAATAGATCCTTTTTATTCAGTGTTAGGTCGATTAGGATTTGGGGGGAAGTTTATAGGATGGATTCGTACATTATATGTCGGAACGGGGTGCCGAGTTAGTGTAAATAGTCACTTGGGTGACGTTTTTGACCTCTCGTCTGGGGTCAGGCAGGGGTGTCCACTCTCGGCTCTTCTCTTCGTTCTGTACATGGAGCCTCTGGGGGCTGCCATTAGGGCAGACACAGGGGTGGAAGGTTTGCTGATCCCTGGAAGTGGTGGGCTGCGTGTTAAGATGACACTTCCTTGCAGTTGTGCAAGGACTCGTGCCTGACAAGGTCCCTTGCCATCTTTGGGGATTTCACCCGAGCGTCGGGAGCAGTTCTGAACCATGCAAAGTCTTCCGTCAAGTTTTTCGGAAGATGACGCGGTAGAACGGATGTGCCTGGGGGGTTATCTCTCTGTGAGGGGGCCCTGAGGATTCTCGGGGTCCATTTTGAGACCTCCGGCTCAGCGACGCTAAACTGGAACATGCGTATCGCAGTGGTACAGAGGAAGCTAGCAATGTGGAAAGCTAGGAATTTGTCTTTTATGGGCAAAGTCCTGGTCCTAAAGGTGGATGTGTTGCCGTCTCTTTTGTATTTGGCATACATCTACCCATTGCCGGCTTGTCTGAGGAGGCCTCTAGTGAGGCTTGTGTTTCAGTTGTGTGGAGTGGCAGGTGCGAGTGGGTCGCCAGGGCACGCATGATCTGTCCCATCGGGGAGGGAGGTAGGGGGGTACCACATTTCCCCCTCAAGCTGGACACAATTTTTGTTTCTTTCTTGTTAACGGAGCTTGCTCAGCCGGTGATACACCCGTCCGGTTACCTCCTGCGGGTATTTTTCTCGTATCAGGCGAGAAGCATAATGGTGTGGTCTAACACGGGTCCTCGGGCGGAGCAGCTGCCGTGGCACTTTGGTCATGCGGCAAAGTGGCTGCGTGCGCACCCTGAAGTTGAAGTTGCCCGAGTAGGTTTAGATCATAGACACCTGTACGAGGAGGTCAGAAAGGCAGGGAGTCCGGCGCCTGTAGTGGGCATCTCGGAAGTGGTCTGGGAGGGAGTGCAGGTGCGGGGTCTGGACAACAGGCTCAAGGACCTGAATTGGTTGAGCCTTCATAAGTGTTTGCCGGTACGTTCCATCTTGTACCGGTATAGTTTGGTGCAATCCCCCACCTGTCCAAGATCCTCTTGTGGCAGGGAGGAGACTGTGCGCCATGTCTTTTGGGACTGTGCCTTTGCCGGAGTAGTATGGGGTAGGGCACGGGTGTTGTTAGGTTTGGTAAAGGGGAATTTTGTATTGACGTGGGCCAGGTTAGAGAGGGGTGTAGGGAGAGCGAGAGGGACGGATAGGGACAGGTTTCTGCTCTGGCTTCTCATGAGTCTCTTTAAACGGGGGCTGTGTGAAGCAAGGCAGAACATGGTGAAGACAGGGAGAGATTGGGGGGTGGAAGGGATAGTGAGGAGAGTGGAAGGAGATTTGAGGGGGAGGATGAAGAGGGAGGAGAGGAAGTGGGGGCAGCATGCTGCTCGGGAGAGGTGGAAGGGGGGTTTAGGGCTGGGTGTCATTTAGATTTGTAAGAGGATAGATTAGGGACGGGGAGATAGGGAAAGGTATTTTGTAGGGTGACGGGGAGGGAAGATGCTCCCCTAAGGTTTTGTTTGGGGTTTATGTTTAGTTTAATTAGTTTAATTAAAAATACCATTATTTGAGTATGTATGTAATTTATGAGTTGTAAAGAATGAATGGTATTGAAGGTAATAAATTATTTTTTATAAAAAAGTATAGGTTTTCACGGTCCGTTTGTTGTTTTTGTATTGTTTCTTCGTTCTTCGTCATTTAAACATGTATCAAAGATACCACGCTGCATTTTGGTCCGACTCTCCTTCACCAGACGAGAACCGTTACAAAATGAAGTATACTAAATGTAGAAATATATTGTGTTCAATGTTTAATAGATAAACATAGATGCAATACAACATCTGCAAAGACCGGAAATTTCCCAAATTGTTTATTTAATATTTTCTTGTAGCTAAAACATTTACAAGAGAGAAATCTGAATACTATGGGGATGTTGACCTTAGAATGTTTAATGGAACAACTACAGAATTATTTACATAAACTAAGTGATAACTGAGCAAAGCCTTTTATCTGCAAAAAGTCTGTTTGCTGGAAACATCTATGGTGGGATATTGTTTTATGCAGATTTTAGAATTTTCACTTGAAAATCTGTCATGAATTGGATGGAAATCTTGCTAATCTCTTGGAGTGTGCAGTCATGCGTAACAGATTTTGGAATGCTGTTCCATTCATTCAAGGTTTACAAAATACCATTATCTCCCTATGCCTATCCACTATTTAAACTCACAGGCTGTAAGTATTTGAAGGACTTTCTTTTCTCATTGAAGCTGGTTTGGAATGTCTTCCTGCCGATATTGTAGACTGGTGATGGGAGGACCACTGGCAGAAGTATTAAAGTGATGTCACCTTCTGTGTCTAGAGAGAATAATCCTTAGTGAATAACATGATTGTTTCAGGCAAAAAATACATTATCATCTGAGGCACCACCAGCAGGGTCATATCAAACTATACCTGCACTTCAAAGAGAAGATATTGGGACTGTTTCTCTCTGGGCTGGCGAAGCAAAGTTTTTTGTTCTTGAAGACCGCGATCCAGTTATTAGTTTCAGCAGTCCGGGTTTAAAATGTAGAAGTCTTGTGCAATCTGTAGTTAAGCAGACAATTATTATTTATTTACATTTTATTTTACTTTGTTTTTTTAACAAACAAAAAAATACATTGACCTAAATAGACAACTTAACATTTACATACATATCACACTTGCTCAGATCCACGTTCCCACCGTAATCACACCCAATGCTGTTTCTAATGCTTGCGAGACTACAAATTGTGTTATGTTGTAGACAGAGAAACAATTACCTTTCCATTGCAGTTAAAGCTGACTAACACCTAACTCTTGAAGTCCTCCTGATTTTAGAGTCTGTAATGTCTCTTTTTATATTGTCAGCACAATGCGTCAATAATGAAGGGGGCTGTGCTTTTACTGGTTGGCACTCCTCTGAGTCTTTCTCACTCTCACACCCACAGCCCCTGAGCGCCGCCCCTCTTCTATTACAATGGTTAGATTTTCAAATCCAAACAATGAGAGGTCTCAACCCCGAGGAAAAATCAAACACTTGAGAGAACCAATCAAAACCCGTTGCACAATTTATTTGCAAATATTGCTTTAACAAACAGTCTCCTTGCCAAACCAGTGTATTCACAGTTCTCCCTGCTCTGTGGGTCACGTCAGCCAGTCTTGTGAATCACAGCAAATAGAATCATATTCAAGTCTAATGTTTTTGTGAAATATGTAACTCACAACACCTGGAGTATCCAGCAGATGTGCATAACAAATAACAATCTCTTTTTTTTAAATACACAACAAATCTTTCAACATGTACCTGGCTACGTCACTCCTGCTCAAGCTTGGGGTGTCCCTTGGTGTGTCCCTTGGTGTGTCCACAATCCTGTGTGTTACGAGGACCTCCCCCCATGTATAAAAAAAGTGGCATTTACAGAACAATGACTGCGTGTAAGGCTTTTATGTTCTTCTTTAACTTCAGGCTATAGTCGAGTTGTCCAAAAGCAACAGCGTTTCCTGGTCCATCTCTTCCCCTTCAAAAGAAAGGGTAAAATTGAGTACCTAATCAGTTGCACAACTTCCGCATTTAACCCAAACGATCTCAATCAGAGAGGTGTGGAGGGCTGACTTAATCGACACCACGTCTTTGACACATCGGGGAGCAGTTGTTTTTGGGGGTTATCTGCCTTGCTTAAGGGCAGAATGGCAGATTTTCCCACCTTGTTGGCTTGGGGATTCGAACCAGTGACCTATCAGTTTTTGGCCCAACGCTCTTAACCGCTAGGCTTAACCGCTAGGGGGGAGATTTTAAGGGATAGTTTCACCCACATTTCTAAATTAAATACTTTGAAGGAAGGGTTGATAAGCCAGATCATATGGTTGAACAAAGGCAAGGGACTGAGGGAAGAGCAAAATGAATAGAGGCGGCAGTAGCTTCAAGGTTAGAAAGGCATGCCGATATTCTAACCCCTGAGCAGCTTGCTGGAAAATCTGCAGGACGTGAGCCAGTGGGTTACCAGCTACAATATGTCTATAAACTACCTACTGCTGTTGTGCCCTTGAGCAAGGCACTTTACCCCTAAGTGCACATGAGCTGCCTGTGATGTGTATGTTGTGTGTCAGGTTGGTGACTGTGACAGAATATTTGTACAAATGAACAATATAGCAAGCAACCCGCAAAACACCAGTCTCAACGTCAACAGTGAAGAGGTGACTGAGATTCTGGCCTTCTAGGCAGAGTTCCTCTGTCCAGTGTCTGTTCTTTTGCCAATCTTAATATTGTATTTTTATTGGCCAGTCTGAGATATGTCTTTTTCTCTGCAACTCTGCCTAGGAGGCCAGCATCCCGGAGTCACCTCTTCACTGATGATGTTGAGATTGGTGTTTTGGGGGTACTATTTAATGAAGCTGCCAGTTGAGGACTTGTGAGGCGTCTGTTTCTCAAACTAGACACTCTAATGTACTTGTCCTCTTGCTCATTGGCCTTGACCTAGGCATTTAAGTACAGAAATAAAGTAATGTTAGAAACTAACTTGGCTACATCAAACATAAGGTCAAGTCTAACGTTAGCTAGCTTACAGAATTTGCATCTATCCTCCACAACCTATCAAGTCTGACTAAAGCTGCCACTGTCAAAAAACATTTAAAACCAGTACAGTAATGCTGCCGAACTCAATGAATCCCCATGCAAGTTGAGATTAGCCTGCTACATAGCTTGGTTAAATGAACCCAGATGGAGAATAAGTAAAATCTAGATATGGTAACGTAGCAAGCTAACCAGTTAATTTAGCTAACGAGTGAAACAGTGTCCGATACAGTCCAGAAGAAGTGTCAGACTAAACTAGCTAAGTTAGCTAGCTACCATTACAGACACTGACATAGTTAGCTAGCCAAATGTCAACAAAAAAACATACAATTAGCTAGTTAGATTCCTTGTAAACATTTCAGTAAGCTAGCGTCACGAGCATGGTCATGCATTTACTTACCCTATCAATCTTGAAGATGATATAATGTAAACTCACCCATTCCGTACAAATGTGCGTGACCGCGACATTCAAACGAGGCTACAAAGAAAACTAATGGGACTGTAGTGACTGTGTTGACTTCAAAATCGGGGGTGTGAACTAGGTTTCTATTCAAGCGTTGATCGACATGGTAATGGCTCTATAGTATTGGAGAAAAGTTGAAAAAACTGACTCTCCGTTACATCTTGACGTGTCATGTCGTAACGTACAGCACGCATAAAGCAACTATTTCCGTCTTACAATCTCTCTCCACCATGTGTAGCACTTCTCTCATTGTTTAAAAACAAGAAATGGACAGTGACGGGGGTAAGGGGGGATACCTAGTCATTTGTTTTTGTCATCATTGCATGCAATCATCATTCTCAAAGCCGCTGTTTACTTCTAAGGTCACTTTAGCACCGCCCTAAAAACTTGATTCAAATTCGACACAAACCTTCAAATAGGTATGTAATGACACATTATATAAACTCTTTCTATTGTTTTATTTACATTTTAGAGGCGATAAGGTGGACAGATCGAGTGAAAAAGCAATTTTCCCCCATGACATCTGTCCTTCTCACTATCATGCATTAGTTTCTCTTCCCCATCCGCCATTTTTTTAAAGACCTGACGGGGCTCATTGCCTGCTTGAATTATGCAGAAACGGGCAGTGTTTAGGTCACGTAATTTAATTTGTCGGAAAGGGGTGAAATTGTGCTTTACAATGGTATTGACATTACAGTTGATCTGGAAGTATTACATTTTTGGGGCGCTAAAATAAGGGCAATTGGACCAAGGCGATGTACGAGTTTACATTACTCATTTATCACTCAAAAAAGTGTTATGAGTGAGTGCACCACAAACATATTTTCAGGGTGTTGATGCATCATCCTCCCAATACAGCCTCTTCAACATCACGGGTAGGGAAAGGGTATCCATCTGCAAAAGGGAAGTTTTGCTCTGATGTCAAATCAACTCATATTGTTGCTAGCTACCTGCATCAACCTACCTTAGCTGTTGTGCTAACTAACATGCTACTGAACCGTGACACTAGCATATTTGTATTAAAAGACAGCAACATATTCACATAAAAATTGTGTTTAGGCAAATCATTAGTTAGATAGCAGAAATATGATAGCTAATGTTAGCTAACTAAGCACTAGCCAGTCAGTCAGTGGAGCTGACAGATTGAAACTGGTATCAACAAAATGTGTTTCACGCTATCCCATAAAACATGACATTGCTAACTAGGCATAATTTAGCTAATACAATTTAAACGTTTATTTGGAAGTTTAATTCATAAATTAGACACTCACCGGACAACTTTGGTAGGTAGCTAGGTTTCCATTTTCGAACAGATGTTTCCAATTGCCTTGATTGATCATCAATGGTTACTGGCCTTAAAACTTGTTGCCACAAATTTAAATTGAATCATGAGAGAATTGTCTGCAAGAAAAAAACTCTGGCAAACTGTTTTCCCACTAGTGTCAATGCATATTATTGCTGCCAAGTGTTTGCTGCAGATTCAACACTAGTGGCAAACTTTTGGTTATCTTTTGTGGCACACTATTTATTTTGCAGCAACAAATTTATTTTTGTAAAAGGAGTCAGATGTGTTAAAGCATTACAGTAGCTCTTCGGCAGGAGGTTTGGCCACCCTGGTTTTCTATTTATTATTTCCCTCCGTATTATTCCTTGCATGTGTCTGAGCTACTGCTGTAGAATGTGTGTCTCATTGCCTACAGTTGTCATTCTGAGTGATGGAGCAAGAGCTCAGCTAGGGTTGGTAGATTTAAACCAGGATATAAACACTTGACTCCCATCAGGCCCGCTGTTGGGATAACCAAAAGCTTTCTCTCTCTGAGGCCTCTCAGCTGAATACCTTTATTCCAGGACCCAGAGTAAAACATACAAGTCTACAGATTACAAGAGACGACCAGCTAGTGAGAAAAACACCTGAGATAATGAGCTTTGATACGCTGCCTGTCTCTCTTCCTCCAGCCGCCATCCATCAATGGAAATGGAAGAGACAGAGAGAAGGCCAAAGCTGGGTTATTTTCAGTTTGCCACTGGAAACTAGATTTCACAGACCTGGCTGACCTTTGGTGAAGCAATTTTCTGCGCAGGGTAGCCTGCTGCTGCCCTGCCAACTATGCAAACCACTGGAATGAGTGATGGGATTTATTTAGGGATAGCCATGTCTCACTAATAGCCAAACATAACATATACCTGCACCCACCTACATGTAATTGAAACAAACACAATTAATAGTCATTCAACTCACATTTCAAGTGTATCCATGCCACTTTTGTTTTACTGTTATCTCATCAGACATTCCAATTAAGCTCAGTGTTTTCTTTTTCTGAACTGGATTTGCACCTAACATTCCTTAGATTCATACCTCGTGCTCCCCATCATTCTGAAAAGGTACTAAATATTGACAGCCAGAATGAAGAGAATAAAGTATATCAATAACTAATAAATTGCCCCCACTCTGGCCATCATAACTTATAGAAAACTTTTCAAGCTGCCTGTCTTAGTATTTTACACTTTTTTCTCACACAATGCATTGGCTGGATTGTTTTCAAGGATATCCAAGGGTTAAAGTCATTAGTCTAAGAACAAGTCACCTGGTGTTTAATGGCAAACACTGGAGCAAGTGGTGCTCTAGGGTTTGTTGTGACTTTAATGTATTATACTTTTGTCTGGCAATGTAGCCTTGTCTAAATCTTTTACACAGATTAATTGTAAAGATTCACATAAGGCAACATTTCATGGAATATCTGTCCTGGTCCTAAAATATGGGATAAGAAATCCTCTCGATGCACTAAATGAATGAATGGAACATCTTAATGATATTTTCTGTGGTTTGCATGAAGCTTGTCCTCCTTAGAGAGGAGATTAAGATTTAAATATAATCTTAACTGACACACTTCCATTTAACACTGTCATTTAGTGAATTGGTACTAATTGATAGGATCTGGGACGAACTAACAGTACTAGTATGTCTAATTTTGTTCGATTTGCATCAAATATGATATCATCTAGATTAATGAACTAAAGATCAAATATGAGATGGATTTAAGTAATATATTATGTCTGAGAAAATTAGACACGAGATGGAGTATCTACACTATTTACAGACAGGACATAAAAATGACTTTTATTTAGTGAATTAACAAATTCAGAATGTTATACAGCATATGGACATTGCTTAGTAACTGTTCACAAACAACTGCATTATAAAAAATAAAATTACATGTAACATGACATACGAGCCATTGCATTTCTGGTGTTTTATTTCTGTACGACTGAAGTACTGTTCTAACTCCAATTTGTGGGAATTTAAACACATGAAAAAAAACAGTTGATTTCCATATTGACTCATGAAGCTCTGAACGTGGGGTGGGGTAGGATTAAACTGAAGAGTGAGAGTATAAAAACATGGGTTGTGTTTAATAACAAAGTGAAGGACCTAAAGCCATGCTGGTGTCAAACCAAACACACTGTCGAGATAACACTTCATCATCAGCAAAAGCATCACATTGTAAGTGATTGAGATCTGTGCATTTTAAGGATGTCAGGACATGGGCAACATATCAGTGATGATACATCTTTTGATATCGATAATGGTCAGTAAGTCAGAGTTTTATTGTTATTATGTAAAAAGGCAAAGTGAACAAGGTGAAGCCCCCTTATGTGTCTATGACACAACACATTTCCAGAAAGTTATAATTTTACATGAATCCAAATGCATATCTCTTGAGATCATAACCAAAATGTCCCTCAGTGCCTTCCAAAATTGCTCTTAACTGTAATCAGGTCAGTGTGATAGCAGCACACGCATCTGCATATCTGGACACTGGCACCTTATTAACTACATAATTTGGTTGTTTCGTATTCCATGGAGTTAGGCTGTTTGGCAGAGAAAGCCTGCAACGCTGTCTGTATTCGGACAACATCTGTGGTAGATAATTTGAGGCGGTGGCGCAGGAGACAGGAGAACAGGTCCAGGAGCTGAGGTCCGGGAGGGGACAGTCTGTTGACCCGGTCCCTGATCTCCAGCAGCTGCAGCAGGGCGGAGTCCTGCGATCCCTGAGTGTACGGGTAGTCCAGCTGCAGAATCAGGTCCTGGATCGCTTCCGGGTCAAAATGCATACTATAGCCGAACACCTGGATGCTATTTATTTTCATGTAGCCCAGGTTCTTACCGGGCTCCAGAAACTCGAAAGGTTCGTAGTACACCGAGCCGTTCCCTTGGGGCAATGGAGCCCTGATCCTGCTCCGCAGGTAGAAGTGAACAGTCTCAAAAAATGTTTTCCACTTGTTACCCAAAGTCAATGTCCAGTTGTAACAGTCCAGGGGAATGTTTAGTTTAGTCCTCTCCCAATCAGGATAGCTGTTCTGGTCTATGGGCATGCTCCAGCTCTCAGAGTGACTTCCCCCGAAGGGGTTGATGTAGACAGACAGCACTGGTTCCAGGGAGCTGTTCCTAGTTAGGCAGATCTGCAGGGTCATCCCCAGGAGCATGTGGACGTGGTTGGACTTGTACTTGTTGCTCTTCAATGTCAACAGCATCCTCTTCCTCCACGACGGGTCAAACCAGTTGTTGAGTCGGACGTCGTTGCTGACGAAGATCCCATGGATGCTAATACGGCTGTCTTTCTTCTGCAGCAGGTATCTCAGCTCCAGGTCCTGCAGGTCTGTCTCGAAGCTGATGTAGTGGTCTGTGGAGTCTGGGACCTCATTGCGGCAGACCCCTTGGCTGAGCATGTACCCGGGGTTGCAGCTGGCACAGCGGGAGCGGTTGTCATAGGAGCAGGAGGCGCAGAAAGAGCCATCGCCCACAGTGCAAGGGATGACACCCTGGCAGGACGGATGGTCATAGGGGCAAGAGCAGCTCCTTGTCTCCTCCAGGTAGGAACCTATGTAGTTGTTCTCACTGCAGTACATGATGGACAGGATGTAGTTCAGCCAGTAGCTGAAGGACCTGCAAAACACACTCAAACACAAATACAGATCACCTTCCAGACAGTATATTATTATTTTATTTTTAGGGAAATGCACTTAGTATGGCCATACACTCTATAGTGCACTTTGCAGTTCTGGAAATACTATCTGCACTATGATATCAGGTTTACTAGAATAACCACATATTCCCCAATAAATAGTTTTAATCTCCCATAGGTTCATGTCATCCTATAGCTGTATTTTCCTGAAGAAAAATACATTTCTAGATTGTAGAAAATAGGATGTATGCAATAGTCATGCCCCTTTAAAAAATGCAGGATTAAGGGCAGAGAAAACCCTTGGTTTACTGAGGAACTTAGTAAAACCATAAGGGAATGAAATGCAATGTGGGCTAAAGCAAGAGGGTCTGGTTCGGCGAATGATTGGATGGCTTTTCAGCGTCTTCAAAATATGGGTGTGACTATGATCCAAAAATTGAAAGCAGATCACTACCTGAAATCTACTTCGGATAATTTCAATAATCCATCCAAATTTTGGCAAGTAGTGAAAGGTTTGTAGTGCAAAAAGATACAAAGCTTCCCAAATAATTGTTGGTAGACACACAGATTGTAACTGAGAGAACCTCTATTCTGAAAACCTTAAATCAACATTTTCTAGAAAAGGTCAATGGTATAACTGAGCCACGTATGAATTTACCTGACACCCCTGTGCACTCCTTCACCAGGTTCTCCTTTTCATCCTTCTCTGTTTCAGAAGTGTGTAAAGCCCCACAAGAAATTGATAGAAAAAAAATTCCCTGGCCCTGATGATCTCGACCCCCGTTTCCTACACCTAGCTGCAGACATCATTTTTCCCCCTTAACATGTATCTTTAACCTTACACTTGATATTAAGGAAATCCCCAAGTTATGGCATCTGCTTTTGTACTGCCTCTCCTGAAAGGTGGAGATCCTTCGTAATTTACCATATCGAAATTGTCAGCACTGTCAAAGGTACTGGAGTTCTTAGTTAGTAGGCAGCGGAAAACAACATCTTAAATGGAATGCAATCAGGTCTGGCAACAGCACTGTTTCAGCAACATTGAATGTTTTAAATGACATCCACTGTGCTCTTGACAAGAAGTTACATTGTGTGTCTGTCTTTATTGATTGTCAAAGGCATTTGACACCGTGGACCATCTTGTGTTAGTGCAAAGGATAAAATGTTGTGGAATTACAGGTTATGTTCTAGATTGGCTTATAAATTACCAATTATAAATTATAAATTATTATCAAATCGTACACAATGTGTAATGGTGGATGGTTGAAAATCTGAGTACATAGTGGTGTGCTTGGGTGTTATGCAAGGTTCTATTTTGGGCCCAATGTTATTCATTTTGTATATCAACAACATTGGGGATCATATTGAAACAGCAGATTTTCAATTTTATGCAGATGATACTGTTGTTTATTCAAGTAGTAGGAGTTTATTTTTAGCTTTTGAAAATGCCCAAAGAGCATTTAACATCATACAACAGAATGTATGATTTGAAGCTGGTTCTGAATTTGGGTAAAACAAAATGCATGGTATTTTCAAATGCCGGGCATGTTACTAATCATGTCATTGCTACATTGGCTGGACATACTATAGAGCAAGTCAAAGTGTAAAAATAATTAGGTGTGTGGGTTGATGACAAGCTGAGCTTCATTGTTTATGTGGAGAACTTGATAAGGAAGCTCAAGCTGAGAATAGGTTTTTATTATTGGCATGAGGCTTGTTTTTTTGGAGGCCAGGAAGGAGCTGGTACGATGTACATTACTACTGGCGGTATCAGATTTTAGTGATGTTATTTATACAGTTCAAGCCGGAAGTTTACATACACCTTAGCTAACTACATTTAAACTCAGTTTTCACAATTTCTGACATTTCATCCAAGTAAAAATTTGCTGTTTTAGGTCAGTTACGATCACCACTTTATTTTAAGAATGTGAAATGTCAGAAAAATACCAGAGAGAATTCTTTATTTCAGCTTTTATTCCTTTCATCACATTCCCAGTGGGTCAGAAGTTTACATACACAGAATTAGTATTTGGTAGCATTGCCTTTAAATTGTTTAACCTGTTGAGTGTAGGGGGCAGTATTTAGATTTTTTTGGGATGAAAAACGTACCCATTTGAAACTGCCTATTTCTCAGGCCCAGAAACTAGAATATGCATATACTTGTCAGATTGCGATAGAAAACACTCTAAAGTTTCTAAAACTGTCAAAATATTGTCTGTGAGTATAACAGAACTGATATTGTAGACGAAAACCTGAGTAAAATCAAACCAGGAAGTGCTGCTTTTCCTGATAGCTCTCTGTTCCATTGGATGCCTTGCCTCCATTTAAAGGGATATCAACCCGATTCCTTTTCCTATGGCTTCCTCAAGGTGTCAACAGTCTTTAGACATAGTTTTAGGCTTTTATTTTGAAAAATGAGCGAGAAAGATACATTGCGTCAGTGGATAGCTGGGTGTTCGCATGAGTTTTGCATGCGCAACAGAGTGGTGCAGCCATTGTCTCTCCCTCTCCTATTGAAAAAGCGATTGTCCCGGTTGATATATTATCGATTATATATTTTAAAAACAACCTGAGGATTGATTATAAAACACTTTTGACATGTTTCTGTGGACATTACGGATACTATTTGGAATTTTCATCTGCGATGTCGTGACCGGTCGAGCCTGTGGATTTCTAAACATATAACGCACCAAACAAATGGAGGTATTTTGGGTATAAAAATAATCGTTATGGAACAAAAGGAACATTTATTGTGTAACTTGGAGTCTCGTGAGTGAAAACATCCGAAGATCATGAAAGGTAAGCAATTCATGTTATTGCTTTTCTGATTTTCGTGACCAAGCTACTTTGATGCTAGGTGTTCATAATGTTTTGTCTAGTGATTGATAAACTCACACAAACGCTTGGATTGCTTTCGCTGTAAAGCATATTTTCACAATCTGACACGACAGGTGGATTAACAAAGAGTTATGCTGTGTTATGCTATATTGCATTTGTGATTTCATGAAAATTAAAAATGTTTAGTAATTTTATTTGAATTTGGCGCACTACAATTCAGCGGGTGTTGATGTAAATGATCCCGCTAATGGGATGGGGTACGTCAGGAAGTTAACATGGGTCAAATGTTTCAGGTAGCCTTCCACAAGCTTCCTAAAATAAGTTAGGTGAATTGTTACCCATTCCTCCTGACAGAGCTGGTGTACGGGTATTCCTGAGTAAGGTTTGTAGGCCTCCTTGCTCGCACACGCATTTTCAGTTCCACCCACAAATTGTCAATATGATTGAGGTCTGGGTTTTGTGAAGGCCACTCCAATACCTTGACTTTGTTGTCCTAGAACCATTTTGCCACAACTTTGTAAGTATGCTTTGGGTCATTGTCCATTTGGAAACCCATTTGCGACCAAGCTTTAACTTCCTGACTGATGTCTTGAGATGTTGATTCAATATATCCACAGAATTTTCCAGCCTCATGATGCCATCTATTTTGTGAAGTGCACAAGTCCCTCCTGCAGCAAACCACCCCACAACATGATGCTGCCACCCCTGTGCTTCACTGTTGGGATGGTGTTCTTCGGCTGGCAATCCTCTCCCTCCAAACATGACGATGGTCATTATGGCCAAACAGTTCGATTTTTGTTTCCTCAGACCAGAGGACATTTCTCCAAAAAGTACGATCTTTGTCCCATTGTGCAGTTGCTTACCGTAGTCTGGCTTATTTATGGCGGTGTTGGAGCAGTGGCTTCTTCCTTGCTGAGTGACCTTTCAGCTTATGTCGATATAGGTCTCGTTTTACTGTGGATATAGATACTTTTGTACCTGTTTCCTCCAGCATCTACACATTTGCTGTTGTTCTAGGATTGATTTGTACTTTTCGCATCAAAGTATGTTCATCTCTAGGAGACAGAACGCATCTCCTTCCTGAGCGGTTTGATAGCTTCGTGGTCCCATGAGGTTTATACTAGCATACTATTGTTTGTACAGATGAACGTGGTACCTTCAGGCATTTGGAAAGTGCTCCCAAGGATATTGGCTGATTTCTTTTGATTTTCCCATGATGTCAAGCAAAGAAGCACTGAGTTTGAAGGTAGGCCTTGAAATACATCCACAGGTACACCTCCAATTGACTCAAATCATGTCAATTAGCCTATCAGAAACTCCTAAAACCATGACGTAATTTTCTGGAATTTTCCAAGATGTTTAAAGGCACAGTCAACTAAGTGTATGTAAACTTCTGACACACTGGAATTGTGATTCAGTGAATTATAAGTGAAATAATAAGTCTGTAAACAATTGTTGGAAATATTACTTGTGTCATGCATAAGTAGATGTCCTAACCGACTTTTCAAAACTATAGTTTGTTAATTAACAAGAAATTTGTGGAGTTTTCATGACTCCAACCTTAGTGCATGTAAACGTCCGACTTCAACTGTAATTGTAATTGGTTTACTGTATTTGTGTCTGTAGTTTTGTTTAAAGTGGCATTAGTGTATGTAAGTTGTTTTGTCTGAAACGTTGTTCCCACTGCTGCTCCTGTCTCTCTTGAAAAATAGATGTTCTCAATGACAAAAACCTGTATTAATAAAGGTTAAATAAACATTTTTTTTTTATAGAAATCCAAATGATGAAATAGCACATATATACAGTGGCTTGTGAAAGTATTCACCTCCCTTGGCATTATTTTCTATTTTGTTGTCTTACAACCTGGAATTAACTTTTTATGGCTGCAGGGGCAGTATTGAGTCACTTGGATGAAAAGGTGCCCATTGAAAACAGCCAGCTCCTCAGTCCCAGATACTAACATATGCATATTATTATTAGTAGTATTGGATAGAAAACACTCTGACGTTTCTAAAACGGTTTGAATTATGTCTGTGAGTATAAAAGATATCATATTGCATGCAAAAACCTGAGAAATTCCACTTCCTGTTTGTATTTTTTCTGGGGGTGGCAGATTTTCAACCAAGCTCTCCTTGAAATTACAGCAAGATATGGATGAGTTTTCACTTCCTACGCCTTACACTAGATGTCAACAGTCAATAAAACTTTGTCTGATGACTCTAATGTGAAGGGGGGCCGAATGAGACAGGAAATAGTCACCACTGCCACGAGTTGACCATGCTTTCACTATGCGCGTTCACAGGGGAAGGGTTGCTTTTTCCGTAAACTTTTTTTAAAGTCTGACACAGCGGTTGCATTAAGGAGAGGTATATCTATAATTCCATGTGTATAACTTGTATTATCATCTACATGTATGATGAGTATTTCTGTTGAAACGATGTGGCTATGCAAAATCACTTTAATGTTTTTGGAACTAGTGAATCTAATAGGCCAATGTAAACTCAGATTTTTTATATAAATATGAACTTTATCAAACAAAACATGCATGTATTGTGTAACATGAAGTCCTATGAGTGTCATCAGATGAAGATAGTTCCAGGTTAGTGATTAATTTTCTCTATTTCTGCTTTTTGTGAAATCTATATTTCGCTGGAAAATGGCTGTGCTTATTGTGGTTTGGTGGAGAACTAACATAATCGTTTGTAGTGCTTTTGCTGAAAAGCATACTTGAAATTGGACACTTTGGTGGGATTAACAACTAGAATAGCTTTAAAATGGTATGAGACACATGTATGTTTGAGGAATGTTAATTATGAGATTGTTGATGTTTTGAAAATGACGCGCTACACTTTGACTGGCTGTTGTCAAATCGCTCCCGTTAACGGGATTGCAGCCATAAGAAGTTAAAGTAGATTTTTGGGGCCACCTTTTGCAGCAACTACAGCTGCAGGTCTCTTGCGGTATGTCTCTATAAGCTTGGCACATCTAGCCACTGGGATTTTTGCCCATTCTTCAGGGCAAAACTGCTCCAGTTCATTCAAGTTGGATGGGTTCTGCTGGTGTACAGCAATCTTTAAGTCATACTACAGATTCTCAATTGGATTGAGGTCTGGGCTTTGACTAGGTCATTCAATACGTTTAAATGTTTTCCCTTAAACCACTCAAGTATGGCTTTAGCAGCATGATTAGGGTTAGTGTCCTGCTGGAAGGTGAACCTCGGTTCCAGTCTCAAATCTCTGCAAGACAAACAGGTTTCCCTCAATAATTTTCCTGTATTTAGCGCCATCCATCATTCCTTCAATTCTGACCAAGAAAAACATCCCCATAGCATGATTCTGCCACCACCATGCTTCACTGTGGGGATGGTGTTCAAGGTGATGGGCTTGTGCCAGACATAGCATTTTCCTTGATTATCAAAATGCTAAATTTCAGTCTCATCTGACCAGAGTACCTTCTTCCATATGTTTGGGGAGTCCCACATGCCTTTTTGCGAACACCAAACGTGTTTGCTTATTTTCTTCTTTAAGCAATGTTTTTTTTCTGGTTACTCTTCTGTAAAGCCCAGCTCTGTGGAGTGTACAGCTTAAAGTCCTATGGACAGATACTCCCATCTCCGCTGTGGAGCTTTGCAGCTCCTTCCGGTTTATCTTTGTTGCCGCTCTGATAAATGACCTCCTTGCCTGGTCCATGAGTTTTGGTGGACAGCCCTCTCTTGGAAGGTTTGTTGTGGAGCCATATTCTTTACATTTTTTTATATTGGAATTAATGGGAGTCTCTGTGGGATGTTCAAAGTTTCTGATATTTCTTTATAACCCAATCCTGTTCTGTACTTCTCCACAACTTTTACCCTGACCTGTTTGGAGAGCTCCTTGGTCTTCATGGTGCCACTTGCTTGGTGATGGCCCTTGTTTAGTGGTGTTGCTGACTCTGGGGCCTTTCAGAACTGGTGTACTGTATATATACTGAGATCATACGACAGATCATGTGACACTTAAATTGCATCCAGGTGAACTAATTATGTGACTTCTGAAGGTAATTGGTTGCACCAGATCTTATTTTGGGGCTTCATAGCAAAGGGGGTGAATACATATGCACACACCACTTTTCAGTTTTACATTCTTTAGACATTTTTGAAATAAGGTGATTTTTTAAAATTTCACTTCACCAATTTTAACTTTTTTCTGTATGTCCATTACATGAAATAAAAATAAAAATAAATTTAAATTACAAGTTGTAATGCAACAAAATAAGAAAATGCAAAGGGGGATGAATACTTTTGCAAGACACTGTAGTTATGTAGTAACCAAAAAAGTGTTAAACAAATCAAAATATATATTTTATATTTGAGATTCTTCAAAGTAGCCACCCTTCAGCTTGATGACAGCTTTGCACACTCTTGGCATTCTTTCAACCAGCTTCATGTGGTGGTCACCTGGAATGCATTTAAATTATTAACAGGTGTACCTTTTGTTAAAATTTAATTTGTGGAATTTCTTTCTTTCTAAATGCATTTGAGCCAGTCAGTTGTGTTGTGACAAAGTAGGGGTGGTATACAGAAGCTAGCCCTATTTTGTAAAATACCAAGTCCATATTATGGCAAGAACAGCTCAAATAAGCAAAGAGAATCAACAGTCCATCATTACTTTGAAAGTTTTGATGTCTTCACTATTATTTTGACAATGTAGAAAATAGTAAAAATAAAGAAAAACCCTTGAATGAGTAGGTGTGTCCAAACTTTTTACTGGTACTGCATATGTGCACACAGCAACAGAGTATGATGAATTGAGGACAACTCATGAAAATATGTTAGAGTGGAAAAGTAGAAAATAAAAAAAAATATTTTAAAGTTCAGCTTCATATAGCCCCATTGAGACCGTGTTTGTGCCTCAACCTAGGTTGGGCAAAACTAAACATGGCGGTGATCGCTTTAGCAATCTCATTAGAATAAAGACCTCCTCCACTCCTGCCATTATTGAAAGAGATTGTGATGCCTCACATCTCAAAGTAGGGCTACTTAATAATGTGTTAAAGTTAAATATTTCTAAAGAATATTTTTTGAATTTCCCGCGCCACCTTTTCAGCTGAATGGGAGGGGGTGTCCCCTTTGGGGGACTCCTAGCCATAATTAATGTTAGATCCCTCACTTCCAAGGCAGTTATAGTCAATGAACTAATAATCACTGATCATAATCTTGATGTGAATAGCCTGACTGAAACATGGCTTAAGCCTGATGAATGTATTATGTTAAATGAGGCCTCACCTCCTGGTTACACTAGTGACCATATCCCCCACGTATCCCGCAAAGGTGGAGGTGTTGCTAACATTTACGATAGCAAATTTCAATTTACAAAACAAAACAACGTGTTCGTCTTTTGAGCTTCTAGTCATGAAATCTATGCAGCCTATCAATCACTTTATATAGCTACTGTTTACAGGCCTCCTGGGCCATATACAGCGTTCCTCATTGAGTTCCCTGAATTCCTTTCGGACCCTGTCCTATTCATAGCAGATAATATTCTAATTTTTGGTGACTTTAATATTCACATGGAAAGTCCACAGACCCACTGCCAAAGGCTTTCGGAGCCATCATCGACTCAGTGGATTTTGTCCAACATGTCTAAGGACCTACTCACTGCCAAGGTCATACTCTGGACCTAGTTTTGTCCCATGGAATAAATGTTGTGGATCTTAATGTTTTTCCTCGTAATCCTGGACTATCGGACCACCATTTTATTACGTTTGCAATCGCAACAAATAATCTGCCCAGACCCCAACCAAGGAACATCGAAAGTCGTGCTATAAATTCTCAGACAACCCAAAGATTCCTCGATGCCCTTCCAGACTCCCTCTGCCTACCCAAGGATGTCAGAGGACAAAAATCAGTTAACCACCTACCCGAGGAACTCAATTTAACCTTGCGCAATACCCTAGATGCAGTTGCACCCCTAAAAACTAAAAACATTTGTCATCAGAAACTAGCTCCCTGGTATACAGAAAATAAAACATTTTTCTTCGCTAAAAATGTTTTGGTACTGGGCCTGGTGTTGTCACCCACATGGGTAGTGTTGCCAAGAGAGATGAGGTGAGAGAGGAGGTGGGTGGCAACTGAAGAGGTGTTACATGTAGCTGTCGGTCTGTCAGCGCTTTACACAAACACCTAATGCCAGAGACCGGAAATGTTACTTTGTCTCTGCTCTGTCACACAATTCTCTGTGACTAACTGGATTTACTTTATAAATTGCCTCCATGAAACAATATGGGGGAAAACAACAATAGGTTGAGAAAAAAACCTAGAATGGGAATGGAAGGGGCAGGAAGCAGCTTGTATTGTTATACTGAAACCCATTCAGACAAATCTGTCAGACTTGAACAAGATCACTTCTGTGTTACAGCCACAATAGCAGTAGTACTAGGAGACCTAGTTTTCTGTGACAGTATTTTCACAGCTTATGAGAATCAAATGGCCATGCCACAACCCTTTTATTTATTTATAGAGTATCAATCTAACTACCGTTTTCACTTCATGTATGAAGAAAATACATTCTCCATAAACTAGGACAAGTAAACAGGACACACCATTAAAATAAAGGCTTTCGCAGTATATCTAATATATGAAATAGTTTCCTATTTATTAATCAGTTCTCTATGATTGTTAACAAAGAAATACGTGCTGATTTTGCCAAGTGAAACCATTTCTAAAACACATTTAGAAGAAAATGAAGAGAAAAAATTACAAGCACAGCAGTTTTACCCGACAATCGGGTTGGTGAAATTGGAGCAGCTATCCAATGTTCTGATTGATTGCCTTTGAACTATTTTGAACATAAGAAACAGAAAACACCAGTGCAGAACTGTCAAAGCAATATGCAGAGTACTGTACATAATTGATCTCCCCTCACCTATTAACAGTGTGTAGGTCTGAACATGAACATGGGGACATGAGGCAGCCATTTTCGACTGGGACATTCACAAAACACCAGAGTGTATTCAGGCACAAAGGGGATACTCAAGTGGATTTCTTAGATAGCCTGGATGTTTTACTTTCAGGTCACTTAGCATACAATCTTATCCAGGGCAACTTTCAGGAGCAATTAGGCTTATGTACCTTGCTCAAGGGCACATCAACAGATTTTTCACAAGTTGAACAATTGTCCATTTCTTTTAATTACAAATAATACACACCTCTAAGTGGGATGAACTTAAATTAATCTTGGTCCTTCGCGATTTCATATTTTTCCCCCAGTTAAAATCCTTGTATTATTGCACTTCTTGTAAATATAGAAAATAATTAATAAATAAAAAACAGATAATACTAATAGCTAGCATAGACTAATGGATTTAGAACCATAAAATACAATACCTGAGGTCCCACTGCAGACAATACATAATATACAACTAGTCATACATATTATACATGATACAGTATATACACATTCATACTTTTTTGTTCATATCCTCAAACTCACAAATAACTATGTAGAGAGTTTTTTTTATGTTATTCACTCATAGTTTTTGTGTAGTCCTACACCTGTAGGTGCCTGACCTTGAATATCTACAGTCACTCAATAGCCAAAGATGTGGAGCTCATTACATGTGATGTGAAAGGCTGCCATATCTTTTACTTTTTTCAGTAGTGCCTTGGGTGGTGAACATAATTTCCTCTAATTTAAGGATAGAGAAAACGTCTCTCACCCATCGTGAATGGGAGGTTGGGGAAGCAGATTTCTATTAAAAAGGATGAGTCTAACAGAGGCTAACAGAGATGTGAATGTGAACACTATCATGTCTGATAGATTATTTGTGACATTGTTCCCTGGGGTTAGTCCAAATATGACGGTGTATGGGTTGTGGTCAATTGGTCGAACGCAGATGCTGCATAAAGTGTTGAAAATGGGCAACAGAAAAGGGGATAAAGATGGACAATCCCCAAACATATGATGTCATAGCGGGAGCCCAATAGCACTTAATAAAAAAAAGACACGTTAGACATGATTACGTAGACATACTGACCAGCTCAAATAGACAAAAGCATGCTATATGGCAGACCAATCCAAGCTCATCTTGGATTGGTCATTTCTGCCCAAAAAACTATTCTGATTTTAAAAAGTTAACGTTCAAGCGGCTCTCCTGTGAAGTAGTGACCCATGACATATGCCTAGTTTCCTGAATCGGGTCACATATGGAATCATGTGATAACCCAAAAAGTGTTAAATGACAATATATTTGAGATTCTTCAAAGTAGCCACCATTTTCTTTAATGACAGCTTTGCCACACTTGGCATCCTCTCAACCAGCTTCACCTGGAATGTTTTTCCAACAGTCATGAAGGAGTTCCCACATATGCTGAGCACTTGGCCGCTTTTCCTTCACTCTGTGGTCCAAATCATCCCAAACCATCTCAACTGGGTAAGCCTCATCTAATAATTTTAAAATATTTTTTTATCTTAAATTTGTCTTTCAGCATCAAATATGCAAAGAGGAAGAACAGTCCATCATTACATGAAGGTCAGTCAATCTAGAAAATTTCAAGAACTTTTAAAGTTTCTTCAAGTGCAGTCGCAGAAACCATCAAGCGCTATGATGAAACTGACTCTTATGAGGGCCGCCACAGAAAAGGAAGAGTTACCTCTGCTGCAGAGGATAAGTTACCAGCCTCGGAAATTGCAGCCCAAATATAAGTAACAGATACGTCTCAACATCAACTTTTCAGAGGAGACTGTGTGAATCAGGCCTTCATAGTCAAATTGCTGCAAAGAAACCACCAATAATAAGAAGAGACTTGCTAGGGCCAAGAAACACAAGCAATGGACATTAGACTGGTGAAAATCTGTCCTTTGATGAGTCGAAATTTGAGATTTGAAGACACCCTGGAAAAAATGTATTGGGGCTGAGATACCAGAAGACATGTGGCAATATTTCAGGATTTAGGATGGAAAAATGAACCCAGAATTGGACCGTATTTTTATGTATTGTGTATTAAAACTGCATATGTCCACTTTCTGGAGGACTGAGTTTTGAAATCAGTGGAATTCGAGTCTGATAGCTAAGGAGATGGAGAAAACACCTTTCTTACATCTTCAAACTAAGGGCAACCATGGCACCGACAGGAGACGCGTCCTACCATGAATGATGTATGTGGGTAAGATAGTCTAGCGAGATACATTTTCAGATATGACATGTTTCTAATTTTGAAAGAGCCATTTGCTTGGCTAGCTATAGCCTAATGTTAGCTAGCTAACATTAAACCTGGTTGGTTAGCTTCCTGCAGATTCATGCACAGTAGTAACATCATGAGTTGTGATTATGGTTCATTGTTTACCTAGCTAGCTAGCTAGCTAATGTTAGCTGACTGGCTCGCTAGCTAATGTTACATGTATGACATTATTCATATCTCAGAACCATTTGCTTAGCAAGCTATAGCTTAATGTTAGCTAGCTCACATTGAACCTGGTTGGATAGCTACCTGCAGATTCTTGCAGGGTAGTAAAGTCATAAATGGGGTTTATGCTTCAATGTTTAGCTAGCTAGCTACATGTCTTAAAAAAGACTCCACTATGCAAATGTTTGTAAATTCAGTCTGGCCATCTACCCCGATTTCAGAGCACTCTTATCTGAGTGTGCCAGAGAGCGCAGAATAACTGATGAATTTAAGAACGCTCAACACCCGTTGAATATGGCCGGTGTCAGTAAACATATATTAAATTGTTGCCAGCAGCACAGTGTGGCAACCCTCCCACTCTGTCTGCCGAATTCTTTCTCTTTGCTCTTCTTTTCCTTAAAATACATTTTGGCATATAGCACTTTGTTGCATTATGAAGGACTAATATTAGTGTCGTTGAGCTTACTAGTATGTGTTTGGAGGAAAATGTGGAGTTAATGTTTGAGAACTGTAGGTGTAGGTGCTTTGTTTATAACTTTTGTTACAGCTTTTGAGTTGTAATATTTGGTAGGCCCAGTGTTGGTTGCCTTTGTTTATTTGGTAAACTTGCCACTGCGGTGGATAGATTGTGTGCTGCGTTGGAGATGGAACATTGGTTAGTTTCCAGGCCCCTGCCCAGCCTGGAAACTCTTGCTCTACTCACTGTTGGGACATTGGTCTGAGGTGAGTACAATTGGCTGTGTACCTCAGTGGGAGATTTTTGTAGGGTAGTGACACTTGCTACCCGGAGCTATAGCCTTTCTATTTTCCCTGTTCGGCGTAGTGACATGTTTCACTTTGAAATACGTTGGGCATGGTTATTTTGTTTGTTATTTTTGTGTGGTGTCCGTGGCAGTTGTCTCGGGGGCACATCCATGACTTGGGGGTATCTGCCAGCGTGCTGGTTTTTGTTTTTATTGTCAGCGGGCTACAGTGTGTAACTATCCACCGCGGAAGGGTAGCCTAGTGGTTACAGCGTTGGACTAGTAACCGAAAGGTTGCAAGTTCGAATCCCCGAGCTGACAAGGTACAAATCACCCTTTCTGACCCTGAACAGGCAGTTAACCCACTGTTCCTAGGCCGTCATTAAAAATAAGAATTTGTTCTTAACTGACTTGCCTAGTAAAATAACGGTAAAATAAATAAAAAATTAAAATACGCACAAAGACTAGGGTTGAGTTATTGTAAGTTTAGGGAAGCTCCATATATGTAACTCCTCTCTTCTGTGGTGCCCAGTGTGATTGTCATTTCTCTTGTGGTCTGGTGCTCTCCGCAGAGGGCAAGTGCAAGATTTTTTTGGTATTTCTTGTGACTATGGCATCTTATGTAGACGAGTTCATTCGCTTTCAATCAGAGGAACTGTTAGACTTATGTACTAAAGAACAGCTGTTGAATATTGCGGAACACTACTAGGTTGAAATTAGTGATAAATGGCAAAAAAAATTATATTAGGTTGATATTGAAGGCCAATCTGATGGAGTGGTATTCTTGAAGTTATCACTGGGGCAGCCTCTGCTGAGGACTCGCCGTCTCACCATTTCATTACAATGGCTGCTCCATCTGTAAGCCCTAGTAGTCTTCTTTTTGAACAGCAGTAAGAAGCTGCTTCTGTTACAGCTAGAGCATGATTGTGAGAAGCTAGAGCATGATAGGGTAAAGTATGAAAAGGAAATGGAATTTAAACAGGATTGAAGTGTGCTAAAATCAAGCTGCAACAAGAGCGGTCAGAGTTGGTTAGGGAAGGAACAATCTCAGGGTGAGAGTTTGCTCTGGGAAGGTGACAAATTTACTTAGGGGTCGCTCCTCTTTCGGTCGTGCTCCGGTAACATTTGATATTGTTGGAAACTTACGGTTGTTGCCTAAATTTACATTATTTTCGTTGTTTGAGCCGGTTGCTGATGCTAGGAGTTGGCCTGATTCTGACCACAATTTAAATGTTGCAGTGTGTTGCTGCTAAAGCGCAGGAAGGATATTCAGCTCTAGGTGTAGCCGACAGTGTCAGCTATGATAAGGTTAAAATTGCTGTGTTACAGATTTACGAATTGGTTCCTGAGGCTTACCGCCAACAATTTACAACTTAAAAAAGGATGATCTTCACAGTTTAATCGCTGGTGTTCCGCCTCTGCAGTTATGACTTCCAAGGGCTGTGTGATTGGATTATGCTAGAGCAATTTAAGGACAAAATCACTGATCATGTAGCCACATACATTAACGAACAAAAAGTAAAGACTGTTGCTGATGCTGCGGTTTTGGCAGACGAGTATGTTTTGACTCAAGTGTCTTTGCAGAGCCCAGTATTCGGAGTGAGTGGAGGTGTTTAGAGAGATTTGGGCCTGGCTCACCGAGACACTCTGGTTCACGGACAAAGTTTCATTCAACTCGGGTTGAGCCTGACTTCCGTGGTAAAGCTGACTTTGGTCAAGAGTGTCACTGTCAAGGTTCAGGTCATTGGGGAAAATGAATGTCTGGTTCTCAGCGCTAGGGGTAAATGCAGTACTTGCGCTTATGTTTAATCTAAGCCTACGGTGTTAGTAGCACCTGTTCCACATCAGTTTACTCCTGACACATTGTCTCGTGCCGAGGGGCATGTGAAGGTCCATATTGATCCAGACTATTTACCTTTCATTACGGATGGTTTGTGTCTATGTTAGGGAGTAAGGACCTAGTGCCAGTGAAGATCCTGAGAGACACAGGTGCCTCTGAATCATTTGAGTCTGTTACCCTTCTTTGCTGAGCCTGATTCGGGGAGTAGTGTTCTAATTAAGGGAATAGGTTTGAATACTGTCAGTTCCATTGCATAAACTGATGTTGGATTGTGGACTGGTGACAGGTGAGGTTGTTGTAGGGGTGCGTTCATCGTTGCCTATTGAGGGTATCGACGTTATCCTTGGGAGTAACTTGGCTGGTGAGCCTGTCTGCCTGTCGTGTTCCCATCTCTAGGGGTGTCCGCTAAGCCGTCATTTGTAGGGATTCCTGATGAGAGTGGCACAGTTTTCTCAGATGTGATCTCTGCGTGTGCAGTGACGCATTCTGAGCCATGGCAACCTAGTCACTACGGCGGCTAACGAGAATGGCAAAGAAATCTGTCACTACCTTCCCTGTTATCCCATTATCTGTACCCCAGAGCAATGGGCTGACCCCACATTAGACGAGTTGCGTGACATAATTGTGCCTGTGGAACAGTTGGGAGATGTCGCCCATGGCTATTTTCTCTAAGTGGATGTCCTGATGAGGAAGACAGTGTCTCATGGTAATTGCTTTGTGGGGGAGGCTATTAGTCAGGTTGTTGTACCAGTTAAGCTTTGTGAGTTGGTGTTGACAACTTCCCACAACAACGTTGCTGGACATATGGGTGGGAGGAAGCCTGACAATGGCATA
This sequence comes from Oncorhynchus masou masou, assembly GCF_036934945.1. Classification (NCBI taxonomy): domain Eukaryota; kingdom Metazoa; phylum Chordata; class Actinopteri; order Salmoniformes; family Salmonidae; genus Oncorhynchus; species Oncorhynchus masou. The sequence continues at coordinate 44,016,814 of NC_088226.1, read as the reverse complement.
TTAAGACATTTCTGTTGGCCTAGGTTAAAGAGGGACATTTCTGAGTTCATTAACTGGTCACACCTTTCAATTATTTGGTAAACCTAATCAAGCTATTAAGTCGGTACCACTGTTTCCTTTTCCTGTACTCAGCCAACCTTTGAGTATCTGATTATTGACTGTGTTGGTTCTCTGCCTCGTTCTACAAAGGGTATTAGTTACCTGTTCTCTGTGATGTGTTAGACCACTAGGTTTCCTTCTGCCTATCCTTTCCGGTCTATCACCACTAAGTATGTGCTAAAAGTTTTGACTCAGTTGATCTCACTGTTTGGAATCCCTATGGTCATTCAGAGTGATCAAGAATCTAATTTCACCTCATCTGTTTGGCCAGGTTCTTCAACAGCTCCATATTAAAAACAATTTGTCTAGCGCCTATCAAGCGCTAGACAAATCTGTTCTCCAGGATGACTGGAAGTCTCCGGAGCCACCTCAGTCCCTGTTATCTTATGTGTGTGATTTCCGGTGACGCCTGTACGCCATTGGTGAAATGGCTAAAGAGAAGATATCTTCACAGGAAAGGATGAAGGGCATATTTGATTGGCGAACTGAGCCTCGTCACTTTAGTCCAGGTGACCAGGTTCTTGCTCTGCTGTCAATTGTTGGTTCTCCTTTTCAAGCAAAGTTTCAAGGTCCATATACGGTTGTGTGCACTAAGCAAAACTATCTAGTTGCCACTCCAGAACGGAGAAAAGCACACCATCTGTGCCATGTAAATCTGTTAAAACCATATTATGCACGTTCCTGAGGCCGAACAGTGGGAGTCTACAGAGGATGGTAAAACCTGTTCTTTTGGCCGATACCGTTATTTCGCAGGGTTCTTGTCATGCCAGGTCCGTGCATGGGGAGGAATATGTTCCTGGTCCCGATGATTGCATACTGCAGAGTAGATTGAAAAATTCAGAGACGCTGGATATTTTAGACAGCCTTCTCGCTTATCTACCTGTTGATGGGCGGGAAGAGATGGTCGGTCTGATTCTGAGATTTCCTCATTTGTTTGCTGATACACCTACATGTACAAACTTAATAGAACACGATATTGACGTTGGAGATGCTGAGCCCATTTGGTTCTATATAGTTTCTTCAGAGAAACTGAGTTGTCTGTATGTTGAGGCCAGGTACATGCTGAAGAGTGATATACCAGAGCCTCCTTTCTCCAGTTGGGCTCCTCCATGTATCTTGGTCAGTAAACCGGATGGGACTGATAATGTTGTTGCTGACGCGCTCTCGTGCGCCCTGTTCCTGAATGTCCATGTGACTGACCAGTTATTTTGTTTGGTATTGTCCTGTTCTATCACTTCTGTCTGTTCCCTTCTGGTCTCATTTTCTTCTTTCCTCTTAAAGGTTGCTTCCTGTGTGCAAAGGTTGCTGAGGTCTGGGGAGGATGAGGTTGGCTGGGGAAAGTGGATGTGTGAACACGTACCCCCCCCCTCGTGGATTTAGGATGCAGGCTGGGTCATTTGGGATGCAGGGGGGGTCTTCTATTAGGATACAGGGTAGTATTTTGTTAGTGTGACTGGTATGGTGTTCCGGGGTCCTTGTTGGTCCCTGGTTTTATGGGGGGATGATGACCCTCCCACTCTGTCTGCTGACTTTCTCTTTGCTCTTGTTTTCCTTAATAGGATGTCAGTGGGCGGAGCCGGGAGGGTCGTCAGCGAATTGGGACACACTTGGACTCGGGTGTGTCCCGGGATAAATACACCGCTTCCCCATTCGGGAGACTCTCTCAATGCAGACACGGATAGATTTTGGTTGTGGCACTTTTGTGGCCGTTTTGGTTGATTACTTTGGCACCTTTCAACACCCCTCATTATCACATTTATGCACGCATACACTCACTTACTCTACGAATTACTGACTACACACATCATTGTTAATTGTATTTAATAGTTTACTTTAGTTAACAAATATATTTTATTCCTTATCTCTACGCTGTCACCCTTTTGTTACGAACTTCGAGCCAGTTCGTGACAAGAGTTAGTCACCAACGATAACATGAAAACAGCATAACCAGTTCTGCTAGGGCGAGTGGGGTGTTTTCTCATTGTGTCTTCAAGTAGCTAGCAAGCTATCCAACATTAGCCAGTTAGCTTGGGTGCTTGACTGCCGTTGTGATGTCAGACAGTGCGGCTCAACCCTACTCATCTGCCAGGACGTCCGGTGTTCGCTCTGAACACGAAACGCTCTGAATTTACGAATGGACAATCTGATAGCACAGTTGCAGTCACCAATGCTCTGGAAAATATAACAGCCTAACCAGCTCTGCTACGGCGAGTAATGTTCATTGAGCTGTTCTCCCTCACTTAGATGTCTGGAAGTAGCTAGCTTGGGTGCTTGACTGCTATTGTTAGTACATTCAAAAGTGAGTTTACAAGTTTATCAACTTCTAAAGCAAGATATTTTTCCCATACAATTGCAGTGTATGATATACCATTGTGTAGCTCTGAGTCTCTACTTTTATCCAATGTAAAAAACTAAATTTCTAATTTTGCTACAGAAGACCGATTTGAGCAGGTCGGTCACATATGTATTTTGATGTCTTCACTATTCTACAATGTAGAAAATAGTAAAACAAAGAAAAACCCCTGAATTAGTACATTGGTTCTTTCTGTTGTTACGAGCTTATGCCACAACCGTTAGTGGTAGATGGTGGCATTCTGTCATTGCACCACACTACTCACGATGCTGTTCTATCGGTATTCTAATCTGTGGCATTTAATGGAGACGTTATGAGTCAGTCTCTCCTCTGGCACCAGAGTCCTGCATCAGGCAACAACAAAAACTGTTGGTGGTCATGGAGTTGAGCAAACTTGGGTAAATACAATGAGGCAATGTCACTTGACATGTGGACTGAAGATTTTTGAAATAGGCACGGTGGGCTTTTGGTTTCTCTCCCTCTAAAAACAGAAATAAATAATTCTAAATAACAAACTGGCTTTATTGAAAATGATTTATTTATTTAAAATGTTCAATAGCCTTTTTCCCTTTATTAATATCTCCAATATTACTTTTTAAACAAGCCATACAAAGTTGGTTTCAGAAAAAAGGAACTTGTCTGTCGGCCCTGCATTAAAATACATTTTTTTAAGTGAATTGTGATAAATAACAATATAGCAGCTTCATTTAAGAAACAAAACATTGACATCTGTGCCATATAGATTGCAACATAGTTGGGAAGAGCTTTTCGATGTACCGATTCCATGGCACAGGCTTTATGAATTGACACGCAATTTTCCACTTATTATAACCTACTGCAGGCTTAAAACCTATGGGTTTAACCCTCCTGTTGGGTTCGTTTCATGTTAATTAATTCTGTGTTCCCAGTCCTAAATGACCGCTCCATTATAGCTGATTATAAATCCATAATACATATCACCTAATGTTGTTTTAGAAATGTTTATCAACTGAAGTTCTTGTGTACGTTACAAGTTTTGAACTTGTATTTGGTATTTATGGGCTGCAGGCCTCATTGACTTGAGCTCATATAACTCGTTTTGAGTAAAAAAAGCACAATTTATGGAATATGACAAATAGTCAGATTAAACATATTGTGCTCTTTATCAGACTACTTTGTGTCAAAGTTTAACAAGGACTTTTGTTTTGAAACCATTTCATAAAAAAAAAATATATATATATATATTGACTAGATATTGTCATCAACCCGGGATATGGTGTATCTCGTTGGCCCTGGGGTCAGTCACCCTGATCACATTTTCAGCCGACATCTGACCTCTTCTCTCAGGTAGGGATGAAGACCAGGACCAATTCCCATTCTTTGACTGGAATGTAACAACCTCAGCAGGGCCCTCTTCCTCATCACTGGATTGTTCCACATTGGTTGTCTCTTGGTCTGGATCATATTCTGTGTTGTCTTCAACTTCTGACACTTCCTCCTCTAATGCATCTTCACTGTCAGTTTCCTGGCCTTTCTCCTCATCACCAAATATATGATCAAGAGCCTCACATACAGTATATCGTTTGGTTATTGTGCTGCCATAGAATGAATTGTGAGCAAGGCCTCAAAAAAGCTTTATATACCAGAGCTGTGACAAAAGTTCTATATATTATTGAAACAATGTTGTGATTGTTTGTGAGAATGCCAACAAGTGTGGTTCCTGTGGGGGAAAGATTATATTGGGGAAAGGTTCCTGTGGGAGTTGCCATGGAAGCCAAGAAGGGGAGTGAGGTGTGAATGTATGTGCTCAAACACACATGCATGTGATGATCTGGGAGGGGATGCCAACAGGTGTGGTTCCCGTGGGGGAAAGGTTCTATTGGGGAAAGGTTCCCGTGGGGGTTGCCATGGAAGCCAAGAAGGGGAGTGAAGTGTGTGTGTGTTTGCTCAAACATGCATGTGAGGGTCTGGGAGAGGAAGTGTGTCCTTCCGATGAATGGACATGTGCCTGAACAAAATTTTATACACCAATTGTAGTCTCACCCATCCATTTCTAATGACCGGTCATTTTTGACCGGGAACACCACAGGTGTATAAAAGTTAAATAAAACACCCCAAATTTTATGAAAATCATCAAAATGTATTTTGTGTGTTCAGATGCCCTATGTGGACAAAGTCATGGAACATTATGACAATCCGATTAAATGGACTACATTTTTCAGAGAGAACTTGTAAATCGGCCAATTCGACCGGAACACAGCAGGAGGGTTAACCTTCTGAATGAATTATTATATTGAAGATAGAAGCCGCCTCTTAATGAGATCCCGAGAGCCGATCTGTTATCCAACGATTATTATTGTTATACTGTAATTAACCATGCATTATTATTTAAAAGCCCCTTAGATATTCTCACATACCAGATTTGCCGTTACAAAAAATGCTCCTGTTGTGTGTTCAGTTATTTGTAACCATAAAGAATGTAAACAAGCATTATGTGCATTTTTTTTTAGATGCTGTGTTTTTATTTACAGTAATGATGGACACCTGGAGGCATTTTGAAAACATGTTACAAACAGTTTTTTTCCCACGAGTGTACTGTAGCAGGTGTGGCACAATGTTTACATGATGGGCTATTAGCAGGACAATAGACTCTTTATACATTGATTTATTTACAGAATTATAATTCAATAGCCCGGTGTGATATTCCCTCAAACGTGCAATGTATATGTATATTTCAACTACCAATTAGTTGCACTTCCCCCCAGCTCAATGACCACGGTAAAACCTTGCGGAGATGATCAATGTATTTGTTGCATTATTGTATCGTCAATTTCTCAAGTTAAAACATCTTGATGGCCATCACCAGTTCATCTTTGCTTGTAGGCTTGGCAGAGTTACAGATTAATGTTTTCAGTTGATGCCAAACAAGTTTGATCGGGTTTAAAATCAGGAGACCTACATGTAGAGATTAAAAAATAATTTTAGATATACTGTAGGTCTACCGTAGGCGAAATGAGTCGCACTAGTGTTGAGACTAGTCAGTTTACCCTAACATTTCCGTTGCTCTTCTGACAGCAGAACTTAATGAACTGCTCACCAGGCACAGCAAAGGCTGTCTAGACATTTATGCTGTTCCGCTATTCCAAGGATGTGTAACCAAAGAGATATACGAGAGGACACAGAATACCAACTAGGATGGATCCAGAAGCAACTGTGGCTTACCAGTGAACCTTTGGGTGTTCATCATTAATACTGTGTCTCAGAAGTTTCTGTCCATGACTGATGCAACCCGAAAAAGCATTAAAGACCAAGTTAATGAGTTATTGAGGTCAATGAGAAAGTCTGGCCTGCTCTCCCTTAGGTAAAGAATTAGGCACTTTCCCATGTTTACTACAGTATTTACTGTAGGCTATGTGTACTTGTCAGACTGCACAGTAGCCTAATAAACACATACATTTTGAAATATTTTTTTTTACCATGGTAGATGCTGTGTTTTTGGTTGATGGCCAACATTAAAAACTGTCAAATGCTTTTGTGAATTCAACCGCTTTATTTTTTAATTATTTAAGGCTCCTTTCTCTTCTCTGTGCTGGAGTGAAAGCAACAAATGAAAGCAACAAATTGTTGCTTACTGGAACACCCAAAGTCATTCAATTGTTATAATAGGATTTGAAGCAATAGCCTACCTGCGTATTTCAGCACAGTTTCATGCTGCTTATCAAGACCAACGGGACTGTTCTTGATAAATCAATGTTAGGATTATTCTGCTCTTCAATCTCAGTCACTTAGTAGCCTACTCCGGACCGGTCACGTTGTACAGAACCAACTTTTGAAAGCCAGTCACCGCTTCCCCCCACCATAACAAAACTTGTCTCTTTCTTATGTCAACAGTGAAGAGGCGACTCCGGGATGCTGGCCTTCTAGGCAGAGTTGCAAAGGAAAAGCCATATCAAACTGGCCAATAAAAAGAAAAGATTAAGATGGTCAAAAGAACACAGACGCAGATGAACTCTGCTTAGAAGGCCAGTATCCCGGAGTTGCCTCCTCACTCTAATAGACACTCTAATATACTTGTTTTCTTGATCAGTTGTGTACTGGGGCCTCCCACTCTTTCTATTCTGGTTAGAGACAGTTTTGCGCTGTTCTGTGAAGGGAGTAGTACACAGCGTTGTATGAGATCTTCAGTTTCTTGGCAATTTCTCGCATGGAATAGCCTTCATTTCTCAGAACAAGAGTAGACTGACAAGTTTCAGAATAAAGTTATTTGTTTTGAGCCTGTAATTAAACCCACAAATGCTGATGCTCCAGATACACAACTAGTCTAAATGCCAGTTTTATTGCTTCTTTAAAATCAGAACAACGGTTTTCAGCTGTGCTAACATAATTGTAAAAGTTTTTTTAATGAACAATTAGCATTTTAAAATGATAAACTTGGATTAGCTAACACAACGTGCCATTGTAACTCAGGAGTGATGGTTGCTGAAAATGGGCCTCTGTACGCCTATGTAGATATTCTATTACAAATCAGACGTTTCTAGCTCCAATAGTCATTTACAACATTAACAATGTCTACACTGTACTTCTCATCAATTTGATGTTATTTTAATGGACCAAAAATGAGCTCTTATTTCAAAAACAAGGACATTTCTAAATGACCCCAAACTTTTGAACAGTAGTGTATACCGAATATTTATTTGAAAATACTGTCTTTAAAATATTTCCAACGATATGTATTTGAAGTAATTGTAAACACATGCCAATACTTTACAAATTGTATTTTGAAAAACATTCCAATATTCAACTACTTTTCTTTCAAATTAAGCTCATCTTAATACTTGTTTTCAAATGTATTGAAAAGTAATTGAAATATCTGAAATAGTATTTGAACCCAGGTCGTTGTGTGTGTATATGTATCTGTCAGCCACCTCATTGAGTGCTGGGGAAATGTGAACATGAACAATGAGGAATCAGCAACAGAAGAATATATTTCCATTTTCAGATCAGGAAGAAAGATCCTTTTGCTTGCAAAGACATCAAAGGTTTGGACAAATACTCATTCAAGGGCTTTTCTTTACTTTACTATTTTCTACATTTTAGAATAATAGTGAAGACATCAAAACTATGAAATAACACATATGGAAACATGTAGTAACCAAAAGTATTTTGCCTTGACACCTTTCACACTCTTGTTATTCTCTCAACCAGCTTCACCTGGAATACTTTTCCAACAGTCTTGAAGGAGTTCCCACATATGCTGGGCACTTGTTGGCCTCTTTTCCTATACTCCGCAGTCCAACTCATCCCAAACCATCTCAATTGGGTTGAGGCCAGGCCATCTGATGCAGCACTCCATTACTCTCCTTCTTGGTCAAATAGCCCTTACACAGCCTGGGTGTGTGTTGGGTCATTGTCCTGTTGGAAAACAAATGATAGTCCCACTAAGTGCAAACCAGATGGGATGGCGTATCGCTGCAGAATGCTGTGGTAGCCATTCTGGTTAACCTTAACTTGAATTCTAAATATATCACCAACAGTGTCACAAGCAAAGCACCACCACATCATCACACCTCATGAACCATGCATCACGGTGGGAACCACACATACAGAGATAATCAGTTCACCTGCTCTGCATTTCACAAAGACATGGCGGTTGGAACCAAAAATCTCACATTTGGACTCAGACCAAAGGACAGATTTCAGTCTAATTCAAATCAAAGGAAAAAGGAAACTGCACACTGCTCTTGATAGTATCAAGAGCAGTGCACGGTTTCCTTTTTCCTTCATCTTGTTCATCTGTTGCCATGCACCTGCAAAAATGATTGCTCAGATGTGCAAGTGCCTTTTTGAATTTTGAAGTTTAAATCAAATCAAATTGTATTAGTCACATGCCCCGAATACAACTGCTGTAGACCGTACAGTAAAATGCTTACTTACTAGCCCCTAACCAACCATGCAGTTTAAAACCCCCCAGCTAAGAATTAGAAATACAAGTAACAAGTATTTAAAGAGCAGCATTAAAATAACAATAGCGAGACTATATAAAAGGGGTAGCGGTATGGAGTCAATGTGCGGGGGTACTGGCTAGTTGAGGTAATATGTACATGTAGGTAGAGTGACTACGCATAGATGGTAACAGAGTAGCAGTGGTGTAAAAGAGAGGAGGGGCAATAGGTTTTGTCGTGCCCTCTTCACAACTGTCTTGTGTGCTTGGATCATGTTAGTTTGTTGGTGATATGGACACCAAGAAACTTGAAGCTCTCAACCTGCTCCAATGCAGCCGTCAATGAGAATGGGAGTGTGCTTGGTCCTGTTTTTTTCCTGTAGTCCACAATCACCTTTGTCTTGATCACGTTGAGGGAGAAGTTGTTATCCTGGCACCACATGGCCAGTTCTCTGACCTATAGGCTGTCTCGTTGTTGTCGGTGATCAGGCTGTTGTGACACTGTTGCCCAACTGAGGGGCCACTGTGTTGAGGATCAGCGTGGCGGATGTGTTGTTACCTACCCTTACCACCTGGGGGCGGCCCATCAGGAAGTCCAGGATCCAGTTGCGGAGGGAGGTGTTTAGTCCAAGGGTCTTTAGCTTATTGATGAGCTTTGAGGGTACTATGGTGTTGAACGCTGAGCTGTAGTCAATGAATAGCATTCTCACATAGGTGTTCCTTTTGTCCAGGTGGGAAAGGGCAGTGTGGAGTGCAATAGAGATTGTATCATCTGTGGATCTAATGTATATTGCTTGTGTCTGTTGGCCCTAGCAAGTCCATTATTATTTTTTGTGTCCTTTAGTAGTGGTTTCTTTGCAGCAATCGACCATGAATGCCTGATTCACGCAGTCTCCTCTGAACAGTTGATGTTGAGATGTGTCTGTTACTTGAACTCTGTGAAGCATTCATTTGGGCTGCAATCTGAGGTGCAGTTAATTCTAATGAATTTATCCTCTGCAGCAGAGGTAACTCTGCGACTTCCTTTCCTGTGGTGGTCCTCATGAGAGCTAGTTTCATCATAATGTTTGATGGTTTTTGTGACTGCACTGTCAGAATAAATCAAATGTATTCATAAAGTCCTTCTAACATCCGCTGATGTCACAAAGTGCTGTACAGAATCCCAGCCTAAAACCCTAAACAGTAAGCAATGCAGGTGTAGAACCTTTCAAAGTTCTTGAAATGTTCCGTATGTTTCATATCGTAAAGTAATGATGGATTGTCGTTTCTCTTTGCTTATTTGAACTGTTCCTTCCTTAATATGGACTTGGTATTTTACAAAATAAGGGTATCTTACCTTGTCACAACACAACTGGCTCAAAGGCATTAAGGGAAGAAATTTCACAAATTAACTTTTAACAAGGTCCACCTGTTAATTTAAATGCATTCCAGATGACCACCTCATGAAGCTGGTTGAGAGAACGCCAAGAGTGTGCAAAGCTGTCATCAAGGCAAAGGGTTGCTACTTTGAAGAAACTCAAATATAAAATATATTTGGATTTGTTTAACAATTTTTTGGTTACTACATGATAACAAATGTGTTATTTCATAGTTATGATGTCTTCACTATTCACTATAAACCCTGGAGTGAGTAGGTGTCAACTTTTTGACTGGTACTGTATAATTTAGCTACTCTACCTGCTACATTCATGATGAGAAAACTAACTAGCTAGATAGCCAAGTTGCTAGTTAGCTAACTAACTCGCTAGATAGCCAAGTTGCTAGTTAGCTAACTAACTCGCTAGATAGCCAAGTTGCTAGTTAGCTAACTAACTAGCTAGATAGCCAAGTTGCTAGTTAGCTAACTAGCAAGATAGCTAGCCAAGTTGCTAGTTAGCTAACTAACTAGCTAGCTAGCTAGCATGTTGCTAGTTAGCTAACTAACTAGCTAGATAGCCAAGTTGCTAGTTAGCTAACTAACTAGCTAGCTAGCCAAGTTGCTAGTTAGATAGCTAAGCTAGTTAGCTAGCTAAGTTAGTTAGCTAGACAGCTTATATTAACCAGTAATACAAAATATGCCTAAACATTTTAAAACTTTAGCTGTCACCTTGAGGCTTGATAGGGGGTAAAATATAATCTCTAATTCTTTACTAGCTAGATGACCAATTAGCTTTTATTCCTCTATGAATCTTGCTAGCCCTACTGACTGCCGGCTAAACCAACATTCTTGATTCTAGTTACTAAGATAAATAAAACAACTCAAATTAGCTACTCAATTTAGCATTAACTTCTTTGAAGTATTTTCTGAACAGCTTCTCAAGTCTGTGTTTCTCCAGTTGTCAACCATACATCATTTACACACTCATTTGTGGCACCCAGATTCAAAAATTACAGTTGGGAACTCTGAAAATAAGTGATTGTTGTTGCTAGGCTACCAGTTGCAGCGCTTTTAAGCTTGCGAATTGCAGGTGCCTTTAAAAGTATAGCTTGTGTCTGAAAGAATTATATGGATTTAATATTTGTCAAATTATTGAGCATATTCTCAAAACTCAAATAAGCATCAGAAATTGTCCTAATTGAGCATATCAAAATGTATATCAAGATCCGGATATGGACCTCAGTGAAGAGCCTATGCATTGTATGTGCTGAGAAAATATACTATGTAGGCCTACAGTCAGTATATACAGAAATCCAGAAGGAATTCAAAAGTGATTTGTGCATTAAAGAAAAATATGGGTTTAATATTTGTCAAATTATTGAGTATGTGGTGAAAACTCAGTAATGCCTCTGAAATCCTCTTTATTTTCAGCATATCAACATTTGCATATGGACAGCCAAGGGAAGCATATTTCGAATCAATATAGTTTAATATCTTGAATGTGCTGAGAAAACACAGATATGCAATGTATACCGTCAGTATTTGTCAACATGAGAGAAAATAGGTTGTCACATATTTCAGGATATTGAATGAGTCCATATCCAGCCATAGGAAATGTCCATGTGTGATATTCAGAGTAATCCCAATAGCATACATGTCTAAAAGGCACATCTGGATTCTGAAATTCTCAGGACATAGTGCATATCCAAAAATATGCATTGGAAATGGTCTGTATTCTTTAGAATATCAAAAATGTGCCATGTAAAGATATCCCCTGATTATGGACCCTTTTTGCCCAGTGCTTGTGTCTCCCCTGTTTGGTTTGCTCCATGTTTGTTTTTACACCATACCGTAAGTTTGTGGGGTTTTTATTTTCCTTTAATTTGTCTATTAATTAAGGGAATCTAGTGGGCATCCATGATGGGTGTTAAGACGCTTCTCGATTTCGCTTGGCCAGCACCCCCATGGTTCCCTTTCAGAACCCCTTTTAAAACCTCACCTGTTTCCTTTTGGTTGTCAGTGGCTCATTTGTTAGTTCCATTTTTCTGTTGGGTGACTATTTTTTGTTTCTTGTTGGGGAATGTAACACCCAGTACACCACCATTTTACTATTTCCTTTTGCAATACATCCTATTTTACTATGATGTCTTACGACGGCCTTGAAACTCCATTTGTCACATTTCTACTGATTGCACTAAAAATAAATACTTTCCCAATGATAGATTGTATTTTTTTCAGATCTCCTTACAGTACTTTCTGTATGTCCATCTGAACAGACATTATGACTGAACATTCACTCCTCACAGGGACTGTTTACCATTTATCATAACATGTTCTCACCTCTTTCTCAGCACAATGACTGTCAGCTGTGTCCGACACCTCTTGCTGAGGGTGAAGAGTTTGTCAACGATCCGTCTGGATTTGGCGATAAGCTGTCTGCTGCTGAGATCTAGCTGTCTGTAGCGCTGATGGACGGCAGGCTCCGTTTTCCAGAAGTACTGGATGGCAGATGTGTTGAGGGCGTAGAATGTCGGTAGTCTCCGTACAAAGTTCTGGAACTCCTCTGCAAGGCAGACAGGTGTGAAGAGGTTTAATGCTCCATTGCAGTTCTGCTCCGCTTAGTACTTTATATGATTCTGTTAATTTTTGGCTCATAGTCAAACGGATCACTTTAGGGAGATGGCACATGGGAATTGGTTTGCTGGGCCACCGTGGGGGAAACTGGAAGAGATACTATTTGACACATATGATAAATGGGGAGAGGCTGAACTAAATGTGGGTTTGTGTATGAAATGTCCTAGCAGATCAAGCTCATCTCTGTGTGTGGAGGCCAAACAGAAACTGAAAATGTTACCTTGCTTCAGGGTATCCGGTTTAATGAGTGAATAGGGGCAAAACTGGAATTAACCAAAATATTTTCAGAGCTATCAATAGCCATTGAATAAATCCAACCTAATCTAATAAGTGACTGTGATATTTACAATTAACAGTGGTGTGTATTTCTATCTGATTACAATAGGCATTTGTTCTCAGATTAGCCATTTTGTAATACACTACATGGCCATAAGTATGTGGACTCTCCTTGTTGAAAATTTCATTCCAAAATCATGGGCATTAATATGGAGTTGGTCCCCCTTTTGCTGCAGCCTCTACTCTTCAGGGAAGCCTTCCACTAGATATTGGAACATTGCTATGGGATCTTGCTTTATTTTAGCCACAAGAGCATTAGTGAGGTAGGGCACTGATGTTGGGTGATTAGGCCTGGCTCGTAGTCGGCATTCCAATTTATCCCAAAGGTGTTCGATGGGGTTAAGGTCAGGCCAGTCAAGTTCTTCCACACCGATATTGACAAACCATTTATGTATGGACCTCGCTTTGTCTTGGAAACAGGAAAGGGCTTTACCCAAACTGTTGCGACAAAGTTGGAAGCACAGAATCATCTAGAATGTCATTGCATGCTGTAGAGTTAAGATTTCCCTTTACTGGAACTAAAAGGCACAGCCCCTACTGCTCAGCCATGGAAACCCCTTTCATGAAACTCCTGACAAACAGTTATTGTGCAAAACGCTTCATATGGGGATGGTTTCTGTTTTTTGAAAGTTACATATCTTGAAAACTTGATTGTTGACAAGGAAAACCTTTCAGGACCATGTCAAAATTGGACGAATGAAACAAATACGAAAATATTGTTTTGGGGTGGAATTTTCCTTTAAAGTTGTTGTACTAGTCCACTTGTAGTCCTGATTGTTGCAAAATTTGTTAAAGATATGTGAATCGTTTCAGGAAACTAGGCGTATGTTGCACGTCACTATTTCACAGGAGAGGCATTTGAACGTAAACATATCATTTTTTCAAAATGCATTTTTGGGGTGAAATGCCTTCTGGAACATGTGAACATTCATGTGCCTTAATAACAATAAATGGTTAAATTACAAGCCTAGTAGGTTGGAATAAGGATGAATAAGGTGCCCAGAGTAAACTAGAGTAAACTACCTGCTACTCAGGCCCAAAAGCTAGAACATGCATATATTTGGTTAGAAAACACTGACGTTTCTAAAACTGTTTGATTGATGTCTGTGAGTATAACAGAACTCATAAGGCAGGCAAAAACCTGAGAAAAAAATCCAACCAGGAAGTGGGAAATCTGAGGTTTGTAGTTTTTTAAATCATTGCCTATCCAATATACAGGGTCTATGGGGTCATTTTGCACTTCCCAAGGCTTCCACTAGATGTCAACAGTCTTTAGAACCTTGTTTCAGGCTTCTACTGTGAAAGGGGAGAGAATAAGAACTGTTTGAGTCAGGTGTCTGGCAGAATGCCATGAGCTCAGTCAGGCGCACGACCGTGAGAGCTAGCTGCGTTCCTTTTCACTTCTAAAGACAAAGGAATTGTCCGGTTGAAACATTATTGAAAACATCCTCAAGATTGATTCTATACATGTTTCTACGAACTGTAAATATTACTTTTTGACTTTGTCTTAACTAAGTGATTGCGCATTGAGCATTTGGATTACTGGGCTAAACGCGAGAAACAAAAAGGGGGTATTTGGACATAAAATATGGACTTTTTCGAACAAAACAAACATTTATTGTGGAACTGGGATTCCGGGGAGTGCATTCCGATGAAGATCAAAGGTAAGTGAATATTTATAACGCTATTTCTAGTTTTGTGACACCTCTCCTTCTTTGGAAAATGGCTGTATGTTTTTCTGGGAGATCTTTGTGGGCTATACTCAGCCTTGTTTCAGGATGGTAAGTTGGTGGTTGAAGACATCCCTCTAGTGATGTGGGGGCTGTGCTTTGGTAAAGTGGGTGGGGTTATATCCTTCCTGTTTGGCCCTGTCTGGGGGTGTCCTCGGATGGGGCCACAGTGTCTCCTGACCCCTCCTGTCTCAGCCTCCAGTATTTATGCTGCAGTAGTTTATATGTCGGGGGGCTAGGCTCAGTTTGTTATATCTGGAGTTCTTCTCCTGTCCTATTCGGTGTCCTGTGTGAATCTAAGTGTGCGTTCTCCAATTCTCTCCTTCTCTCTTTCTTTCTCTCTCTCGGGGGACCTGAGCCCTAGGACCATGCCCCAGGACTACCTGACATGATGACTCCTTGCTGTCCCCAGTCCACCTGGCCGTGCTGCTGCTCCAGTTTCAACTGTTCTGCCTTATTATTATTCGACCATGCTGGTAATTTATGAACATTTGAACATCTTGGCCATGTTCTTTTATAATCTCCACCCGGCACAGCCAGAAGAGAACTGGCCACCCCACATAGCCTGGTTCCTCCTTAGGTTTCTTCCTAGGTTTTGGCCTTTCTAGGGAGTTTTTCCTAGCCACCATGCTTCTACACCTGCATTGCTTGCTGTTTGGGGTTTTAGGCTGGGTTTCTGTACAGCACTTTGAGATATCAGCTGATGTACGAAGGGCTATATAAATAAATTTGTTTTGATTTGATAATCGCAAGGTGTGCTTTCGCCGTAAATCCTTTTTGAAATCTGACACAGTGGTTGCGTTAGGAGAAGTTTATCTATAATTCCATGCATAACACTTGTATCTTATCAATGTTTATTATGACTATTTCTGTAATTTGATGTGGCTCTCTGCACTTTCACCGGATGTTTGAGATAATGCATTTCTGAACATAAGACCAATTTCAAATGAGGTTTTTGGACATAAAGATGAACTTTATCGAACAAAACACACTTATTGTCTAAAATGGAGTCCTGTGAGTGCCATCCAGTGAACATCAAAGGTTAGTGATTAATTTTAACGCTATTTCGGAGTTTTGTGACACCTCTCCTTCTTTGGAAAATGTCTCTCTGTTTCTCTGTGACTTGGCGCTGACCTAACATAATCGCAAGGTGTGCTTTCGTCGTAAAGCCTTTTTGAAATCAGACACTGTGGCTGGATTAACGAGAAGTTTATCTTTAAAATGGTGTATAATACATTTAATTATGAGATTTTTGTTGTTTTGAATTTGGCGCCCTGCAATTTCACTGGCTGTGGTTGAGGTGGGACGCGTCCCACATATCCTAGAGAAGTTAGCCACAGAAAAAGTTAAGAACCTTCCCGCTAGCCATGATTGGCTGAGATAATGGAAGGGCTAGACATGCCAAGAGATGAGTTTGGATTGGTCTGACATGTAGCTTCTGTCTAGAACATGAGCTGCTCAGTATGTGTAGGTAATCCTTTCTAACAACTATTTTTTAAGGATATCACGAAAAACTGCAAATGTGTTGATAATGCTCTCCAATTTCTAGAAGACGATTATGCCATGCTTACTCTCTCTGTCTCTGAAAATGAGTCAGACGATGAGGAAATCCCTGATTTAAGTAAAAACATTTTCATTGAACCAGACATTGTGGAGTCTTCTGGAACAGCGATGGACAGTGTTGTTGTCACATAGGAAGTGAAATTGGTGGAACCGTAGTATGATAGCTAAGGAGATTAAGAAAATTCTGAAGTTTTATTGCAAATATGCAGAGGAAGTTGAAAAGAGAACACACAGAAGGCTGATGTATAAAACACCTGAATCTGGATTACATCTTCAAACTAAGGGGGAGCATGACATCTGTGACAGAGACGTAGACGTGCTCATCCATGTATACTGTAAGAGTCTAGCTAGCAACATTTTCAGATATTATACGTTTCTCTATTTAGTCAGAAAGTTGTTTATTGGCTAGCTACATGTCTAAATAAAAGAATCCACTATACAAGTAACCATTTACAGCTTCTGTATCCTGTGCATGTGACAAATAAACATAGATTTTATTTTAAATAGTGTGTGTTTACCAGACAGTGTGATGTGATGTGAAGAACATGACTTGCACCAAAGTCAAATTAGGATATAACGTTAGGCCAAAGAGACAGTGTCCAAGTTCATCAAACCTCCAGTAGAATACCTGTTACTGTAATTTAATTATGCCAATGTGCTTTCATCAATTGAAAGCCCTTAATCTATTTTATGAGAATTTCTAAGATTTCTTCTTTGCATAAAATAGACGCAGACCAGTCTTTCAATAATAGGTAATAGAATTTATTCTCGGAGCGCGCTCCCACTTAATCACGTGCAGCAGTTTATATACAGATCATGACGTCATTTCATTGCTTTAACAGAATCCCCTCCTCTCGACCGGGACAAAGTGAGGTGAAAAGTTCATTCTAACTTAGTAACACACTCCCAGATAACTTTTGACCCCCCAACATTATCGATCACCACTGAACTGACAGTTTTAATTAACAGAAAATCTAGGAATGCACTCACTGCCTTATCTAAAAACCCCAGAGCTAAGTTTCTGTAGGGTCAACCATAGGCCAACGACCTTATCTCTTTTCACAGTCCACAACACATTTGTTTTATTCCTAGTTGGGATGGTGTTCATTAACTTTTTATTACTCCTTGTCCGTGTCACACAATCCCTTCTTAAGAACTCATATTGTTAATCACTTATAAAACAGAATATAAGTTTACTTAGTTACAATTCTATTTAAAATGGGGATATTGTTTATTCATTATTCCATAATAAATCCAACAATACCCTACTTTTATTTTGTCACACTCACAACCGTAAGCTATTTTCTGTAATTATCTCACCATTCACTTGTAAATAATGATCTTGTGAGTTTATTTCCGTGTAATAATGAATTACAAAATTACCTCAAGTTGTGAGCTACAATATGATAATTATTTGAGCTGGCTAGCCAGAAAACATAACACTAGTTAGCTATCCAACCAGCTACAAACAAACTAAGACATTGTTTAGATAGTTACTTTTATTTGCCGGATTTCTAGATTGACATACAGTTGAAGTCGGAAGTTCACACAAAGTAGTCTTAATGACTCCAACCTAAGTCTTTCAACCACTCCACAAATGTCTTGTTAAAACCTCTTGAAGCTAGGGGGCACTATTTTTATGTTTGGAAAAATAACGTTCCCAAAGTAAACGGCCTATTTCTCAGGACTAGATGCTAGAATATGCATGTAATCGACAGATTAGGATAGAAAACACTCTAAAGTTTCCAAAACTGTCAAAATATTGTCTGTGAGTATAACAGAACTGATATTGCAGGCGAAACCCTGAGGAAAATCAAACCAGGAAGTGGCTTCTATTTTGAAAACTCCATGTTCCCTAGCCTGCCTTTGCTCCATTTAAAGGGATATCAACCAGATTACTTTTCCTATCGCTTCCTCAAGATGTCAACAGTCTTCAGACATAGTTTCAGGCTTTTATTTTGAAAAATGAGCGAGAAAGATAACATCGTGTCATTGTATGGCTGGGTGCCAGCAGCGTTTTGCTTGGCGCAACAGAGTTTGGGCAGCTATTGCCTTTCCCTATCCTACTGAAAAAGAAGGTTGCGGTTGATATATTATCGATTATATACTTTAAAAACAGGAAATGAGCAGGATTTTTGAGGCTCTGTTTTCCATTGTCTCCTTATATGGCTGTGAATGCGAGAGGAGTAAGTCTGCCCTTTCTGTCGTTTCCCCAAGGTGTCTGCAGCATTGTGACGTATTTGTAGGCATATCATTGGAAGATTGACCATAAGAGACCACATTTACCAGGTGTCCGCCCGGTGTCCTGCGCCGAAATTGGTGCGCAAAAGTCAGCTGCAAGTATTTTTCCACAGAATTCAGAGGAGAATGCAGGCTTCCACGAACGATATATCAATGAAGAGATATGTGAAAAAACACCTTGAGGATTGATTCCAAACAACGTTTGCCATGTTTGGGTCGATATTATGGAGTTAATTCGGAAAAGGTTTGACGTTGTAGGTGACTGAATTTTCGGTTCGTTTCGGTAGCCAAATGTGATGTACAAAACGGAACGATTTCTCCTACACACAGACGCTTTCAGGAAAAACTGCGCATTTGGTATGTAACTGAGAGTCTCCTCATTGAAAACATCCGAAGCTCTTCAAAGGTAAATGATTTTATTTATTTGGTTATCTGGTTTTTGTGAAAATGTTGCGTGCTAAATGCTACTCAAAATGCTAAGCTAGCTTAGCATACTCTTACACAAATTAGTGAATTGCTATGGTTCAAAAGCATATTTTGAAAATCTGAGATGACAGTGTTGTTAAGAAAAGGCTAAGCTTGAGAGCAGGCGCATTATTTTCATTTTATTTGCGATTTTCAGAAATCGTTAATGTTGCGTTATGCTAATGAGCCTGAGACTTTAGTCACGATCCCGGATCCGGGATGGGGAGATTCAAGAGGTTAAAGTGTACTGTTAGCTAGCTATTGTTAGCTGGCTGACTCGCTTGCAAGCAAACGTTACATATATGATCTTATTATTCGTATCTTAGAGCCATTTGCTTGGCTAATTATAGCCTAATGTTAGCTAGCTAACATTGAACCTGGTTGATTAGCGACCCACAAATTCATCGAGGGTGGTAACGTCATGAGTTGGAATTATGGTTCATTGTTTACCTAGCTAGCTAGCTACACGTCTTAACAAAATACTCACTATGCAAGTCACCATTTCGGGTGAGGTCATAAATTCAGTCTGGCCATCTACTCCTATTTCAGAGCACTCGTCTGTGTGTGTGCCAGAATAACTGATTAATTTACAAACACCCATTGACAAAAACAACTTAATACAACTGTTTCCGGCAGCACAGTTACAGTCACCAATGCTCTGGATAACGTAACAGCCTAACGAGCTCTGCTAAGGCGACTAAAATAGTCAGTGGGGTGTTCTCATTTGTGTCTAGAAGTAGCAAGCAAGCTAGCCAATGTTAGCCAGTTAGCTTGGGTGCTTGACTGCTTTTGTGAGATCAGAACGTTAGAATCAACCCTAATTATTTACTAGAGCGTCAAGTGCACTCTAACACTGAGAAATGCTCTGATTTTACTAACGGACAATCTGACAGCATAGTTGCAGTCACCAACGCTCTGGATAACGTAGCAGCCTAACCAGCTCTACTAGGGCGAATAATGTTCAGTGAGCTGTTTCCTCTTTCTGTCTGGAAATAGCTAGCAAATTGGCTTGGGTGCTTGACTGCTGTTAGTACAGAAAACTCGGATCAACATGTAAAGAGATAGGTGGGGCTAAAGCTGAAGAGTGTGTGAATGTTGCTGAATGGGTGTAGACAAAGGGTTCTCCGTTAGAAGTACCAAAACATTCAATGGCCATTTTCTCAAAAGTGAGTTTACAAGTTTATCGACTTTCAAAGCAGAATTACTTACCCATTGTTCCTCATGTAGTGGATGATATACATTTTTTTTTAGCTCTGAGTCTCTACTTTTATCCAATGTAAAAAAAACAATTGAACATTTCACTATATAAGACCGATTTGAGCCTGTCGGTCACATATACTAAATACATTTTTAAACGGATGGGTTTATTGCTGTATACATTTTGGAACACCAGACTGATAATGTAATGCAGCGTGTCATTTGTGTTTACACTTTTTCATAACAACAACGACAAGTTTGATGTCAGACGACAATAGAATGTTAACTTCTTAAGGTATAGGAGGCAGCATTTTCACTTTTGGATAAAAAGCGTGCCCAATTTCAACTTCCTGCTACCCATGCCAGGAATATAACATATGCATATCATTAGTAGATTTGGATAGAAAACACTGTAAAACCCAGAGGACTAACCGTTCAGAATGTTTTTGTTTGGTCTCTGTCTGTTCACTAAGTTCTCATTGGCAAATTATATTTTTAGGAACCTGTTTTCAGTTTCTACCACTTCCACTGGATGTCACCAGTCTTTGGAATTGAGGTTATTCATTTGTGCAATGAAGAAGTAGGCCATCTAGGAACTGGGTAACACTGTTGAGAGTTGCACAAGACGTGAAAAGTAGCATGGTTTGTTGTCTTCCTGTATTGAACACAGATAGACCCGTCTACAATTTGATCGATTATTAACGTTTAAAAATACCTAAAGTTGTATTACAAAAGTAGTTTGAAATATTTTGGCAAAGTTTATAGGCAACCTTTGAAATATTTTGTAGTGACGTTGCGTTTTTTGGAAGATGTTTTTTTCTGGATCAAACTCGTCAAATAAATGGACATTTGGATATATATGGACGGAATTAATCGAACAAAAGGACCAATTGTGATGTTTATGGGACATATTGGAGTGCCAACAAAAGAAGCTCGTCAAAGGTAATGCATGTTTTATATTTTATTTCTGGTTTTGTGTAGCGCCTGCAGGGTTGAAATATGCTACCCACTTTGTTTACTATTGGTCTATCATCACTTTCGCCAAAAAGCCTTTTAAAAATCTGACATGTTGGCTGGATTCACAACGAGTGTATCCTTAATTGAGTATCTTACATGTCTGATTTAATGAAAGTTCGATTTTTATATATATATTTTTTTTGCCGTGCTGCATTTTACGTTTTTTTCCCAAGTGGGACGCAACTGTTCCCTATACCATAAGAAGTTAATGATGTAACTGCAACAACTGTCTACAGACAAGTCGATAGACGTAGTATGAACAAGCCTTTGGTCTTGAAATCTTTGGTTGTTTTGTACACTACTGTACTCACTCTGTTTAGCACATGGCCTCACATGGGAATCTTTAAAGAGATGGGTGGGGCTAAAGCTTAAAAGGTTGTGAATGATGCTGAAAGGGTGTTGTCAAAGAAGAGCTCTCCAGTAGGTGTACCAAAACATTCCAGGGACATTTTCTCAAAAGTTTACCAACTTCCAAAGCAGAATTGCTTTCCCATTGTTCTTCAACTGTACTGTATGTACATTTAAAAAAATACTTTTTCAAATTTTTCGACATAAGACTGTATCGAGTCAGTCGGTCACATATGTACGCCCTCTGGTGGGTATGGTCATCACAAAACAAATTAATCCTACTTTTTGACCAGAATAAGGGCAATGTATCTATTTGATAACCATTCCGTACAACTGGAATAGCGTATTTTCTCATTTACCAAGGGAAATCCACGGTGGTAATTTCCCCTACATGTTGTATAAATGGAAAACTCATGTTTGTGCAGCCTCAATTGTTTCGATTCCAATTTATTGAATCCATTAATTACAATGTGTCTTTAAAAAGTATAGTAATTTGGTATCAAGACCGGGGGGGGGGGAATTATCCCTACACTCGCCATATTTGAAATGTGTAAATAAATCAAGTCAATCATGATTAGTTATCTAATGAAAATGTAGTATAATTAAGATATTTCCAATGGCACACACATTGATTTGCCATTTCAGATGAAACGTTGGAATGAAGTATAGGCCTACTACTCCTATAGTATTATAAATATTTTCCATTTATCAGCCTTATGTTTTCCGATGCTCTTGATAAGTCATTATTTCATTGGGGCGGATATTGAAAACCTAGACAACGAAGGTTACATATTTCTGGTGTCAATGTTAGATCAGCTAAAATCACTGGATTATTCTTGTGGGGTTTTCATAGCTTGATTGCAATCTTATATTAGCACGCAGGTGCATGTAATCTCCCATTTAGTATTGTTTTAAGAAATCAAGCGCTAACACAATGCTCCAATGCAAAGTTCTGCGTCTTTGTTGTGATCCACCCTTACAGTATAATGCTGTCAACATTAATGTTGTGGATTCAGTCCCACATATGGGCCATATTAATGAAATGTGTTTACTGACACAAAGCAGACACTCTAGACTCATCAATATTGACCTAACATTTAATTTGAATAATTAATCCTTAAAGTACATATTGAGTGTACAAAACATTAGGAAAACCTGATCTTTCAATTACATAGAATGACCAGTTGAAAGCTATAATCCCATATTGATGTCACTTGTTAAATCCACTTCAGCCAGTGTAGATTATGGAGATGAGACAGGTTAAAGAAGGATTATTAAACCAGGACAATTGAGATTTGGATTATGTATTTGTGATATTCAGAGGGTGAATGGGCACGACAAAAGATTGAAGTGCCTTAAAAATGGGTATGGTAGTAGGTGCCTGGCACACCAGTTGAGTGTGTCATGAACTGCAACGTTGCTGTTTTTTTTTACACTCAACAGTTTCCTGTGTGTATCAAGAATGGGCCACTACCCAAAGGACATCCAGCCAACATGATACAACTGTGAGAAGCATTGGCGTCAACATGGGCCAGCATCCCTGTGAAACGCTTTTGACACATTGTAAAGTCCATGCCCCCATATATTGAGGTTGTTCTGAGGGCAAAAGGGGTGCAACTCAATATTAGGAAGCTGGTTCTATTATTTTGAACACTCAGTGTAGACATGAACCCATATATCTTGTCAGATGTCACATTCATCTGTGTTGTGTAATGTTCTGTGGCCTACCTACAGTACTTGGCTCTGTGTGCAAGTATCTTTAATGTTACAAACTCTTTCTATACTCTGAGTGTATCGTCAATCTCATGCACCCTACCTGACTCCTCAAAGTCCTGGTTGGCTATGTTCCAGGTGTCCCTGATGTGCATTAGGCTGGCCTCCATGGCCCTCAGGTCCACATCGGGGCAGTTACACTGGGGGAAGCCTGGGCTGCAGCGGCACCAACAGTCATTGTCCCGGCACACAAACTGACCCTCCTCATTACAGCCAATGTAGTTCAGAGCCGCCTGGACAAACCTAGCCCTCAGGTACTCTGGTAGGATGGTCTGGAGACCTGGCAGAGGAGAGGATATGGTACTGTTTAAACAGTATTTTACAATACTGGGTAAACTACAAAACAAATTACTGTAATATTAACTAGACTCAAATACTGTAGTAACTATAGCATATTGCATTTCTACAGTAAGTTTATATAGGACAGAATGAGGCACTTTCTAGTCACTTTATAGATACATTTCCACTGGCTTGTTCATACATGTCTATCAATCCCTGTGATTCACTTTGGAATCCAGTGGTTTGGTTTCCAATGCCAGACTGAAACACATATTGAAGCTAAATTCCTTCTGACACTCTGGTGCCTCGTCTAATGCTTGGCAGAAAATAGAAACTGTGACAATTCCATCAGAATGTCTGGGTGTGTTAAATTCTGGATGGCCGACCTTGCAGATTAATCTTGTTTTCAGGGCTCTGAACCAGAACAGAGCTGACTGAGTCCAGGTTGTCATAGTTACTGCATCCAAGAGGGCCTGTCCTTGTTTCGGTCACCTAAAGAGAAAGACAGAGGCACATGGCAATAATCCACTGCACTGTGAGAGAGAGCCACTAAAGTCATTAAAAATGCAGGGATGCAGAGTTGAATGTCATGTGGAATGAGATGAACAACTAATAGTACACTCACTTTCTCCCATCTGCCCTTCCACAGGACTAAATATATTACACCTTATTTAGACACAATTACATGTTCACATCTACAGACATTACAAGTAGTCTATATAGGCTATTTCAGTTATTTGATGTATGACGCAACACCAAGGATGTGCGTTTTGACATTTAGTATAGTCTGTTATATGAAAACTCAGAGGCCACGTGAGATTATATCCAAAAAGTATGGTACACGAAAAAGCTTAAAGGTGCAGAGTAGGTTTGTTTGTCTACTCAGAGAACGTGAAGACATACAGTAGCAATGCAACCCAAAAGTCCTGTCATCTGACACAGGGGAGATGATGTGGATTCCCCCCCCCCCCCAAAAAAAAAAAAAAATTCGGAGACAAAGGGAAGAAAGAAAAGCAATCACTAGATTCACGCTGACAAACCTGGAAGACAGGATCTCTTTTCTCTGAGTGGGTGGTTAGATTGTGAACAATCACAGCTCAATCATCATTGACAAAAGGCTGATTTAAATCTCCCGTATATCAAGGTTCCTCTGCCATTCTCCCAAGACAAACTGGCAGCCTGCAGGCTTATCCACCTCCCTCCCTGTCACTTAAAAATTGTTCTCCCCTTCCACCACAGTGGCTCCTTAAAAGTAACTACATTGCCAGTGTAGATTAATGAGTACCTGTAATTATACTGTACATCCAGCAGAAAGGACACACTTTTCCTTTCCGTCTGTGGGCAGAACAGTCGGATTTCTTTGACACCTACTTTAAGGTCACTGGGAAAAAACATAGGGAAGGGTGAGACACGAGAAAGAAAAAGAAAATAAACTGAACTGTGTCAAAAGTTCTCTATCCTTCAAAGCATTGAGACACCAGAACCATGACCAACCTTATCAATGACATAAGTAGCAGTTATTCATTATATGAAAATCACAAGATGTTCATAAAATATTTCACTCAACATTGAGTGGGTGAGAGAAAGAGTGTGTGAGAAAGAGAGAACGAGACAAAGCGAGGGTGGGAGAAAGTGGGGAAAAAGAACCAGAACTTTAGCAGGCCCATCGCCAGCATTTCCATTCTTTTTTTTTATTGATGCTTCGACACAGTTCATTAAAACCCCAGATGTGTCTACAGGGATGGGCAGATTAATTTCTAACACAGACAGATGTCCGACTTAAAGGGAAAATTGACCAAATACAAATCTAAAGCTGGGTTTTCAATGCATAGCAATGAGACCATCTGCAACAAGGACCCAGCGGAGCAGAGCATGTGCACACTTAGTCGTTTCTATAAGAAATTGATTTAGAAAAAAATACTCTAAACGGTGATTTGTATATTTCAGTATGGACAGTAACTTACGGAGGATTTGGGCGCTGTCACTAACTGGGAAATTGCCTGAATACAAATTGAAACATTTAAATGAGATGGATTGGAGATGGGGAGAGTGGGTGGAGAGAGGGAGGATTATATTAATATGCCAAAATCGAGTGCAATTAAATCACGCTGACTATCAGACATTCTAATTGTAGCTGTTTGATTGCTCTTAAAGGATTTTCTGGAATAATTTGTTTGTGTTGCTTGGTTATGTGATTAGGAGGGGACAGGGCCGGCCCCAGGTATGAGCGACATAAGTGGTCATTTGGGGGCTGGCTGGCAAAAAAATGAAAAAAAAAAACTACTTACTGTTGAGAATTAGAATAGTAGAATACACAAGGTACAATTTCAAAATGTGGTTGTGCATCAACAGTTGTCAATTAGCCCATGTCAACATATTTTTTTTTAGATTGGTAAATTAATCTAGCCAGCTATCTGAACTTGTAGTAATCATGGCCGAATTACCAAGCGGGCACGAAGGGCATGAACCCTGTGGAGGCACCCATTGATTTTGTTAGTCACGCTAAGTAAGATATCAAATTAACATCGCATAAGTCATGGCAAAATGTGTAGAATTTCAGGAAATTAGCTGTAAAACTGCACATTTCTCTCCACCTCAAGGCAAAAGGAGTAGAATTATATGAAATTAGTTATACAATTGCTAAACTTTCTCTCCACCCTATGAAAAAAGTAAAATAGCAGAAAACTTGCTTTAAAATAGTAAGTTATACAACATTATATGTACGCCCCATGTAAAAAAGTTTTTTACATTGCAGCAGATTAACTTTTACTTACTCTGGAGAGGGGAAAATAATCAAGAGTAGAGCCATTAAAATGTTTTTCCCATGAGCTGGAGGGGTCCCCAACCAAATCTCTCTTAGGGCCCTCAAAAGGCTAAGGCCGGCCCTGGGAGGGGATGCGTCTAGTATACATCATCAAACAGTACTATTAGTTAGCACCAGCATTCTTTCACTCACTCCTCATGAAGCATGCATTCTTCCTCTGATTCGGGCAAGGATGTTTTAAAATGCCTCAGCCAAAGAATCTCTCACGGTGGACTTGTTTAAAGGTATAACTAGCGGTTAGTGTTTGGGAATAGCTAATGGTTTTAAGGGAGGACAGCAAAAGTGCTCAAAAGTAGTGCAGTAACAACCCTTTCATATTTTAATATGCATGGTGCATTGCCTCAAGTGTCTTGGAAGCTCAATTATTTTCTAAATGGAAGCGTTAATATTATTATAATACCACTAAGGCAGAGGCATTGAAAATGAAAGAATCATGCCTTTTGTTAATTCAACCAATGGATAATTCCACAAAAGCAGGATAAAATGCCACTAAATGTGCCAGAGATTGTCATATATTCGAATAACAATGGGTATTAACCTGTTGAAACTCTAGGGGCGCTATATCATTTTTGGATAAAAAGACGTGCCCGTTTTAAGCGCAATATTTTGTCACAAAAAGATGCTCGACTATGCATATAATTGGTAGCTTTGGAAAGAAAACACTCTGACGTTTCCAGAACTGCAAAGATATTTCTGTGCGTGCCCTAGAACGTGAGCTACAGGCAAAACCAAGATGAAACGGCATCCAGGAAATGAGCAGGATTTTTGAGGCTCCGTTTTCCATTGTCTCCTTATATGGCTGTGAATGCGAGAGGAATGAGTCTGCCCTTTCTGTCGTTTCCCCAAGGTGTCTGCAGCATTGTGACGTATTTGTAGGCATATCATTGGAAGATTGACCATAAGAGACCACATTTACCAGGTGTCTGCCCGGTGTCCTGCGCCGAAATTGGTGCGCAAACCTCAGCTGCAAGTATTTTTCCATGGAATTCAGAGAAGAAAGCAGGCTTCCACGAAAGATATATCAATGAAGAGATATGTGAAAAAACACCTTGAGGATTGATTCCAAACAACGTTTGCCATGTTTCGGTCGATATTATGGAGTTAATTCGGAAAAAGTTTGACGTTGTTGGTGACTGAATTTTCGGTTCATTTCGGTAACCAAATGTGATGTACAAAACTGAATGCTTTCAGGAAAAACTGAACATTTGCTATGTAACTGAGAGTCTCCTCATTGAAAACATCCGAAGCTCTTCAAAGGTAAATGATTTTATTTATTTGGTTATCTGGTTTTTGTGAAAATGTTGCGTGCTAAATGCTACTCAAAATGCTAAGCTAGCTTAGCATACTCTTACACAAATTAGTGAATAGCGATGGTTCAAAAGCATATTTTGAAAATCTGAGATGACAGTGTTGTTAAGAAAAGGCTAAGCTTTAGAGCAGACACATATTTTCATTTTTCATTTTATTTCCATTTAATCAGAGAAATCGTTAACAGTTACACCACTAATGAGCTATGAGGCTATAACTGTATACAGGTTTTTTTTCATAGCCAAAGCGTGAACAAAACGGAGCGATTTGTCCTACACAAATAATATTTTTTTGAAAAACTGAACATTTGCTATCTAACTGAGAGTCTCCTCATTGAAAACATCTGAAGTTCTTCAAAGGTAAATGTAAAATGATTTTATTTGAATTATTTTCTTGTTTTTGTGAAAATGTTGCTGGCTGAATTCTAGGCTTATAGCTATGTTAGCAATCAATACTCTTACACAAATGCTTGTTTAGCTATGGTTGAAAAGCATATTTTGAAAATCTGAGATGACAGTGTTGTTAACAAAAGTCTAAGCTTGAGAGCAAATATATTTATTTCATTTCATTTGCGATTTTCATGAATAGTTAACGTTGCGTTATGCTAATGAGCTTGAGGCTATAAATAGAATCCCGGATCCGGGATTGCGCGACGCAACAGGTTAAGAGGCCTGTACTCCAACCTGTTTCGAAAAATATGGAATGCCAGTAATGTTTCATAAGGAATGGCGATTCTTTGGAAATTTCCAAAGAATCGGACCATTTTTTATCACCGGGGCATAGCCTTAGACAATGCTGCATATCCCCATTTACATCCTAGATGTGTTTATGATTGTTGAGACATTCTTTGAGGATTCCGGCCAGATGTTTTAAAACCACTTTTTTCCTGGCTTACACTATCATCGCTAGCAGAGCTGACGTTAGCTAGCTACCTTAACAAGCTAAGGTTAGCCTACTTCATTGCAACGTGGATTTGGCTTTGAAACATGATAACATTTAGAAGGAAAATTAGAAGGAAAACGTTTTGTCATGATTGTGATGTCGCCAGATTGACTTTAGATGCAGTAAAAATGTAGCCAGCTAACCAAGATTGAGGCGACCACGGAATTTTTGCAAGCTAATATTAGCATTGCTAGCTATTTTTTATTTTTTATTTTACTAGGCAAGTCAGTTAAGAACAAATTCTAATTTTCAATGACGGCCTAGGAACAGTGGGTTAACTGCCTGTTCAGGGGCAGAACGACAGATTTGTACCTTGTCAGCTCGGGGATGTCACGCCCTGATCGAAGTATGTTGTGTTTGTCTTCTTTTATTTGGTCAGGCCAGGGTGTGACATGGGTTTATTGTGGTGTGTTTTGTCTTGGGGTTTTGATAGGTATTGGGTTTGTGGTTTAGTGGGGTATCTAGCATAGTCTATGGCTGTCTGGAGTGGTTCTCAATCAGAGGCAGGTGTTATTCGTTGTCTCTGTTTGGGAACCATATTTAGGCAGCCATATTCTTTGAGTGTTTCGTGGGTGATTGTTCCTGTCTCTGTGTTTATTGTCACCAGATAGGCTGTATAGGTTTTCACACATTTATTGTTTTGTTTAGTTATTTCATGTCGAGTTAATTTATTAAAGAACATGAATAACCACCACACTGCATTTTGGTCCGCTTCTCTTCCACCAGACGAAAGCTGTTGCAGGGGATTTGAACTTGCAACCTTTCGGTGACAAGTCCAACGCTCTAACCACTAGGCTACACTGCTACTTGGCTACCCTTTACTAGTAACAGTAATGGAGTGATTGAGCGGTGCTCTTCCCTTCTCCCAGAGCTGAATGATTCAGGTGCTCTGACCAGACAATGTTGCAGAGAGTAAACCGAGTTGGTTAAAGTTAAAGTTTACTCACAGCTTGCAATTGAGAAGCTTGACTGACGACCTAGACAGAGGTTTAACGGTAAGCGAAGCTGGCTACAGCTCATACCTTTATCTAAATTTGTAAAGTTCCCCAAGATTCTATGACCTTGATAGAAAATAACAAAGTTACTCTTGTTTTTGCATCCAAGGGTACCTTTTTATTGAGGGGGAGGACATCGAGACCTTGATACTGTCATGACGTTGCCCTCTTTGGGTACAGCGATCACCATCCCCCGCTCTCTGCTTCTACAACCAGACTGCTGTGGTCAGAGAGAGGTCGTAAATTCCTGCCTCATGGCCACACAGCATAAGAGACAGAGTGAACATTCATAGAAAACAAAGGAATTTCTTCCACCTCACAGAACTTGAGGTCCGAACAAATTTCATGTTCCGGAGAAGGTATAAAAGATCGGTGAAGAATCCAGCTACAAACTGGTCTGTTTGTTACAACTTGGGAAAGCTTATGGGAGACAGTGTGGCCATATTATCATAACGCTGTTTATATAATAGCCTCATATATTAGGTTTACATCTAATTATTGTATAAGATGAAAGAGTATGATACTGTTTGTAAAATTGTGTAATGTGATTTTGGACTGTTTAATGAAGGAAACTCCAATTCCCTTTTGAGTTGAACTTAATCAGAGGACCGCCCCTGAGCCTAGTTAGGGTCAGGCATCCTGGGACAGCCCCTTTTCTGAAATTCCAAATAAAAACCCAACTCAGTCGGACCATGTTTCTTTCAATCACGGGAGTACAAAGATTGCAGACCATTGCTGAATCCTTTAACCATACCACGTGGTTAAACTCTTAGACTATCGATACAGGCAGAATAAGAACAATCTTTGATATGAATTGCGAGTCTGCAGCTAGGAATTCGGTATCATTGAACACGAAGAACGACAACCACCGAAAACATCCATTCAACAACAACATGAATGAATGTCACTCTGAACTATCCCCAGAGAGAGAGAGAGAGAGAGAGAGAGAAACTTCTTAGCTGACCCCCACTCCCCGTTTTGTCCACCAAGCCGTGATGCCGGTTTAGCCCACTAGGGCACATTCCCTTATCATTTCTTGTAACTATATTTACTTATTTACTATATTTACTTTACTTTGTGTTTTGTTTATGCATTTCTGTGAATTACTTAGTAAGTAATAAATAAATGATTTAAATGACTGGGTTCATGCAGATAACCAACAATTTACGACGTTTGGAATGAGACTAACGTGAGATAAAGTAAATAATTCATTAATCAGAAGACTATGGATTAGATATGAAAATATCTGAAAAGTTATTTTAGGAAATTATAACTTTGTAATCTGAATATTTACCTTGGTGCCCCGACTTCCTAGTTAATTACAGTTACATGATTAATCAGTTTGATCGCGTAATACGAATTACAGAGTCTTCAATTCAATGATAGTAAAGACACAACGATACTGTAAGGTTCTGACATTTTTGTCAAAAATCGGTCAGGAACATATCTTTAGATGGTTCTTCATATGTCTGTGAAGTTAGATTTTTGAAAAAGTAAAGTGAAAAAAAGGAAAAACTAGTAAATTTGATCTGCATAAATCCATTTGAACCCATTGGCTCTATACAGTTCTATCTGAAATTGAATCACAAGCCTTAACAAATTCAGACAGGCCAATCAGACCATCTCTTTGCCATCTGCCGCTAAGTATGGTCTTGGCCATGTGTGGACAACCCCAGTCCCCGGAGTCCTGATTGGTGTCACTTTTGTCCCAGCACCAGCTTACACACCTGACACCAATAATCAACTAATCATGATCTTCAGTTTAGAAGGCAATTAGTTTAATCAGCTGTGTTTGCTAGGGATGGGGGGTATGTTACAATCTGTCCCCGAGGAGTGTAGCTGCCGATCCCTGGTCTGAGCTAGTCGAGCCAACAAGCAAAATCTTAAAGTACAAAAAATCTTCAAGTAAATAATGTTGTCCCATCATTCAGTGATGACAGTAATTTGTCTGATGATTATAATACCTTTCTTTATGTATTTGATGATGTGTTCTGACTATCTTGGCAAACTAGTGTTATTCTATCATTTACATATTGAAATAGTTACAGTTTTTCCATCAAATCCGTTCTACATCGTGAACTGCTGCTACTGTCATTTTTCACTATATTTATCTTGCGTTCCAAAGCTTAAACCATAACAAGTTATCTTAATTCTCCTACAAATGAACCATAACAGGACATGAATGACTAAACACCACATCCTAGCAGACCAGAAGATTGGGTGAAAAACACTCCTCTATCCTTTCTCACATCGATGGATAGTTGTTTTTCAAGCTAATTGTAATAAACCTCAGTAGAAATTGACCAGAGTTGTAAATCAAACTTAAACCACCTGATTTATGTCCACCTGGTGCTTTCAGTGTTTCCTGTTTGTGTTCCGTGCTCACTGGTAGGTTAAAGAACGATTTATTACGGACAGCGTGAGACACCTTAACTCATACCCAAAATGGCTGACAAATGGGGCAAGCTCTCGAAGAAATTATTGAAATGGAACCGATGATTCGTCTCTCATGCGTAATTGTAGAGGCACCGCTTCCCCTCCTCATCTATTTCATTTTCCCATTCCCTTTCTTTTTTACCCGGCGTGTTACACTTCCAAAAAGTTTTGGGACAATGGAGAATAAGAGCTCCTCCCAGCTGCCCACTGCACTGAGGAAACACTGGCACCACTGATAAATCTACGATAATTTCAGTAAGCATTTTTTTTACGGCTGGCCATGTTACCCCTACCCTTACGGTTGGCCATGCTACCCCTCTTACGGCCACCGGGCTACACCTCCCCTGGCCAACAGCTCTGTACCCCCTGCAGAAATTTGCCCAAGCCCCCCCTCCCCCCCGGTTATCCTTCACCCAAATCCAGACAACTGATTTTCTGAAAGAGCAGCAAAATCCGTATCCCTACAAATCAGCTGGGCTGGACAATCTGGACCCTCTCTCTCTAAATATATACATATTTGTTTAATTAACCTGGGATAGGGGGCAGCATTTTCACTTTTGGATGAAATGCATGCCCCGAGTAAACTGCCTCCTACTCAGTCCCAGATGCTAATATATGCATATTATTAGTATTATTGGATAGAAAACACTCTGAAGTTTCAAAAACTGTTTGAATGATGTCTTGTCTGTGAGTATATAGAACTCATATGGCAGGCGAAAACCTAAGAAAAATCCAACCAGGAAGTGAGAAATCTGAGGTTTGTAGTTTTTCAAAGCTTGGCCTACCGAATACACAGTGTCTATGGAGTCAAGTTGCACTTCCTAAGGCTTCCACTAGATGTCAACCATCTTTGAAACTTGTTTTAGGCTTCTGCTATAAAGGGGGGAGGGGAATGGGAGCTGAATGAGTCATGGGTCTTGCAGAGTGTCAGACTCGTGACACGCGGTCCAGACAGAGTTAGCTCTCGTTCCAGTGCTTTTCTACAGACAATGGAATGCGTTTGACATGTTTCTAGCGGAACGCCTGCGCAAGAAAAGTAAAAAAAAATCTTAAGAAGCCAAGTTAACAAACAGATCACCGACCATTTCGAATCCCACCGTACCTTCTCCACTATGCAATCTGGTTTCCGAGCTGGTCATGGGTGCAACTCTGCCACACTCAAGGTCCTAAACAATATCATAACCGCCATTGATAAAAGACAGTACTGTGCAGCCATCTTCATCGACCTGGCCAAGGCCTTCAACTCTGTCAATCACTGCATTCTTTTCGGCAGACTCAATAGCCTTAGTTTATCAAATGACTGCCTCGCCTGGTTCACCAACTACTTCTCAGATAGAGTTCAGTGTGTCAAATCGGAGGGCCTGTCCGGACCTCTGGCAATCTCTATGGAGATGCCACAGGGTTGAATTCTTGGGCTGACTATTTTCTCTGTATATATCAATGACGTCGCTCTTGCTGCTGGTGATTCTCTAGTAAAACTAAATGCATGTCCTTCAACCGATTGCTGCCCGCACACGCCCACCCGACTAGCATCACTACTCTGGACGGATCTGACTGTTCTGATATGTGGACAACTACAAATACCTAGGTGTCTGGTTAGACTGTAAACTCTCCTCCAGACTCACATTAAGCATCTCCAATTCAAAATTGAATTTGGCAACAAAGCCTCCTTCACTCATTCTGCCAAACGTACCCTCATAAAACTGACTATCCTACCGATCCTTGACTTCAGCGATGTCATTTACAAAACAGCATCTATCACTTTACTCCGCAAATTGGATTTAGTCTATTACAGTACCATCTGTTTTGTCACTTACGACCCATATACTACCGACCACTGCGACCTGTATGCTCTTGTTGGCTGGCCCTCGCTACATATTCGTCAAACCCACTGGCTCCAGGTCATCTAGGTAAAGCCCTGCCTTATCTCAGCTCACTGGTCACCATAGCAACACCCACCCGTAGCACATGCTCCAGCAGGTATATTTCACTGGTCAATCTCAAAGCCAACACCTCATTTGGCCGCCTTTCCTTCCAGTTCTCTGACGCCATTGACTGGAACAAATCGTAAAAATCACTGAAGTTGGAGACATATCTCCCTCTCTAACTTTAAGCATCAGCAGTCAGAGCAGCTTACCGATCATTGTACCTATACACAGCCCCTCTGTAAGTAGCACACCCAACTACCTCATCCCCATATTGTTATTTTTTCGTTGTACTTTTGCACCCCAGCATCTCTACTTGCATGTCACCATCTGCACATCTATCACTCCATTGTTAATGCTAAATTGTAATTATTTTGCCTCTATGGGCTATTTGTTGCCTTACCTCCTTAATCTTACTACGTTTGCACACACTGTACATAGACTTTTCTATTTTGTTACTGACTGTACATTTGTTTATCCCATGTGGAACTCTGTGTTGTTGTTTTTGTCGCACTGTTTTGCTTTATCTTGGCCAGGTCGCAGTTATAAATGAGAACGTGTTCTCAACTGGCCTACCTGGTTAAATAAAGGTGCAATTAAATTAAATTCAGTAGCAAAGGGTTTTCTCCTCTTGAATCTCTAAAAGCCATTGTCCGGTGCTCTCTCTGAGAAGCTTTTGTCTTGAAATCCGTCTTCATCTTAGTGAGGTAGAAATCCATGGCCTGAATTAAAGCCTGCTGATGCTGTGAATATTTCACATCAGTCACCTGAAACTGCCTCCCAACAAATGCAACTATGATGACTTCTGCTCCATTCATCTTAATCAGAGGATTTTAGCAACACTTTGTCCACGAGGACACTTCCAACGCAGCCATGGTGTGTCCTTTTGCCAATTCAATTGAATGACTATGCCTTATCTGTCTGTGGTTGCCCATGATGGGATAGCACTGGGATGAGTCAATGAAAAATGGAAGGACGCTTACAGAACAGCAAGTGAGTTTTTAATTAATCTCAGATAATGTTAGGAATCAACACTCAGCTGTATAATTTTGTTAGGGACGACCATCACAGTGTTTCCCAAAGCCTCATTATGAGCAAAATAGTCCAGCAGTGTAGTTTTATACAATTACTTAAAGAAACTTAAATTAGCTGGGATGGCTTACCAGCTCGTCCAAAACTACCATTTGGGAAACACCGCTCTAATACAAGGTGCCTGTGCTAGGGAAATTCCTCATTGATAATCCTGTCATTGTCACAGGTACATGTAAATATACCACAGGCTCACATGGAAACTGCCAAACGTCCTGCTGTGCAAAGGGCAAACTCAGCCGATCAGACTCATTATTCAGTAATGATGATGGTCCCAGCTAGAGAGCTCTGGGAATGAAAGACGGGATGAATTGATGATATTTAAATCAAACACACATCCTGCTATTTATGAAACTTTCATCCTGGCGCCAACAGACACAACTACAGCACACATCACAGATGGAACTACAAAGCAAAACTGCGAGGTTTATTCTAACCATTGTATGGTTACCTTGATGGCTGTGGATGCTATTTGGATGTGGTGTAGCTTGCGCAAGGTGCCTTCCCTGTCGATGAAGTAGGATGCAGCCAGCTGGTGGAGTGCCTCCAGAGTCACGGCCGTACCGTTGGCCTCGCTCGCCTCCACTGTCCTACTCAACCTCCGCTTGTCCACAAAGATCATTAATGACTCCTCCCCTAAACACAAACAAGGGCACAGAACGGTGCAGAATATGCACTGAGAACTGGGCCGGGAATAGTCCACATCCAACACGACACCTATACAGCACAGAGAGAATGTGTTTCTGAACCTGAGAATCAGCAGCATAAAGATTGAGTGGAAAGAAATAGGCCTTCCAATCATTCCAGCAATAAATAAAAGGTTTATTATTCTTACCCCCCAGGGTGGCTGAGAGTAGAAAGTGTGTTCCGTACTTCCTGATGATGCTGTCTGTGATAGAGCTGAGGCTGGGCCGTCTGCCCAGGTGCCTTATGGTCTGAAGGAACTCGGGGTCCAGAGGCAGAGCCAGACCATTGTTATCCTGTCTCTCTAGAGCCAGACTGTTCACCTTCCAGCGGCCAAACTCCCTGCAATGTCACACACAAACATTAGTACGCACACACACACACACAAACAAGCTCACAGGCAGGGATACACACACACACACTGGCAGGGCACACTCCATTAGCAAACACCCTCTATCATAGTCATAGTGAAGAGAGGGAAAACGGGCTCAAGAGCATGTTACAGCCAGACCCAGCCCACACCCCCAGTGCCCTCTGCCAAAATGAAGTGGACCGTCTAAAGGTCTGCAGAGGCCCTGGCACCGCCCCAGAATGAGGCCAATGTCTATCTGTGCTCTGAGTATTGAAGGAAGACTACAACATAGGATTATACTGTTCCAATTGCGGAGTGGACAGAACGACACAGCTTGGGCTGCATTAGAAGACTCATATTCAGATTCAGGCCATGCTGGGTGGAAAATATCATGTCTGCACAGCAACTCCGGTGGCATTTGGATCTTTATGTGCCATTTCCTAAAAGATGAATGGTACCATGCTGTTTTCAATGTGTTCTGATAATTACTCTGTGCCTATCGTGAAAACACTGTCCTTCCCCAACACTTTTTACACAATGGTGCAATCTCGGTTGTGTAGAGTGACTTGTGATGCCCTGCGGCTGGACTGGTTGGTAATCACTGGGGAAGACATTCTGTTCAAAGGGCGCAAGCACACACACACACACACACACTGTGCTGATGAGCTGCTCTCAAGGGTCCTCTGTAGAGGCTAAGACCCTCTGATGAGGATAAAGGGTCTTGATATCCATGCTGGCAGAGCAGGGTTCCAAC
Source organism: Oncorhynchus masou masou (assembly GCF_036934945.1). NCBI lineage: Eukaryota > Metazoa > Chordata > Actinopteri > Salmoniformes > Salmonidae > Oncorhynchus > Oncorhynchus masou. Next base: position 43,980,193 of record NC_088226.1, on the reverse strand, counting down.
GGTCTTTATCTAGATTACCATGTGGCTCAAATAGCCCATAATAACCAGGGTTTAGTGGTCAAGCGTGTTATGGAAAGAAGAAAGCAGAATTGTAAAGCTGTCAGACATGAGTGCTGCTGAGGTGTGTTATTCCATTATTAGCAGTCCATGTTGCGAGTGTTCCACCACAGCAAGGATACTATATCTATACCTCACATTTCTATGTGAATTTGGTCAGGTCGCCCAAAAAGTTACATATTGCAGATTTAACACCAGGGGGATTGCAATTGACACCACATGTAGTGAATAAACAAAGTGTTAAATTAATCATTTTGGAATCAACGCTGTGTGGTGTTGTTACTCAACTGCGTTGAGTTAATTTCCATTAACTCTGAGTAAAAAAAACGTGGAAGGGGCCTTGTTCACATTTTCCCAGAATGCTTTGTTGCAGGTTGATTTATAGAAATGTATTTTAATATTTGTGTTTCTGTAATTAACATTGATTGATTATTTGAACTAAACTAATCCAATCTGTAATTGCACCTGTTACTGAGATGGTTGTTACAATTTAGACGGTTTAGGTAGTCTTTTTTGTCAAGTCCTTCACAATAGCAGTCATTTTGAATACAGGTTGTGGGTGATAAAATATTCAAATTGTTGGATATCCTTACTCTGGCTGGATTCCGATAGGAATTACTAATCACTTCACAAACCATATTATTGTGACTTGGAGATCTGATGTGGCCCATGAGCCAAGAGTTTCAGACCATAATGTTGAGGATAACTAGGCCATAACTAAAGTCATTATGAAATGTACAGAGTATACAAAACGTTAAGAACAGTTCCTCCCATGACATAGACTGACCAGGTGAAAGTTATGATCTCATATTGATGTCACTTGTTAAATCCACTTCAATTAGAGTATATGATGGGGAGGAGACAGGTTAAAGAAGAATTGAGACAATTGAGACATGGATTGTATATTGTCGTGGAAATTCTAATCAATAATGAGGAGAGACAAGGTCAATCACCAATCAGGATATTACTTTATTCAAACCTTATAAGGGAGCATAGAGCAATTTGCTTCCACAATATTGAGGCTGGTCGACTCAACACTCCCAAGTGTTGTAGCGAGCAGCACTGATACAAATAATAAAACATAGATTTTATATTAAAGATACACCATCTTGGTCTACATGACAAACAACAGATGCATGGAATGGGTCAAATGGTGAGACTTGATATATGAGAAAGGAGTGTCCCCCAGCCAGATAGCATTTGTTATGAAGACTGTTCTTATTGTACAGAGTTTGGCCCCTAAGACAAGGCTCTGATCTCGTCCCTTGTACTTCACAGTACAGAGACACCAACTCATTCTATGGCATAAATCAAATGTAAAGTCCCGAGGGGAGTGAGTCTCTGGGTCATACACTAGGTATAGGATGACATACAATTGTCCATCAGAGATGACATACAATTGTTCCAGACACGACCCCACACATCTTGTTACGCCTTACCTTCCCCAAGGCCAAAGGAGGGAGTGACTGGCACACAAACATTGTGGACACAGGTAATTGGTTCCCCATTAATCCCCATTCCTTCACATGGTTTAAAATACGTAAAGACACATTCACATATGAAGACAATGTTTTCTCCTGTCCTCTTCTCTATCTGATATTCTGCATAGCACCAGGGACATGTGATAGGCAAGTTTGACTTCTCCCCTCTCTGAACCCCAGGTGACTGAGACCCATATGAGGGAAGAAGTGCAACTCCACTGACAATTCCTTCAACCTCATGGCTTGGTTTTTGCTCTGACAACTGTGGAACCTTACATAGACAGGTGTGTGCCTTTCCATATCATGGCCAATCAATTCGTTTTACCCCAAGTTTTAGAAACATCTCAAGGATGATCAATGGAAACAGGTTGCACCTGAGCTCAATTTAGAGTCTCATAGCAAAGGGTCTGAATACTTAAATAAGGTGATTCTGATTTTATTGGGAATACATTTTCAGAAATATCTAAAATCCTGTTCATGCGTTCTCATTATGGGGTATTGTGTGTAGATTGATAAGGAAAACATTTTAAAACATTTTAGAATAAGGCTATAATGTACAAAATGTGGGAAAAGTGAAGGGGTCTGAATACTTTCAAAATATACTGTGTAGTCATTGTCACGACTCCGACCGAAGGACGCTTCCCTTCCCGTTCGGGTGGCGCTCGGCGGTCGTCGTTGCCGGCCTACTAGCTGCCACTGATTATTTCCTCCCCCTCCTTATGTGTTTATTGAGTGCACCTGTTTTGAGTTAGGTAATATAGTAGTGAGGCTTTATTAGTCAGCCGGCCCGCCTGGTTCCTTGTGCGGGATTAATTATTGTGACCTTCTGTTTGGTGTACTTGTGTGCACGTCTATGGGTTTCGTGTTTTTCCCATTTCGTGGTTTTTCCTGGACAGTTTAAGTCCCCCTGTTTGGGGCGTTTGTTTGTTCATTACGCCATGTGTTTTCGTGGGGTTGGCTTATGTTCGCTGTTTCTTTGTGCATTAAAATAGCACTCCCCTGAACTCTCTGCTTCCTGCGCCTGACTTCTCACCCACTACACTCAGATCGTTCCAGTCATAAGGGTTTACTTTTAATTCAAACACATTCACTTAGGAAGTCACTTGGTAAAGGCTTCAGGAATAGAATGTATTGAATGCAACAACCATGTCTCTGTCACATACAAACACAGTCATGGGTGGGTATCTCTCACATTCACTTGAAAGGCATATTGGAAAATATGCAAATAAAGCTTTACAAACTGCAATATTAAAACACTGAGTGTAAAAGTTCTGATCTCATATGTGCTGTGTAGACACGCATGCTGATGTGATGTTACACACTGCCATTGCAGATATGCACGCATATATACACTCGCGCACACACACAGCAACACTAATTTATTTCTGGAGAGAACACCCACAGGAGTCCGTGCTAACTGTCAATCAAAATATCACCAATGAGAATTTCCACAGAGGAAAAAACAAGTGAAAAAATAAAGTAGCCAACGGGAATCAGTTCATTAGGGCCTGTTTCCTGACAGATTTTTCTATAACGAGGTGCCATTAATGGTACTCCTTCCACTAAGCTGAGGGGGAGAAAGGGAGGGAGGGAGAGGGAACAAGGGAATAAATGAGCGAGGGAGTGGAGGAGAGCTTAACCATAATCGACACAAAGCTTCTGGGGATTTCTGATGGACAGTTATGGATTCAGCTGCAGGTTAGCAAGGACACACACACACACACATACTGGTGGGTTAGCTGGGAAATTCCACCACTGGCCCCTGGCAGTATGTGAGCGACAGGGGTTCCTACTAGTGTGTGTGTGTGAGTGTCAGACCTAGGTTCAAATACATGTGTATTTAGTAATAGTTATTGAAAATACTTATTTGAGTATTTTCAAATACATAGCCCAAAACAATTTATTTTATTTGAATATTTGAATGGTTATTTGTAAAAACCAAATAGTCTAGCAAAAATACTTTCAAAAACTCTCCTGGGGTACTATTTGAAACCCTTTCAAACATATTTTCCCAAAACATATTTCAAATAGCCTCAAATACTCTGCTCTCAAAGTTGGACTACAAATAAAATATGTATTTAAACTCTATAAGTACATGGTTGCTTCTTTTGCTAATTTTGAAGTTGACACATCCTCTAAAAAAAAGAGGATACTGGTGATGAAGAGGAGGAAGGTCTGCAACCTGTAAGTTCCATTGACCTTGATAAAGTTCACTTTTCACAGCATGAACGTTGCTATACTCACACAATACTGCTCACCATTAAAGATTGCTTTCAGTCTGTGTATAACCTTATGAAAGCCGTTTCCAAAGACGTTAACATTGTCTCCCACTAACGCAAGTCAACATTTGCACAGGATCGCCTTGAAGGAGAGAATTGTCTGTAACCAGCCACTGTCACAAGGTAGAATTATCAACTGAAAATGTTGACACACTGCCTGTCACCAAGCTATCCATGCATAAAAAGTATATCCTCACTGATGCTGTGGACATCCTAACCCCTATGATGTTGCCACAGATTGTGTGAGCAAGGATCCAACATCATCATTGCCAACATCATCATTCCTATGCAGAGGACTGACTAAACACCAATTGCTCTAACAGGTACAATGAAAAGCTTGTCAAAAGAAGCTGTTGATAAGCGCCTGACTGTTTATGAGCAGAAGAACCATTACCAGATTGCCTCAGTCTTGGATCCACAATTTAAACTGCCATGGTGCAATGCCACTGAGAAGGCTGTCCTTACTGCAGATATCATCAATCTTGCCACAAAGTTCACTAGCACAACACAGGATGATCCCCCACCAAAAGCAAAGTAAAAGTTGGCCTTCTCGGCAGAGTTGCAGAGAAAAGGCCATATCTCTGTCCAGAGTCTGTGTTCTTTTGCCCATCGTAATCTTTTCTTTTATTTGGCTTTTTCTTTGCAACTCTGCATTGGAGGCCAGCATCCTGTAGTCACCTATTCACTGTTGACATTGAGACTGGTGTTTTGAAGGGTACTATTTAATGAAGCTGCCAGTTGAGGACTTGTGAGGCATCTGTTTCCCAAACGAGACACTCTAATATACCTGTCCTCTTGATCAGTTGTGCACCGGGGCCTCCCACTCCTCTTTCTATTCTGGTTAGAACCAGTTTGTGCTGTTCTGTGAAGGGAGTAGTACACAGCGTTGTACGAGATCTTCAGTTTTTTGGCAAATTCTCGCATGGAATAGCTTTCATTTCTCAAAATAAGAATAGACTGACGAGTTTCAGAAGAAAGTGCTTTCTTTGAGTCTGTAATCAAACCCACAAAAGCTGATGCTCCAGATACTCAACTAGTCTAAATGCCAGTTTTATTGCTTCTTTAATCAGGACAACAGTTTTCAGCTGTTCTAACATAATTGCAAAATAGTTTTCTAATGATCAATTAGCCCTTTAAAATTATAAACTTGGA